>NC_041224.1:30022477-30050836 GCF_002837175.3 Physeter macrocephalus | reverse complement strand
ATTCCATTGTATATATGTGCCACATCTTCTTTATCCATTCATCTGTCGATGGACACTTAGGTTGCTTCCATGTCCTGGCTATTGTAAATAGAGCTGCAATGAACACTGTGGTACATGACTCTTTTTGAATTATGGTTTTCTCAGGGTATATGCCCGGTAGTGGGATTGCTGGATCGTATGGTAGTTCTATTTTTAGTCTTTTAAGGAAACTTCATACTGTTCTCCACAGTGGCTGTATCAATTTACATTCCCACCAACAGTGCAAGAGGGTTCCCTTTTCTCCACACCCTCTCCAGCATTTATTGTTTGTAGATTTTTTTAAATTTTTTATTTATTTTTGGCTGTGTTTGGTCTTCATTTCTGTGCGAGGGCTTTCTGTAGTTGCGGCAAACGGGGGCCACTCTTCATCGCGGTGCACGGGCCTCTCACTGTCGCAGCCTCTCTTGTTGCGGAGCACAGGCTCCAGACGCGCAGGCTCAGTAGTTGTGGCTCACGGGCCTAGTTGCTCCGCAGCATGTGGGATCTTCCCAGACCAGGGCTCGAACCCGTGTCCCCTGCATTGGCAGGCGGATTCTCAACCACTGTGCCACCAGGGAAGCCCCTGTTTGGAGATTTTTTGATGATCATCTTGACCATTTTTCAATGTGTGGTACAGTGGTGAGAACTATATGCCTCTTTTTGTGCAGTAGATCTCCAGAACTTTTCATCTTGCAAAAGTGGAACCCTGTATCCACTGAACAGCTCCCCTCCCCCATCCCCACGGCCCCTGGCAACCACCATTCTACTTTCTGTCTCTATGAACATAAGTGGAATTAGACAGTATTTGTCCTTTTGTGTCTGGCTTATTTCATTTAACATAATGTCCTTGAGGTTCATCCTTACTGCTGCATATGACAGGATTTCCTTCTTTTTTTCAGACTGAATAATACTCCTTTGTATGTATAGACCACATTTTCTTTACCCATTCCTGCATCAATGGACATTTAGACGATTTCCACCTCTTCGCTATTGTGAATAACGTTGCTATGAACAGGTATACAAATATCACTTTGAGATCCCATTTTCCATTCTTTTGTCTGTTTCCCAGAGTGGGATTGATGGATCATATGGTAATTTTATTTTTAATTTTTTGAGGAACTTTGAAAAGGCATAAAACTTTGGCAAGGTGGCTCCTTTATTCAGGAGGGTTAGTGAGATGGACAGAGTGGCCAGAGCCGGGGTGGGGGGCTGATCATGAAGGATCAAAGAGTTGTGAGACCATTGCAAGGACTTGGCTTCTACCTGAGACGGGAAGTTCCTGGAGGGTTTAAAACACCAAAGTGACATTTTAGAAGGACGCTTCCAGCCTCCAGCTGCTTCTAGCTGTGTGGAGCGGAGACAGCAAGGAAGCAGGTACAGACTGAGAGCATCCAGGCAGAATGCGGTGACAGACCAGGCACCAGCAGGTGCTGGGACTAAGGGGCTGTTAGCAGGGAAGTGAGAAGTTGCTGGATTCTGAGAGCAACTATTGATAAAGGAGAGGTGAACACATTTATTGATAGGTTGGATGTCAAAAGAAAGGGGAATCTCACATGATTTCAAAGTTTTTATCCTGAATGACTAAAAGTTTGGAATTGCAATTACTGAAGTGTGAAAAACTCGGGGGGAAGCTGGGGATTTTTTTCGTGGGATATCAGGCATTTCACAAAAATTAGATCTGCAGAAGTACGCGTTTAAATGGGAGCCTGGACAGTAGATTATTGCACTGACCCATCTGAGATGTGACAAAGGACGAGGTGATGAGAATAAACATGGGACTCCAGGAGATGTCTCTAAGGTAAAATGACAACACCTGTTGATAGAACAAAAATAACAAATCAGTGAAATGTCAGAGACTTCAGATTGGAGATGAGAAGTGTGGAATGTGATATGTCTTGCTAAAATGCAGAGTAGCTGCGTGACTCTAGGAGTCCTGTTTCTTTCTTTCTTTTTTTTTTTTTTTTTTTTTGCGGTACGCGGGTCTCTCACCGTTGTGGCCTCTCCCGTTGCGAAGCGCAGGCTCCGGACGCGCAGGCCCAGCGGCCATGGCTCACGGGCCCAGCCGCCCCGCGGCATGTGGGATCCTCCCGGACCGGGGGCACGAACCCAGGTCCCCCGCATCGGCAGGCGGACTCTCAACCACTGCGCCACCAGGGAAGCCCTAGGAGTCCTATTTCTAAAATGCATACCTAGTAACTGCTCTGATGAGCTTTCCATACGCGAGCAAGACTCGGGGACAGTAGTTTGGTGTATGTCGTTAGAAGGGAGGACTAGATATATTGGAAGCTTGCGTTTTCCCAAAAGTACTTGAAAAATTCAGATTCACAAATGCAAGTCTTGAAGCACGCTTGACCTTTCTATTTTCAGCTTTTCCGACTGTATGAAGTACTTCAATGTCCAGATTCAAGTCTCAGGGTTGAGGGGAGCAGGACCCTTTCGCAGTAAGAGTCTTAAACAGATGAAGAAATATTCCCGGACAGGGTATCAGTCATGTGGGTATAAGCACTGGTCAAAACTCACTGAGTTGTATGCTTAGGTTCTGTATGCTTCACTGTACATCAGTTACATCCCAGTTTAGGCAATGGAACGGCCATCCAAGGTCAAGTGTATTGGCCGGAGGATGGGAGGCTTGAGGGAAACAGACAAAGCTGTGATCCTAGTAGCAATTATGCCAATAATCCAGCCCCAGATCAGAACCCTGTTCCTGCCAGCTCGTCCGTTCTTGTCCTCAGTCATCGCAAAGAACGTCGGGCATCCAGTCTAAGAAAGTAGGAGAAAGGCGCAGCTTTGTGAGTGCAGGGCAACAATTGTAAGTATTATATAGCAGATCAAAGCAGAAAATCCTGCTTTAAAAAAAATCAAGGTGAAATTGAATCAGGTCTGAACCTCCATGAAACAACGTTTGCAAGATACAAGGTAAAAGCAAACCCAGGCCAAATCACGTCCAGTGGCTGATGCGATGCAGGAGAAATCACATGTGCTTGAGAAGAGTGGGCAGAAAGTAGAGCAGACAGGCACACTGCCCTCCCCTAGACACTCCGTGGAGCTGCCGCCTGGTGTCCTGAGTGGAACCCCTTGTCCCTGCAGCCCCATTTCTCAGCAATTCCAGGCAAGCTATGGGGTGTATGGTGCAGAGCTGACATCACATTCCAGCAGCTCTATTTATATCTTCTTATTAAACTGTCCTGAAAAAGAAGTGATATCTTTTTCTTTTTGATTCATTAGCTCAAAAGAACTCTTGCTGCACCATCTACTTATCCACGGTTGCAGCCAACCAATAACAGGGCAACGATCTCTGATCCAGACCCTTCCTAGGGGTATCAGAAGTGTATGTTTGAACACACAGGACTGGTCACACGTGTTTTCCTCTTTGCCCAACCTACCCCGACTCAAGTGGAAGGAAAGAAATGACAATGGCTTTCATTTGAAGGAAAAGGAGATTGTAAATAGATGTCACGGGGAACAAGAAATAGCGATACATTTTTCGGAAGACACAGCAGACAGGAGGACGTACAGGGATTGGCAGAGCGACAGGTAAGTGCCTGCAAACTGGAGACATTTACGAGAAGTGACACACTTCTCCTTACGGGACTGTTGAGAGGGAGTGTTCTAACGGGAAAGCTGGGGGTTAAGCACACGCTGAAAAGAGTAAGACCTGTTTCAGGGTCTGCACCTGGTGCCCTTGGATGCGCCCTCAGTACCGCTCACCTCACCCCTGCAGCCAGGGGACTGCCCCTCCCACCTCCCCAGCAGGAGACAAGAGGGTCACTGTCTGAATATATTCAGTTGAAGGTGCTCTGGACTTGGGGGCACTAGGCAGAGCAGACAGCAGTATTAGGCTGAAAATGAAAGGATTAAGTGAAAACTCCACCCTGAACTTTAGGACTCCAGCTTGGGTAATTTTTCTCCCAGACACCTGCAGCCAGGCGGAAACTGTTCTCGGCAGGCGTGCAGGGAACACACCTGTCCCTTGTTATCACTATCACTGTCACAATCACCATCATCACCATCACCTTTTAGGACCTTTCTCAGCAAGGACATAGCCCATCTCAATGAGGGACTGAGTAAAGAAAGAGAAAAGCACGGGATGGAGGAAAGAGGACCCCAGGACGACAGCACAGGAAAGTCCCAGGGAGTCAGCTCTGTCCAGGCTTCGAAAGCAAACTGGACCAGGATGGGGAGCTTGCCTCGGTGGGGCAGGCGGAAGGCGTGGACAGCAGAATGGAGCTGATGGATCGTTCGGAACTGTGTTTGCGCGTTTGGCAAGATTATTAGTAGGCGTTTGACGGATGTGTTAGAGCATCTGGAAAGAGTTAGTGATAAGTACATAAAAAACCTAAGCAAATGGAAAAATGAGGCAATAATTCCAAGAATAATAAAAAAGTGGTGAAGATAGAAATGTAATCAGATTATTCTGCTTGACTCATTTGTGAAAATCCTTACGTAGTGTTAGTTCATTGACTGACATAACCAAAATTTGACATGTATATAAATATATAAATATATATATATATATATATTTCACTCCTGAGAAGGTAGAAGAGGATGAAGGAAAGTCGGGCTGCCGATGGTACAAGAGAACTAACGCCTCAAATGTTATTTTAAAAAGTCAATAGATAATATTTAAAGTTATAAATTAATGAATGGTAGTATAAGTATGTAATTTGGAATATAGAGGCAAGCAGCAGAAAAACTCAGACCTTGAGAGGGGCTTCCCCTGGTGGGGGCTTGTGCGGGAGGAAGATGATTGCAGGGCAGAGCTGTGTCCCAGAGCCCGCCCACGTGCCCCCCACCTCCCAACCTCCCTTTTCCTGCACGTGCTGGTGGTTTAATTCTGCAAGTCCCTGGGCTCTTCACCTAAGGGCTCTCTCTCTGGCTGCGCTCAGCCTGCATTGGGGCGGGACAGAATTGCCAAGGGTGTGACACCTGCCCCGCCCCCGCCCCCCCCCCCCCCCGACCTTCAGACAAACGATGGATGGGGATTGGAAGAGGAATATTCCAACTCCTTCCTTTGGGTGGGTCCACATCATCCCCCAGGGCTGCCCAGTGAGGTTAAGCTCCAGCTGCACACACAGCATCGCCCTGTTCATTAACGCTCCCTCCTGGGACTGGCTTCCTTCCCCGCCTCTTCCCAGCTCCCTACCTGGAAGCACCTGCCAATGAAAGCCCTTGCACTCGGATCCTTGGGTCCTGCTCTGCCTCTCGTGCACCCTCCCACAAGCCATTTTTCAATATGAGCCTTGCAGAACTACAGATATTCGATTCCTTCAACGATGTCCATGCATTACCTGGATGAAAATGAAATTTAGTTTCAAAATAGTATAAGAATAGATTCTCTTCTGCAATTAGGCCATGTTGTGTCTATCATAATATTATTAACTTATTTATACCCAAGAGAATTTGCAATAGATTCATTATAACATTATAGGCTCAGTTAAGAAGTCAAGCAGGAGAATTTTTCTATTAGAATTAAAAATAATTCCATGATACAGATTACTCGGTGGTGCTGCCTTCTGAATAAATATCTGGAAGAAGAGGGCCCATTCCCAGCCCATCAGGTAGAGTTTCTGTGCAGACAGCCAACCGTTGGGTCAAACAATAAGTCTTCCGAGGAGATCTCTGTTTCCACATCTGTCCCTCTGCTGGAGCTAATATTTGTTTGTTTGCTTATTTGTTTTTCCTCCATAGATTTTGGGGTCAACTAAACTTCACAGCATATTGATTTCCTGGCTTATAACAGTGCTCCTGTTTTGGGAGTTTCACCAAGGGCTGGGTGGCTATCAGTTGATTAGAATTTATCACCCACCATCATGTCCATCTCTCTTCGTAATGGTGCTGCAGTTACTTTCTAAAATGCTCTATGGCTTATAGTCTGATATTTTTAAACTGTCCCCAGTTCACACGAAGACTCATTACGGCATTATCGTGGCTACCATCAGGTCCCTTAGGGTTCCCAGCCAAGGACTTCATTGGTCAGTATGTGGTGATCAAGCCAAAGTGACAGCTCTGTGGACCTGGGGAAGTTCTCCCCATATCTAGACTCAAACACCAGCCTAGAGACACTGATCAGTAATGCCAGAGAGACCTCAACTACCAGAACAACATCACACACTCACTTCACCAAGCCTGGAGTTTAACCCTCTCCACCTAACTTCCTAAGGGCACCACTGCTCAGGAGGTAAAGGAAGGGTTATTAGCTCACACATAACCACTACATGAAGAATTCACCAGAAAAACCAACTTCTCAGAGTAGAGTCCAAAGTCTATGGGCCAGGAGGAACTCAGGTTCATGAAAAATGCCAAGAACAAAAAAATAAAAGGCACATTAGAAAAAAATAAATGTCAAGGGACAAAACGGACTGGAAATAAACAGGTCTGCGGCTTACGAAAATTGATATAATGTCAACTATTGGCCAAGAGAAGGGAGAACAGCTCAACTCTTAATTGCTTGGTTTTCCCATCAGAAAATGGGCAAGGGTTGTTAAAAAGGAAGGGAGGGCCTATATAGGAGGAGATACACATGCTCCAGTTCTTCTGAATTCAGGCCCCCAAGCTCCTTTGATGGAGAGCTGAAGTCAGTAAATAAGCTCACAGACTGGGTCTCAGAAGCACTGCCATAATTAGAAGGGAATTCCCTTCTCTTTCAAGACTCAGTAATATTCCGTTGCATACGTTTACCACGTTTTGTATAGTCACTCATCCCTTGATGTACATTGGGGCTGCAACTTAATTTTTAAGTTTTTCTATCTGTTTCCTTTTTACGCATCAAACAGGCATAATATCTGTAGGAATGTTTTGCATGTTTTACATGCTGAGCATAAAACCTTGTGCCCAGCAGGTCAGCAAACCAGAGTCACAAGTGTCCTGGGAGCAGGAAACAAGGGGAAGAGACTCAGTCGTGACGGTCCTAACAAGGGCCTTTCAATTTGCCCCAGTTTTCAAACGGTGATTGGGACATCACACCCCTGTCCGCGAGATGTGTGCTGCAGGATTCTTGACACAGAATTTTCCTCTGGGATCATCTGTGTCTTTAGCAGCTCTGCAAACAGGGAAGAAAAATGTGCACTGATGCTCTCCTGGCACTAGCTTTCTCCTCCTGCATTTGAAAGTCGGAGAGTATGGTTTTTCCCTTTGGTATTCACGAAACTGGTAGAAGCCTCTGGAATCACCCAGACTGCTTGCCTTATAAATCATTACAGAAGGGTAGGGCCACCCTCCCCCCTGCAAGGGTACGAGGAGGGAAGTCTTATTCGAGAAATAAACAAGTGGAGAGGAAATCTCAGGAGACTGCTCCTGGAACTGCAAATTCTGATTCGCTGGCAGCAGGTGGAGAGGTTTTGTTTGTTGAATGAGTCCTGTTTAATGCTATTGCCCTCGCCACATTCTTCCCATGCCTATCCAAGGGCACGCCCCGCCTAGAACTTCCCAACTCCAAGATGCAAATGAAGCCCCCTGCTGGGGCAGCGTTTCCAGGAAGGGTACCAGGAGCTGGGGCCAATTCTAGACTTCTCCCTCTAGCTTTTGCCACCCAAGGATAAATCCAAAGTCCCCCAAGCTTAGAAGAAAGCACGAAGGTTGGACTCAAATCTGACGTGAACAAAAACCCAGAGAGAAGTGGTCCGGATCCCTCCCCAACATGGAGAGTTGAGAGCATGAAGGCGGGAGGAGACAGGGAGGAAAAGAAGGAAGAAAACAGGCAAACTGGGAACCAACCATGTGACACCAGCTCTCCTGAACTGTGAAGCCTGTCCATCTGTCCAGTTGTACTCAAGTCCTCAGCACAGGGCTGCACCCCATGTGGGTCAACAAGAATGAAATGAGATCTGAATTGTTCCACCTTCCCCAGGGAGCAACCGAGACACAGCTGAGCTACAAGCATGAGCCTTGTTACTCTGGGCAAGATATGCACTTCCTCTGCCTCCATTCCCCCATCTGTGAAATGGGCACGATAACCCACGTGAAGTCCTTAACCGGAGTCTGAAGCACAATCGTTGCTCAGAAAGTGTTTGCAATGACTCTCAGTGAAGCTGGTCTTGGCACTTCCAGAAATTCGGTCCCCTGTACCTTTGCCTCTAGGAACCTTTTCCAGCCTTACTGTAGGTGCCCACAGCACATGCCCACCCACCCCCACCCCGCCCCAGCTTACCACTCTTCCAGCAAAACCTGTTCTCGGGGAGAAATGAGTTGTCACTCACTCCTACTGAATATGAATTTGTCACAGGGTGGTGCTTGCTTTTTAGTTTTATTTATTTTTTCGTTTTTTTCATTTAATTTTTATTTTATATTGGAGTATAGTTGATTTACAGTGTTGTATTAGTTTCTGGTGTACAGCAAAGTGATGCAGTTCTACACATACACATATCCGTTCTTTTTCAGATTCTTTTCCCATATAGCTTATTACAGAATATTGAGAAGAGTTCCCTGTGCTATACACTAGGTAGTTCCTTGTTGATTATCTTTTATATATAGTAGTGTGTATAAGTTAATCCCAAACTCCTAATATCCCTCAACCACACCTTTCCCCTTTAGTCACCATAGGTTTGTTTTCAAAGTCTGTGAGTCTGTTTCTGTTTTATAATAAGTTCATTCGTATCTTTTTTTTAGATTCCACATATAAGTGATATCAAATAATATTTGTCTTTCTCTGTCTGACTTACCGTGCTTAGTATGATAATCTGTAGTTGCACCCATGTTGCTGCAAATGGCATTATTTTGTTCTTTTTTGTGGCTGAGTAATATTCCATTTTATACATGTACCACATCTTCTTTATCCATTCATCCGTCGATGGACATTTAGGTTGTGTCCATGTCTTGGCTATTGTGAATAGTGCTGCAATGAACATTGGGGTGCATGTATCTTTCCAGATTATGGTTTTCTCTGGATATATGCCCAGGAGTGGGATTGCAGGATCGTATGGTAGCTCTATTTTTAGGTTTTTTAAGGAACCACCATACTGTTCTCCACAGTGGCTGCACCAATTTACATTCCCACCAATAGTGTAGGAGGGTTCCCTTCTCTCCACACCCTCTCCAGCACTTATGCTTGCTTTTAAAGCGTTATCAGTGACTGTGAGACAGGAGGTTTTGCTGACTGCCAAGGACACCACCGGCCACAAAGGAAATGATTTTAAGAAGAAGAGATGGCTTCGCAGAGAGCCTGGAACGCTGTCTGGGCAATGTGGGCAACTGTCATCTACCGCAGCTGCTGTCTGTGCTGCGTCCCCGGTCCTGAAACAGCCCTGGGCAGAGCTGGGCCCCAAATCAGCAGCTGTCGGTGCTTCAGAGCTGAAGTCCGTGAGGATCTGAAGCATCATTTTCTCCAAAAGAGCGCCGCTATGCCACTTATATGAAACTGTGGACTGCAAGGAAGCTTCCTTTTTAACAAACTCTTTTTGATGTTGCTTTTTATTCAATGGCTTAATAATTAATCAGGGGAAGGAAAGCTACACTTAAAGGAAGTGGATGGAAAATCAATGAACATCACTGCTGGTGAGAATAAAATGGGCTCTGGCTGCCTGAGCTCTGAAAAGTTCTGTCGCAGACACAAATCCATTCCCAGCGAGTGCCTCCTGCTTCTCCCATGTGTTCTCTGTTCATCACATGGAAGGCGAAGTCCCAGTCCATGAATTTTTTTTTAAATTCAAAAATTAAAATTAAAAGACAGAGGTGTTTCTGATGCGTAATAGTGAGTCTCTTTGTCTTTCCAAAAATAAAAAAGTCACAATGCCATCTACCCAGTCTCTCCATTCCTCTACTCTTTAAACCATGAATATAAATGGAAAACAGCAAAGCTAAGGAAACCTACCCGTTAAAGAACTCTTTCCAGCTACTTCTACTTCAGTGAACTTAAGATGCATCTGACACCTTCTTCAAAATATCAACTTCATGTTTCAGTGAATGTCAGGCTTTATTGTCCCTTGAGGTAAATATTGACTTCCTCATTGCCACAGTCAGTATTTACTGTGCTGCTCCTTCAATCAATCTTGCTATCAGCACCTGCTGTGACTAAACTAGTTATAAGGAAAGGAAAGTTAGGGAGGAGAGAACACAGGACCATCCTAACTTCACTTCACCTTTTCTGAAAGCAGGGAGCTGGCCAGCACACAAACTCTAGAGAGACGTGTTTGGTGAGTGCATTGCATTCGGCATTGCCCCCTCTCTGTTTTCAAGTCCTTGCTTCTTTTACGTGTTGTGCATTTAACCTCATTCCCTCCTCGATCAAGGAGAACCATCTCTCTCTGGATACCTCTCTCCACCTCTCATAATAATCACTCAGAATCCACCAGCTCCATATACTGGGGAAAACTGGCTCTGCTTAGTTACAGCTAGTAGCTGACTAGGGCTTAATGGAAACCCCCCCATACCCTTGACATAACTCACTGACAGAGGAATTCATTTTTAACTGGGGAATTTTGTATAAACAGCCACATTCACGAGGAGCTGTAAAAAGGATGCGAATGGGGCAGTCCATTCTACGGGCAGAGTTCCAGAGAGTACCAGGGATTTCTTCAAACTCTAAACGCTGCTGAAGGAAGAGGAAATATTACATTGCTGAATACGTCCTTAAGATTCTACGAGCGTCTTCTTCTCTCTGGACGCTAAGGGATACTCCTTCACAGTTGGTGTGATGAGTTGAGGGAGTCTCATCACAGAAGATGAGATACTCCTCATCTTCCATGTTCAGAGTTAGGAAGTGGGTACAGAAAAGTTGGGCAGATTGAAGGCAAGGACCATTAGAACAACCCCAGAGAATAAGGTCTGGGAAGGGGAACGTGCAACAGAACAGAAAATGCTGGTGATATGAATAAAACACACACACACTCATGGGCTCGGGACTAATCGTACTTTTCCAGGTGGAGGTTGATGTCATGTTGGTATAGTGGCCTCTTAAATACCCCACTGGAGGGAAACAGAATTTCCCCAGCCTATACTTGATAAATGAGAATTAATTTATCATTCATCCTGGCTATGAGAATTAATTTAATGTCGCAAAAGTTTTGCTTGGAACTTTTTCTAAAACTAGCTTCATTTGAAGTGTGGTTTTCAGTCTGCATAGTTACACTTGCCTGTCAAAGTTCCTAGACCTCTTTTTCTTCCTTTTTATTGCTTTTCCTGATATTGATTTCTCTACCTTCAACCTACCCATAACTTACAAAAATTTTTCAGAGTTCAGTGATTTGGCAATCGCCAGAGAGAAAACACCAAAGATGATCCATTCAATGTGATAATTTTTACGGGTGAAATCAGAGTCTCTAAAGCTGACAAGTATGAACACATTTTATGCTTTACTACCCTCATATTCAGCTGGATGGAAAGGGGTCAAGTCCTAAAACGCCAGAATTTCAGCAGAGAGCTTCCTAGAGCAACATTCAGAAACAGCTAAAGCTGGTGAGGACAGGAGAAAGGTGAACCGAGTTTCACATTCGGTGTTTAATTTGACATGGCCAACGAGCTAAGTGTGCACTACACCTTTCTTCCTCTCTTGTACATTTCCTTAATTTTAAAAAATTATTCGATTTTTGGATAAGAAAGTCAATCTGTGATTTTTGAAGGCCAGCATTGATCTGTGATGCACTCGTTTCATGGTGCTCTAAAAGGAAATGATTATAAATCCATCTTGGATGGGAAGTCCCAGCAAGGAAGCACATCTATCTCCGCCCAGTTTCCCCACACCTCTGCCTGGCATTGAAAGCTTACATCATTTAATAGTGCATTTAAAAATATGCTCCAAGGCAGTGGGTCAAGGAAATCTGTAGCTGAGTCTTGAACTCCCTTGGAAAATATCTCAAAACACCTCAAAACAATCCCAGCTGCAGAGAATGAGGGCCACGCACTTGTGTCTATTGTCATAAAAGACAAGACACAGCCAAATGCGTGTTGTCTTTCCAATCACCTACTGCAATTTAAAGAAGGAGCTGGAAAACAGAGGGGTTTTTTTTAACCTACAAAGTTACTAAGAAATACAAAGACATTGGCAAAATAGAGTAGCTGGCTTTCTTTGAAAACCTGACAAAATGCATTGGTCTGCCTCATCTTGATGCCTTCCACAGACTCCCAGGTTGATAAACAAACAGGAGACAACATCAATCCATCCTTTTATTTTCCACCGTGCTTTCTGGGTAAACAGCGGTTGGCTACGTAAAGCTGAGAAGTGGCTCTTTGATTGTGCTCACATTTGATTAAGAAACTCCATGCCTGGCAGACCTAAATATACCAAGCTGTTCATCGCTTTTTTTTTTTTTTTTTTTTTTTTTTTTTTTTGTGGTATGCGGGCCCCACACTGTTGTGGCCTCTCCCGTCGCGGAGCACAGGCTCCGGACGCGCGGGCTCAGCGGCCGTGGCTCACGGGCCCAGCCGCTCCGCGGCACGTGGGATCCTCCCGGACCGGGGCGCGAACCCGGTTCCCCTGCATCGGCAGGCGGACGCGCAACCACTGCGCCACCAGGGAAGCCCTGTTCATCGCTTTTTAAAGGAGAAAGATGACACCTTTAACAAGCCACATACCTCACTAAGCATTGTTCGGGTAGATGCCCTCATTCTGCTGAACTGTCTTATTTTGAGATTGGGGTCCCTAATTGCTTATAAACCATACTGTTTATTGAGTATTAACTCTGGCATGGTTGTTTATTATGGGAGCTTACTGCCTAATACCTATAAAAAGCGGCATAAATGAGCTACTCTGTGCTTGCGGTGCCTCCCCTCCCCCAAAGACACACACACACACACACACACACACACACACACACACACACGAGCTCGCAGAACCACACTTAAGTTCATCAGCTGAGAGAAGCAGAAGTCTTGGCAGAATGATACGGAGGTAAAGCTTAAGGAGCAGGTTGCTTGGTAACCAGAAGGCCCTCTGTTGATTCATCAGGGTGTCAGCCATACATTTTGCTCTGTGCATTACCTACAATGAAAAGGTCGGTGACCCAATGAAATATCAGATTAAGTCAAACTATTGACGGGACAAATGCATTTCAAGTGCTCTTGTACCCTGGTTCCGTGTGATTAGTGTACATTATGTCCTGCCAAGGCAGGCATGAATCATTAATACATTCCGAGTTGGTGATCTCTGCAAGGAACATAATAACGCAACGCTGAGTAAGGCAGTGCTGGGTTTATAAAATGTGGAGCCTACGGTTTGGGTGAGCTACAACATTGTTATTTTGTGCTAAGGACACCAGCTCCTTTTTTTTTTTTTTTTCTTTAGTAAATAGTATTTGTCATTCCCTTAAAAAGACGGGGAAAAACATCTTTCCCCGGAACCACTGGTTACAGCTTGACTGTGCCCGCCTGGGGGAGGGGAGGGCAACTTGGCCCGTAAATGGATGCATTGTTTTCCCGCTCTCTCTGTGACGCTGTTTTCGCCTCCTACAATTGAAAGTCACTCTTCATCGACCCAGGCAGCAGGAATCTGAATATTTAAAATTCAACAAAGGCAAACCATCTCCGGGCAAAACTCCAGTGACTTCGTTTGAACTTTGACCTCTCTCCTTCTCATCGCTTTCCCGGGGCTGTGCTGTGCAGCCAGTTGGATTTAGTGTGAAAACGCACAAACTGGGAATGTGACCAGCTCTGATTTCTCCCCCACATGGAAAACCAGAAATTGAGGATTCCATGAGCCCAGTCCTTTAAAATTCGACCTCTGTCTGTAGGAGGTCACATTTGCATGAGTCCAGCTCAGAGAGGCAAACGCGATTGTAGTGTGGTGAGATTCTGGTCGGGTTTCTGCCTCTGCCTCCAATTAGCCTATTTAATCCCCGTAAAAACATTTTGTGGTGGGAAGGAGAAGGCAACGGCGGGGGGTGGGGGAGCAGCGGGGGAGGGGGTGAAGGACAGCCTGCTTCACAGCAGCCCCTGCATTTAGTCTAAGACTCTCCCCCCCCATCTACTCTCACCACCAAATGGGAACGAGCTTTTCTTCCAGCCATCATTACTGGGTAAACCGAAGTGCAGTTCAAAAAGATCAGGTCAACAGATGTGTTGTGAACACCTACCGCGTGCTAGGCGCACGCTGAGATGCAAGGTGACAACAGCCCTCCCCGCCTGCCCCTGAAACCACAGCCCAGACTTGGGAGCTGGGTAGTGGTGCTGTCACTCAAGGGTTCTTTACTTTGTTGAAGAGTAGCAACCTGGCTGAGATGTTGCTAATAACAGTTTCTGAAGAGTGAATTCCACCTATGGGTCTACCAAAAAATACTTATTTTTCCCTGGAGGTTAGGAAAGAAAAATGCCCCATCAGATGGAATTGGACAATTTGTAGAGATGCTGGCTGATCCAGTGAAGCGTTGCACAGCATTCCAGAACGCAGAGGTCTGTGGGCCCTATTCTTTACTCTACTTTCTCTGTTGCCTTTACTTTTCCTGCTCACCTCTGCTCCCTTGCACAGAGTCCACGGTATCGGGGACCTAAGATACTGCCTGCCTCTGAGAACCACCACTAGTGAGCTCCGGGTATTTAAAGATGGCATCGCACAGAGGCAGCTCCCAGAGCTCAGCTCTTCCTCCTCACTTGCTCTAGATTGACAGTACTGAACAGCCACCAGTAGGAGGTGCTGCTGAAGAAAGGCTATACGGGAGATCCTAAATCTCCGAAATTCTAAAATTCTGGGTACGTAAATCTAATCTATTTCCTGCCTTAGCCAGCTAGGAATTTTATAAATCTATGTCAAATTTATCTCTAGGAAAGCTACCTTTATTTCTAAGACCATGACAGCCAGAAGCGTTCACTTCGTAGGTACAATGAAGTTTCTAATTATCAATCACTTATGTAATTCTCGTCTCCTTTCAGAAATCTCCCCAACCTGGGTGGGGAAGGGATGGATTGGGAGTTTGGGATTAGCAGGTGCAAACTATTATATACAGCGTGGATAAACAACAAGGTTCTACTATATAGCACAGGGAACTATATTCAATATCCTGTGATAGACCAGAATGGAAAAGAATATAAGAATATATATACAGGGACTTCCCTGGTGGCGCTGTGGTTGAGAATCTGCCTGCCAATGCAGGGGACACGGGTTCGAGCCCTGGTCCAAGAGGATCCCACATGCCGCGGAGCAACTGAGCCTGCGCGCCACAACTACTGAAGCCCAAGCGCCTAGAGCCCGTGCTCCACAAGAGAAGCCACCACAATGAGAAGCCTGCTTGCTTTTTAGTTTTATTTATTTTTTCGTTTTTTTCATTTAATTTTTATTTTATATTGGAGTATAGTTGATTTACAGTGTTGTATTAGTTTCTGGTGTACAGCAAAGTGATGCAGTTCTACACATACACATATCCGTTCTTTTTCAGATTCTTTTCCCATATAGCTTATTACAGAATATTGAGAAGAGTTCCCTGTGCTATACACTAGGTAGTTCCTTGTTGATTATCTTTTATATATAGTAGTGTGTATAAGTTAATCCCAAACTCCTAATATCCCTCAACCACACCTTTCCCCTTTAGTCACCATAGGTTTGTTTTCAAAGTCTGTGAGTCTGTTTCTGTTTTATAATAAGTTCATTCGTATCTTTTTTTTAGATTCCACATATAAGTGATATCAAATAATATTTGTCTTTCTCTGTCTGACTTACCGTGCTTAGTATGATAATCTGTAGTTGCACCCATGTTGCTGCAAATGGCATTATTTTGTTCTTTTTTGTGGCTGAGTAATATTCCATTTTATACATGTACCACATCTTCTTTATCCATTCATCCGTCGATGGACATTTAGGTTGTGTCCATGTCTTGGCTATTGTGAATAGTGCTGCAATGAACATTGGGGTGCATGTATCTTTCCAGATTATGGTTTTCTCTGGATATATGCCCAGGAGTGGGATTGCAGGATCGTATGGTAGCTCTATTTTTAGGTTTTTTAAGGAACCACCATACTGTTCTCCACAGTGGCTGCACCAATTTACATTCCCACCAATAGTGTAGGAGGGTTCCCTTCTCTCCACACCCTCTCCAGCACTTATGCTTGCTTTTAAAGCGTTATCAGTGACTGTGAGACAGGAGGTTTTGCTGACTGCCAAGGACACCACCGGCCACAAAGGAAATGATTTTAAGAAGAAGAGATGGCTTCGCAGAGAGCCTGGAACGCTGTCTGGGCAATGTGGGCAACTGTCATCTACCGCAGCTGCTGTCTGTGCTGCGTCCCCGGTCCTGAAACAGCCCTGGGCAGAGCTGGGCCCCAAATCAGCAGCTGTCGGTGCTTCAGAGCTGAAGTCCGTGAGGATCTGAAGCATCATTTTCTCCAAAAGAGCGCCGCTATGCCACTTATATGAAACTGTGGACTGCAAGGAAGCTTCCTTTTTAACAAACTCTTTTTGATGTTGCTTTTTATTCAATGGCTTAATAATTAATCAGGGGAAGGAAAGCTACACTTAAAGGAAGTGGATGGAAAATCAATGAACATCACTGCTGGTGAGAATAAAATGGGCTCTGGCTGCCTGAGCTCTGAAAAGTTCTGTCGCAGACACAAATCCATTCCCAGCGAGTGCCTCCTGCTTCTCCCATGTGTTCTCTGTTCATCACATGGAAGGCGAAGTCCCAGTCCATGAATTTTTTTTTAAATTCAAAAATTAAAATTAAAAGACAGAGGTGTTTCTGATGCGTAATAGTGAGTCTCTTTGTCTTTCCAAAAATAAAAAAGTCACAATGCCATCTACCCAGTCTCTCCATTCCTCTACTCTTTAAACCATGAATATAAATGGAAAACAGCAAAGCTAAGGAAACCTACCCGTTAAAGAACTCTTTCCAGCTACTTCTACTTCAGTGAACTTAAGATGCATCTGACACCTTCTTCAAAATATCAACTTCATGTTTCAGTGAATGTCAGGCTTTATTGTCCCTTGAGGTAAATATTGACTTCCTCATTGCCACAGTCAGTATTTACTGTGCTGCTCCTTCAATCAATCTTGCTATCAGCACCTGCTGTGACTAAACTAGTTATAAGGAAAGGAAAGTTAGGGAGGAGAGAACACAGGACCATCCTAACTTCACTTCACCTTTTCTGAAAGCAGGGAGCTGGCCAGCACACAAACTCTAGAGAGACGTGTTTGGTGAGTGCATTGCATTCGGCATTGCCCCCTCTCTGTTTTCAAGTCCTTGCTTCTTTTACGTGTTGTGCATTTAACCTCATTCCCTCCTCGATCAAGGAGAACCATCTCTCTCTGGATACCTCTCTCCACCTCTCATAATAATCACTCAGAATCCACCAGCTCCATATACTGGGGAAAACTGGCTCTGCTTAGTTACAGCTAGTAGCTGACTAGGGCTTAATGGAAACCCCCCCATACCCTTGACATAACTCACTGACAGAGGAATTCATTTTTAACTGGGGAATTTTGTATAAACAGCCACATTCACGAGGAGCTGTAAAAAGGATGCGAATGGGGCAGTCCATTCTACGGGCAGAGTTCCAGAGAGTACCAGGGATTTCTTCAAACTCTAAACGCTGCTGAAGGAAGAGGAAATATTACATTGCTGAATACGTCCTTAAGATTCTACGAGCGTCTTCTTCTCTCTGGACGCTAAGGGATACTCCTTCACAGTTGGTGTGATGAGTTGAGGGAGTCTCATCACAGAAGATGAGATACTCCTCATCTTCCATGTTCAGAGTTAGGAAGTGGGTACAGAAAAGTTGGGCAGATTGAAGGCAAGGACCATTAGAACAACCCCAGAGAATAAGGTCTGGGAAGGGGAACGTGCAACAGAACAGAAAATGCTGGTGATATGAATAAAACACACACACACTCATGGGCTCGGGACTAATCGTACTTTTCCAGGTGGAGGTTGATGTCATGTTGGTATAGTGGCCTCTTAAATACCCCACTGGAGGGAAACAGAATTTCCCCAGCCTATACTTGATAAATGAGAATTAATTTATCATTCATCCTGGCTATGAGAATTAATTTAATGTCGCAAAAGTTTTGCTTGGAACTTTTTCTAAAACTAGCTTCATTTGAAGTGTGGTTTTCAGTCTGCATAGTTACACTTGCCTGTCAAAGTTCCTAGACCTCTTTTTCTTCCTTTTTATTGCTTTTCCTGATATTGATTTCTCTACCTTCAACCTACCCATAACTTACAAAAATTTTTCAGAGTTCAGTGATTTGGCAATCGCCAGAGAGAAAACACCAAAGATGATCCATTCAATGTGATAATTTTTACGGGTGAAATCAGAGTCTCTAAAGCTGACAAGTATGAACACATTTTATGCTTTACTACCCTCATATTCAGCTGGATAGAAAGGGGTCAAGTCCTAAAACGCCAGAATTTCAGCAGAGAGCTTCCTAGAGCAACATTCAGAAACAGCTAAAGCTGGTGAGGACAGGAGAAAGGTGAACCGAGTTTCACATTCGGTGTTTAATTTGACATGGCCAACGAGCTAAGTGTGCACTACACCTTTCTTCCTCTCTTGTACATTTCCTTAATTTTAAAAAATTATTCGATTTTTGGATAAGAAAGTCAATCTGTGATTTTTGAAGGCCAGCATTGATCTGTGATGCACTCGTTTCATGGTGCTCTAAAAGGAAATGATTATAAATCCATCTTGGATGGGAAGTCCCAGCAAGGAAGCACATCTATCTCTGCCCAGTTTCCCCACACCTCTGCCTGGCATTGAAAGCTTACATCATTTAATAGTGCATTTAAAAATATGCTCCAAGGCAGTGGGTCAAGGAAATCTGTAGCTGAGTCTTGAACTCCCTTGGAAAATATCTCAAAACACCTCAAAACAATCCCAGCTGCAGAGAATGAGGGCCACGCACTTGTGTCTATTGTCATAAAAGACAAGACACAGCCAAATGCGTGTTGTCTTTCCAATCACCTACTGCAATTTAAAGAAGGAGCTGGAAAACAGAGGGGTTTTTTTTAACCTACAAAGTTACTAAGAAATACAAAGACATTGGCAAAATAGAGTAGCTGGCTTTCTTTGAAAACCTGACAAAATGCATTGGTCTGCCTCATCTTGATGCCTTCCACAGACTCCCAGGTTGATAAACAAACAGGAGACAACATCAATCCATCCTTTTATTTTCCACCGTGCTTTCTGGGTAAACAGCGGTTGGCTACGTAAAGCTGAGAAGTGGCTCTTTGATTGTGCTCACATTTGATTAAGAAACTCCATGCCTGGCAGACCTAAATATACCAAGCTGTTCATCGCTTTTTTTTTTTTTTTTTTTTGTGGTATGCGGGCCCCACACTGTTGTGGCCTCTCCCGTCGCGGAGCACAGGCTCCGGACGCGCGGGCTCAGCGGCCGTGGCTCACGGGCCCAGCCGCTCCGCGGCACGTGGGATCCTCCCGGACCGGGGCGCGAACCCGGTTCCCCTGCATCGGCAGGCGGACGCGCAACCACTGCGCCACCAGGGAAGCCCTGTTCATCGCTTTTTAAAGGAGAAAGATGACACCTTTAACAAGCCACATACCTCACTAAGCATTGTTCGGGTAGATGCCCTCATTCTGCTGAACTGTCTTATTTTGAGATTGGGGTCCCTAATTGCTTATAAACCATACTGTTTATTGAGTATTAACTCTGGCATGGTTGTTTATTATGGGAGCTTACTGCCTAATACCTATAAAAAGCGGCATAAATGAGCTACTCTGTGCTTGCGGTGCCTCCCCTCCCCCAAAGACACACACACACACACACACACACACACACACACACACACACACACGAGCTCGCAGAACCACACTTAAGTTCATCAGCTGAGAGAAGCAGAAGTCTTGGCAGAATGATACGGAGGTAAAGCTTAAGGAGCAGGTTGCTTGGTAACCAGAAGGCCCTCTGTTGATTCATCAGGGTGTCAGCCATACATTTTGCTCTGTGCATTACCTACAATGAAAAGGTCGGTGACCCAATGAAATATCAGATTAAGTCAAACTATTGACGGGACAAATGCATTTCAAGTGCTCTTGTACCCTGGTTCCGTGTGATTAGTGTACATTATGTCCTGCCAAGGCAGGCATGAATCATTAATACATTCCGAGTTGGTGATCTCTGCAAGGAACATAATAACGCAACGCTGAGTAAGGCAGTGCTGGGTTTATAAAATGTGGAGCCTACGGTTTGGGTGAGCTACAACATTGTTATTTTGTGCTAAGGACACCAGCTCCTTTTTTTTTTTTTTTTCTTTAGTAAATAGTATTTGTCATTCCCTTAAAAAGACGGGGAAAAACATCTTTCCCCGGAACCACTGGTTACAGCTTGACTGTGCCCGCCTGGGGGAGGGGAGGGCAACTTGGCCCGTAAATGGATGCATTGTTTTCCCGCTCTCTCTGTGACGCTGTTTTCGCCTCCTACAATTGAAAGTCACTCTTCATCGACCCAGGCAGCAGGAATCTGAATATTTAAAATTCAACAAAGGCAAACCATCTCCGGGCAAAACTCCAGTGACTTCGTTTGAACTTTGACCTCTCTCCTTCTCATCGCTTTCCCGGGGCTGTGCTGTGCAGCCAGTTGGATTTAGTGTGAAAACGCACAAACTGGGAATGTGACCAGCTCTGATTTCTCCCCCACATGGAAAACCAGAAATTGAGGATTCCATGAGCCCAGTCCTTTAAAATTCGACCTCTGTCTGTAGGAGGTCACATTTGCATGAGTCCAGCTCAGAGAGGCAAACGCGATTGTAGTGTGGTGAGATTCTGGTCGGGTTTCTGCCTCTGCCTCCAATTAGCCTATTTAATCCCCGTAAAAACATTTTGTGGTGGGAAGGAGAAGGCAACGGCGGGGGGTGGGGGAGCAGCGGGGGAGGTGGTGAAGGACAGCCTGCTTCACAGCAGCCCCTGCATTTAGTCTAAGACTCTCCCCCCCCATCTACTCTCACCACCAAATGGGAACGAGCTTTTCTTCCAGCCATCATTACTGGGTAAACCGAAGTGCAGTTCAAAAAGATCAGGTCAACAGATGTGTTGTGAACACCTACCGCGTGCTAGGCGCACGCTGAGATGCAAGGTGACAACAGCCCTCCCCGCCTGCCCCTGAAACCACAGCCCAGACTTGGGAGCTGGGTAGTGGTGCTGTCACTCAAGGGTTCTTTACTTTGTTGAAGAGTAGCAACCTGGCTGAGATGTTGCTAATAACAGTTTCTGAAGAGTGAATTCCACCTATGGGTCTACCAAAAAATACTTATTTTTCCCTGGAGGTTAGGAAAGAAAAATGCCCCATCAGATGGAATTGGACAATTTGTAGAGATGCTGGCTGATCCAGTGAAGCGTTGCACAGCATTCCAGAACGCAGAGGTCTGTGGGCCCTATTCTTTACTCTACTTTCTCTGTTGCCTTTACTTTTCCTGCTCACCTCTGCTCCCTTGCACAGAGTCCACGGTATCGGGGACCTAAGATACTGCCTGCCTCTGAGAACCACCACTAGTGAGCTCCGGGTATTTAAAGATGGCATCGCACAGAGGCAGCTCCCAGAGCTCAGCTCTTCCTCCTCACTTGCTCTAGATTGACAGTACTGAACAGCCACCAGTAGGAGGTGCTGCTGAAGAAAGGCTATACGGGAGATCCTAAATCTCCGAAATTCTAAAATTCTGGGTACGTAAATCTAATCTATTTCCTGCCTTAGCCAGCTAGGAATTTTATAAATCTATGTCAAATTTATCTCTAGGAAAGCTACCTTTATTTCTAAGACCATGACAGCCAGAAGCGTTCACTTCGTAGGTACAATGAAGTTTCTAATTATCAATCACTTATGTAATTCTCGTCTCCTTTCAGAAATCTCCCCAACCTGGGTGGGGAAGGGATGGATTGGGAGTTTGGGATTAGCAGGTGCAAACTATTATATACAGCGTGGATAAACAACAAGGTTCTACTATATAGCACAGGGAACTATATTCAATATCCTGTGATAGACCAGAATGGAAAAGAATATAAGAATATATATACAGGGACTTCCCTGGTGGCGCTGTGGTTGAGAATCTGCCTGCCAATGCAGGGGACACGGGTTCGAGCCCTGGTCCAAGAGGATCCCACATGCCGCGGAGCAACTGAGCCTGCGCGCCACAACTACTGAAGCCCAAGCGCCTAGAGCCCGTGCTCCACAAGAGAAGCCACCACAATGAGAAGCCACTCACAGACATAAGAATAGACTTGTGGTTGCCAAGGGGGAGAAGGCTGGGGGAGGGCTGGAGTGGGAGTTTGGGATTAGCAGATGCAAACTATTATATATAGAATGGATGGACAACAAGGTCCTACTGTTTAGGGAAAATGGGGAAAATGATATTCAATGTCCTGGGATAAACCATAATGGAAAAAATATGGAAAAGAATATATATATGTAACTGAATCACTTTGCTGTACAGCAGAAATTAACACAACATTGTAAATCAGCTATTCTTCGATAAAAGAAATTTTTGAAAAAATGTCCCCAAACTTTGTGTTCCTCTGGGTAAATAAGCACCAGCTGCATTGCTATGGTCTGAACTGTGTCCCCCTCAAAAGTCCTATGTTGAAGTACTAACCACCTGTACCTTAGAATGTTACTGTATTTGGAGAAAGGGTCTTTAAAGAGGTAATTAATTTAAAATGAGGAAAATGGGTGGACTCTCGTGCATATAAGGAGATTAAGACACAGAGAAGTGCAAAGGGAGGGCCATGTGAAGATGGCAACGTACAAGCCAAGGAGAGAGGCTTCAGAAGAAACCAACCCTGCCAGCACCTTAAACTCAGACTTTTAGTCTCCAGGACTATAAGACGATAAATGTTTGTGGTTTAAGCACCCAGTCTGGGGTACTTTGTTATGGCAGCCTGAGCTGACGAATACATTCATGCATACAACAATATCAGATGGCAGAGAAAGAAAAATCAAAACATTAAAGCAGGTCTTAGCCTAAATTCACTATGCTTCAGGGTAAATGTCACTCCTGGACAAACATCTACGCTTATGTGATTACTGTGCAGACTAAGCTTACGGTTTTAGTTTCCATCTTGGCTACAAAGTGGTTTAAGTAAAGGATCTTGCCTTGCCATTTTGTCTTATTTCTCTTATGTTGACATTAAGGGCACTCATTTGGAAGAGAATGCTGGTTTGCTAATTCAGGGCATAAACATATGAACATGGGATTCATTCTGAACATAAAAGGAAATTGAGAGTGCCAGAGGAAGGGATTTGGGCTGAGAATGGGAGAAAGAACTGGCATTAATCCAGCTAGAAGACTTATACAGTGATAGGAAAACATAATCTCCAGCAAGTCCTTCCTTCTATCATGTGTCTGTGTAATACAGTCTGTAATAACTCTCTTCTTATATTAACACTCGGAAGAGAGGTCATAAAACAATACAGCATATTTATTAGGGCAAAAGATGGAGTGGAGGCTGATGAATGTACCAGGGAAGAACCATTAGCAAAATGATGAATTAAAGCTCTGTTTGCATTTCTATTGTGATGGATCATCACTTGTTAGCTTAAGTAATCCCCATGCTTTGATTATAGCTATCAGCGTATACAAATATTGTCTGAGCCTCAAAGGTGTAATGTCTAAATGTGCTTATGGAAATTCAAGCACATCATTATCTGCTGAAGTACTGAGGACTCCAAAAGAATGAAGAAGATGTTAGTTCAAACAAATAATTAGGGTTGTCAAGAAAAGTAAAAATTTATGAATAGGTCATTTTCTATTCCCTACTCACATAGATCTGTTTCTCTCCTTCAAGTCTGTAAAATAATATAGTATCCTCTGGTGAGCTTCCCTCCAGCAGTTTTAAAAGTGCAGAAAAAAGGACAGAGTTGAGTTAAGCATAGATAATGATGAGGATGATGATGACGATGATGATAATGGTGATGATGGTGGTGATGGTGATGGTGATGATGGTGGTGATGATGGTGGTGGTGATGGTGATGATGGTGGTTTAGTCTAAGACTCTCCCCCCCCATCTACTCTCACCACCAAATGGGAACGAGCTTTTCTTCCAGCCATCATTACTGGGTAAACCGAAGTGCAGTTCAAAAAGATCAGGTCAACAGATGTGTTGTGAACACCTACCGCGTGCTAGGCGCACGCTGAGATGCAAGGTGACAACAGCCCTCCCCGCCTGCCCCTGAAACCACAGCCCAGACTTGGGAGCTGGGTAGTGGTGCTGTCACTCAAGGGTTCTTTACTTTGTTGAAGAGTAGCAACCTGGCTGAGATGTTGCTAATAACAGTTTCTGAAGAGTGAATTCCACCTATGGGTCTACCAAAAAATACTTATTTTTCCCTGGAGGTTAGGAAAGAAAAATGCCCCATCAGATGGAATTGGACAATTTGTAGAGATGCTGGCTGATCCAGTGAAGCGTTGCACAGCATTCCAGAACGCAGAGGTCTGTGGGCCCTATTCTTTACTCTACTTTCTCTGTTGCCTTTACTTTTCCTGCTCACCTCTGCTCCCTTGCACAGAGTCCACGGTATCGGGGACCTAAGATACTGCCTGCCTCTGAGAACCACCACTAGTGAGCTCCGGGTATTTAAAGATGGCATCGCACAGAGGCAGCTCCCAGAGCTCAGCTCTTCCTCCTCACTTGCTCTAGATTGACAGTACTGAACAGCCACCAGTAGGAGGTGCTGCTGAAGAAAGGCTATACGGGAGATCCTAAATCTCCGAAATTCTAAAATTCTGGGTACGTAAATCTAATCTATTTCCTGCCTTAGCCAGCTAGGAATTTTATAAATCTATGTCAAATTTATCTCTAGGAAAGCTACCTTTATTTCTAAGACCATGACAGCCAGAAGCGTTCACTTCGTAGGTACAATGAAGTTTCTAATTATCAATCACTTATGTAATTCTCGTCTCCTTTCAGAAATCTCCCCAACCTGGGTGGGGAAGGGATGGATTGGGAGTTTGGGATTAGCAGGTGCAAACTATTATATACAGCGTGGATAAACAACAAGGTTCTACTATATAGCACAGGGAACTATATTCAATATCCTGTGATAGACCAGAATGGAAAAGAATATAAGAATATATATACAGGGACTTCCCTGGTGGCGCTGTGGTTGAGAATCTGCCTGCCAATGCAGGGGACACGGGTTCGAGCCCTGGTCCAAGAGGATCCCACATGCCGCGGAGCAACTGAGCCTGCGCGCCACAACTACTGAAGCCCAGGCGCCTAGAGCCCGTGCTCCACAAGAGAAGCCACCACAATGAGAAGCCCGTGCACCACAACGAAGAGTAGCCCCTGCTCGCCGCAACTAGAGAAAGCCTGCGTGCAGCAACGAAGACCCAACACAGCCCAAAATAAATAAACTAATTAATAAATTTTAAAAAAAGAATATATATATATAACTGAATCACTTTGCTGTACAGCAGAAATTAACACAACATTGTAAATCAGCTATACTTCGATAAAAGAAATTTTTGAAAAAATGTCCCCAAACTTTGTGTTCCTCTGGGTAAATAAGCACCAACTGCATTGCTATGGTCTGAACTGTGTCCCCCTCAAAAGTCCTATGTTGAAGTACTAACCACCTGTACCTTAGAATGTTACTGTATTTGGAGAAAGGGTCTTTAAAGAGGTAATTAATTTAAAATGAGGAAAATGGGTGGACTCTCGTGCATATAAGGAGATTAAGACACAGAGAAGTGCAAAGGGAGGGCCATGTGAAGATGGCAACGTACAAGCCAAGGAGAGAGGCTTCAGAAGAAACCAACCCTGCCAGCACCTTAAACTCAGACTTTTAGTCTCCAGGACTATAAGACGATAAATGTTTGTGGTTTAAGCACCCAGTCTGGGGTACTTTGTTATGGCAGCCTGAGCTGACGAATACATTCATGCATACAACAATATCAGATGGCAGAGAAAGAAAAATCAAAACATTAAAGCAGGTCTTAGCCTAAATTCACTATGCTTCAGGGTAAATGTCACTCCTGGACAAACATCTACGCTTATGTGATTACTGTGCAGACTAAGCTTACGGTTTTAGTTTCCATCTTGGCTACAAAGTGGTTTAAGTAAAGGATCTTGCCTTGCCATTTTGTCTTATTTCTCTTATGTTGACATTAAGGGCACTCATTTGGAAGAGAATGCTGGTTTGCTAATTCAGGGCATAAACATATGAACATGGGATTCATTCTGAACATAAAAGGAAATTGAGAGTGCCAGAGGAAGGGATTTGGGCTGAGAATGGGAGAAAGAACTGGCATTAATCCAGCTAGAAGACTTATACAGTGATAGGAAAACATAATCTCCAGCAAGTCCTTCCTTCTATCATGTGTCTGTGTAATACAGTCTGTAATAACTCTCTTCTTATATTAACACTCGGAAGAGAGGTCATAAAACAATACAGCATATTTATTAGGGCAAAAGATGGAGTGGAGGCTGATGAATGTACCAGGGAAGAACCATTAGCAAAATGATGAATTAAAGCTCTGTTTGCATTTCTATTGTGATGGATCATCACTTGTTAGCTTAAGTAATCCCCATGCTTTGATTATAGCTATCAGCGTATACAAATATTGTCTGAGCCTCAAAGGTGTAATGTCTAAATGTGCTTATGGAAATTCAAGCACATCATTATCTGCTGAAGTACTGAGGACTCCAAAAGAATGAAGAAGATGTTAGTTCAAACAAATAATTAGGGTTGTCAAGAAAAGTAAAAATTTATGAATAGGTCATTTTCTATTCCCTACTCACATAGATCTGTTTCTCTCCTTCAAGTCTGTAAAATAATATAGTATCCTCTGGTGAGCTTCCCTCCAGCAGTTTTAAAAGTGCAGAAAAAAGGACAGAGTTGAGTTAAGCATAGATAATGATGAGGATGATGATGACGATGATGATAATGGTGATGATGGTGGTGATGGTGATGGTGATGATGGTGGTGATGATGGTGGTGGTGATGGTGATGATGGTGGTGATGGTGATGGTGGTGATGGTGATGATGGTGGTGGTGATGGTGGTGGTGATGGTGGTGATGGTGTTGATGGTGGTGATGGTGATGATGGTGGTGATGGTGATGGTGGTGGTGATGGTGATGGTGGTGGTGATGGTGATGATGGTGGTGGTGATGGTGGTGGTGATGGTGATGATGGTGGTGGTGATGGTGATGGTGGTGGTGATGATGGTGGTGGTGGTAGTGATGGTTATGATGACAACTATGACAAGTCTATGTGATGATTAATTTTAATGTGAACTTGACTGGCCACAGGGCACCCAGATTACACATTTTTTTCTGGGTGTATTTGTGAGGGTGTTTCCAGATAGGCTTAGCATTTGAATTGTTGGACTCAGATGGGGTCCCTGTCTTTTCCCCTCTATTCCCCAGGGTTAACCACATAGTAAATACAAATAACTCAATTGCTACAGTTTCAAATGTCCAAATTGTTTCCCCAAATGATTCTTCTGGTCTTTTTTCGGGGGGGGTTCTCTTTTCTCCTTTCTTGATATTATATTTAGCATTCTAAGGAGCCAGTTTTACATCCAAGTGGGAACCCAAATCCAGTGGTAATTCCCCATGATTCTAGGAAGGTATCCCTGTAGCTTGACATCCACAATGCTCTGCGTGTGCCTCCTACATCTCCCTGCTCTGCTTTCACAACTCCCTTTACCACAATTTGTTCCAAAAGCTAATCCTGACGGTGTGATGATGATAGAGCATCGTGACTCCTGTGATCCTTGAGGAGCCCCAAACAGAAGAATCTCTGGACAAATAAGAAGTGAAAAGGCAACCTGCAGAAAGGGAGTAAATATTTGCAAATAATATATCTGATGAGGGTCAAGTATCCAGAATATATAAAGAACTCTTACAACGTAACCATAAGAAGACAAACAACCCAGTTAAAAAATGGCAAAGTATTTGAATGGCAAAAAACAAACAAAAAAAGAAGGTTCTGCCCCATTAACACCAAATACTGTCCACATCCATCTTAACTAAACCACGAAGGGACAGAGACTTATGGAGACAGCTATTCAAATAACACAGAGTTTTAGCTTCTTATCTTTGTAAAATGAGAATTACCCAACAGGGGTCCATACCCTTCTCATTTATTTATTTTATCATTTCTACAAGGCTGCACCATGCATTGTTGGAAAATAAAAATGCCACTAACATCTTCTCTACCATTTTTTTTTCCTGGGGATAATTCTGATATTAAAAGCATTGAGGACAGTACATAGTGGGTATTCAATAAATGTCAACAATCAGGAATAAATGTCACTAGTGAAGTATAATTGCGAAGGATAAACAAGGAAGCAGAAACCTTGATGTGGTTCTGGGAAAGCTAGGGGTGGAGGCAAGGATATTGCTTCTTGTATTGTTAGTTTCTTTTTTTTCTTTTTTTTTTTTAACATCTTTATTAGAGTATAATTGCTTTACAATGGTGTGTTAGTTTCTGCTGTATAGCAAAGTGAATCAGCTATACACATACATATATCCCCATA
>NC_041224.1:29998333-30022301 GCF_002837175.3 Physeter macrocephalus | reverse complement strand
ATTCCATTGTATATATGTGCCACATCTTCTTTATCCATTCATCTGTCGATGGACACTTAGGTTGCTTCCATGTCCTGGCTATTGTAAATAGAGCTGCAATGAACACTGTGGTACATGACTCTTTTTGAATTATGGTTTTCTCAGGGTATATGCCCAGTAGTGGGATTGCTGGGTCGTATGGTAGTTCTATTTTTAGTCTTTTAAGGAAACTTCATACTGTTCTCCATAGTGGCTGTATCAATTTACATTCCCACCAACAGTGCAAGAGGGTTCCCTTTTCTCCACACCCTCTCCAGCATTTATTGATTGTAGAATTTTTGATGATGGCCTTTCTGACTGGTGTGAGGGGATACCTCATTGTAGTTTTGATTTGCTTTTCTCTAATGATTAATGATGTTGAGCATCCTTTCATGTGTTTGTTGGCAATCTGTATGTCTTCTTTAGAGAAATGTCTATTTAGGTCTTCTGCCCAGTTTTTGGATTGGGTTGTTTGTGTTTTTTTTGATATTGAGCTGCATGTGATGCTTGTATATTTTGGAGATTAATCCTTTGTCAGTTGCTTCATTTGCAAATATTTTCTCCCATTCTGAGGGTTGTCTTTTCGTCTTGTTTATGGTTTCCTTTGTTGTGCAAAAGCTTTTAAGTTTCTTTTAAAGATGCAAACAAGCCATCACAGGTTCGTTACAAGTCCTGTATTTCCTGTTCAAAACAGCCCTCAAGGGTTATTGTTTCATGGGTATAGAGTTTCAGTTTTACACAATGAAAAGAATTATGGGAGACAGGTGGTGGTGATGGTAGCACAATTAAATGACTGCATTTAACACACTGAACTGTGCACTCAAAAATGGCTAAGATGGTAAATTTTATGTTATGTGCATTTTACAGCAATAGAAAAAAACTGGGAAGAATAAAACTACCATCCAGCATTCCAGTAACACAAGATAACTAAGTTCCCCAGATCTAATGTACAACAAAATGACAATAGTTAATAATACCTTAATTGTATACTTGAAATTTGTTAAAAGAGTAGCTCTTAAATGTTCTCACCACACAAATACACAAATAGTAACTATGTGAGGTGATGGAAACGTTAATTAGTTTGATTGTGGTGAATATTTTATAATGTATATACATATCAAAACATCAAGATATACACTTAAATATATACAATTTTTAATTGTCAACTCTACCTCAATAAAGCTGGAAAAATACTATTATTTTTTTTTAAAGTTACCTAAAACCAAGGCTGATTCTGGGAACATGTCAATGCCTTGTCACCCCACATTCCCCAATTCCTGACCCTAGAGAGCCTCTCTCTGGTTAGGGCCATTCTCCCAGGAGTGAAAGTGAAGGAAGGAGGTGAGGTGTGGAGGTGTCAGGGGATGGGTAAAAGGACTCCACTCCAAAGGGGAGTTGTGACATAAAGCACTTGACCTGCCGCGTGGGGAGTGGGGAACCTCAGAAGACAGAGCTTACGTCCCCACCATCTTGCCTAAGGCTGGCCCTACGCATCATTTCCCAAGAGGAGGTGGTCCCCGGTTCTAAAACAACACATTCCTGCATCTCCCTGCTTTGGACTCTCCACTCCGGCCACAGGAAACTGCCTCTGTTTCCCACTTACACAACATTCACTCTTCTTGCACCGCCAAATCATTTAAACGAAAAATCATTTAAAGTTTCTTAACCTCAGTCTCTTCTTTGACCAAAGGGCCATCGCTGTACTATCTCAGAAAGGCCATGTGTCAGATAAATTACATAGGCTCTCCCAGCATACTGCATGCAAAAGGCTGCATCCGCCTTGAAAATAAACATAGCTCTGGTTCAAATTTTGATCTGGAGGCTTGAGTCCAACATGAAAAGAGAGTTATGGAATCTTTAGCCTTGCTCCCATGTATATATGGCCTTAAGACTCTGTGCTTTCTCCTCTTAGCACTCACTACGCTGGTAAACATTTACTTAAGGTTCATAATCCCTAGTGGACTGTAAAATGCATGTGGTGCCACCGAATTCGTAGTCACCGCTCCATCCCCAGGACCTGGCGCTGGTGGAAGGTGCTCAGTAGCATTTACTGGTTGAACAACCAACCGGCTGACCAGATGGAAACCCAGTACATTTCCATAGGTCTAAACGAGGCTCCTTTACAGATTCAATCAGTGCTTTCTTGGAGAAACACCTCTGAACAGGAATCAGATCATCCAAGTTCTGGTTCTCTGTGACCTTAGGTAAACTGCATTTTCTTCCCTGTCTAGGTTTCCTCGTTTGTAAAACAAAGGAGTTAAACTGGGTGATCTGTGACACCTCTTTCAGTTCTGCATTGAAAGCCATAGACATTTGATCACTGGCTGGTTTATGCAATGTCCTGGTGATCCTTTCAGAACTAATCATTTCTCCTTAATTAATCTGAAGCAATTCTATATGACAGAAGTTCTGGTCTTCAGATTAAGCTCGAAACAATAAAGGGCAGAGAAACCATAAAGAAAGGATGATCTAGTTGCTCCCATAGAAAACACGATTGGAGCTAGCGAAGACTGTGGTTCTTTTTTGGCAGAAAGAAGTTGAAATGAAGGTGATTTCCCACGTTCCCCAGAAAGATGAGGGAATGTGGAAATCCGCTGAAGGTGTCCCGAGGGACCCATCTCCCTGAAGTGGGTTCTCACTGTTCTTTTAGAAGCAAATGGAGATCATATGACTTGGCCTGTGGACCCAGGTGCCCCCCTTGTCTGGTTCTCAGAAAGTTCCCACCAAGCTGTAGAGGTGACTTAAGCCAGGAATCCACACTCTCCACCACCACTTTCCTAAATTAAGAACGACACACACATTGTCACACTCACACTCACACTGATGTGGCCTGTAGACTGGCCAAACATATTTGGGGGGTTTCAAAGGGAAAATAGGTTATACACTTTTTCACTGGTTTGTACTCAAAACCCAGAGCTTGTTTCCCAGGCCAGGGCAGGGTCCTGTCTGGAATGAAATGAGGATGGGAGCTCAGGCCCCATTAAGAAGGGACCGTCTTCTTCATCTGAGCCTTGTCAGTCACTGAGGAAATTAAGGGAGGTACACAGTCAGCAAGAGGCAAATAGAAGTATCTCAGCCCATTTCATGCTTTGCTAAACCTCAGGGCAGACCTGAAAGTGTGGATAGCTTTCAAATCTTCATGAGAATGTTTTCTAACTAGTGAAAGATGGGGTCGTAGGATGGTAAAGCTAAATGCAGAAAGCAAAGGTTTTTAAGAGAAAAACAAACAAAACAGAAATGAGGACAAAATGGCATCTAGGTTAGCGGCTCAGAATGAGCAAAAATGGGAAAGGAGCACATTTTCCTTTAAGCTTTCACTCTATTAAGTTCCAGCTCCTCCTCTACCTGACTTTTCACATGGTCCCTCCCAGTGTTTCAGAGCTACCCAGACTCCTTTTCCACTCAACCTGCCCCTGCCATCCTGGGCTGACCCTTGTACTCTCTAGTTAATGTCTTTTTCCAACTTCTTGAAAGGAGACTTGGACCCTGCCTCAAGAGACAAACAACCATCAATGGATCCGCCCATTCCTCAAGCTGCCCGCGAACCTGTCACACTTCATGCCCTTCTGTGCACGAACCAAACCCTTCATCAGCACTCCATATATATTTGTATTACAAATTATTTTAAAGTTTTCCAAATTTCATGAGCTCTTTGGACATGCATGTTTGCACACCTGGCTCATTTTTTTCTGGGGTTAAATCCCTAGCTTCCTAAATTCCAGGGTCAAGGCTGTGTGTGTTTTAAATTTTGAAGCATATTTTTCCCAGCCCTCCAAACCAATTTACACCCTCACCCCCAGGACATGAAAAAAACCCTCTTACCCAGAAATTTTAGGTGGAATACAGTTAAGAAGGAACTCTAGAACAGGATAGAATTCAAACCTTTGTCCAGCTGACACTTTTTGACTCTCCTTGACAAAAATAAAACGAAACAAAAACAAACATATTATACAGAGTTTTAAACTCCACTGAAACCTTTGAAGTTTAAAAGTAAGGCAATAATTAAAGCTGTTATTATTGGGGGGTAGAAATCTCTTTACCCCTGAGAGCAGACACAGAAACAGTCAAACAAAAGAGAATTTCTTTTTGTCCTCTTGGGGTTTCCTAAAGCATCCTCACATTTAATTAGGGCATCATCTTATCCATTTCTTCGAGCACGTGCTGGGTAATCAGTTGTCCTCATACCCGATCCATAGCTGCCATGGGACGTGTCCAGAGGAAAAGTACATTAGCATTATTATTTATTTCCACAGTTCTCTAAACTGAACAGTAAATCCTCATAATGTTAAATGCAAGAGACAGAACAAAATGTGCTTCGAAGTTTGAGTTCATGTTTATCACAGGTTGTAATAAAAACCACATGACACTCAGCTGACCAGAGAAAGCTGCTTTGAACAATGAGAATGATAATGTCCAATGGTATTTGCATTTTCAATGTAATTTTTAGTCACCTATGCTGACGATGATGATTAAACAAACATTCTGTAGCTCTTAAGAAGATGCACACAGACAAAATAATTATTGTGAAGAGACATGCAGATTACCTAGGCTGAAGATTGTCGTTCAACAGGAGCTGAATGCCCACGTTGGCCACACTGCCTGGTCTTAGGTTTTAGTTAGAGGATGAAGAACTGCAGGGCGGAAAGGCAAATTCTTCGTACTTGGGTTTGCTGTCAAGTACTACCTTTGGGACTTTGCAAAATGTCTGTAGGGCAAGTTGAATCAGGTCAGCACTTCACAGAGAGTTTAGCCTCCAAATTTGGAGGCAGTGACAATTTTAGCCTAAAAGCAACCATCTTCATTCATCTTTTTAGCTTAAAAGTGACCTTTTCACCACCATGTCAGATTCCCTATAACAGGGTATGTTCCAGGCTTACCTTTATCTCTCCTAGAAAACCTAGGAGCACCATTAATGATTGTTGAATGAATGAACGAGGGCTTGTTGTGTTGGTTTATCTGTGCCATGTTCTGCATCTTCAACTCTTTCGGTTTTCCTTTGAAAGTGTCTAGGTGGGAATATCCCCCCCCAGGATGCAACCAAGTGAGTAGATTTTTGCTGTTACTCTTTGGACATAGAAGGCCTGGCTCGTGAAGCCTATGGTTCCATTCAAAGGTCATGACGACTCTTGGTGTAGTAGCCTTAAAATGGTTGCTGAGTTTCTGGAAGAGTCTGTTTGCTGATCCAGCAATGCACAAAGAAATGAGAAATATCACCCTAAGGTTGATATAATACCTGCCGTTAAATATTGGAAAAGGTGTCTCAATGAAGAGGGAATACATTTGTGAAGGCTGAAAAGGCAAAACAACAGCCATGGATCGGAGTGACGGGCGGACAACTTTCAGCTCAATGTGAGTGTTATGGACTGTGCGTTAGACAGGGTTCTCCAGAGAAACAGAACCATTAGGAGACAGATAGATACATATATAAATAAGGGATTCTTGATAGGAATTGGCTCGTGTGGCTATGGAGGCTGAGATGTCTCACTTTCGGCCATCAGCACGCTAGAGAACCAGGAAAGCCAGTAACGGAATTCAATCCAAGTCCAAAGGCTTGAGAACCAGGGGTTGATGGTGTAAGTCCTGGAGTCTGAAGACCCAAGATCCAGGCATTCTGATGTCAGAAGGCAGGAGAATATGAACGTTCCATATCGAAAAGAAAGAGGGAGTTCACCCCTTCCTCTGCCTTTCTGTTCTATTTGGGTCCCTCAAGGAATTGGAGGATGCCCACTCACATTGGGGAGGGCAGATCTTTTGTATTCAGCCTATCAATTCAAATGCTAATCTCTTCCAGAAACACCCTCAAAGTCACACACAGAAATAATGTTTTACCAATCGTATGGACATCCTTTAGCCCAGCCAAGTTGATACATAAAACTAACCATCACAGACCACGCGTTTGTGTCCCCCCAAAAGTCATATGTTGAAACCCTAATCCCCAATGTCATGGTATTTGGAGATGGAACTTTTGGGAGGTGATTGTCATGAGGGTGGAGACTTCATGATGGGATCGGTGCCCTTATAAGAAGAGACGGATGAGAGTTTGCTTCTTGCTCTGCCATCCTCCATGCAAGGGTACAACATGAAGACCATCATATGTAAACCAGGAAGAGAACCTTCACCAAGAACCCAGCCATGCTGACACTCTGGTCTCAGATTTCCAGCCCCCAGAACTGTGAGAAATAAATATTTGCTGTTTAAGCCAGCTATTTATGGCATTTGTTACGGCAGCCTGAGCTAAGATAATGAGTATGGTTTTCCTGACAACTGGAGCTGGAACAGCTAACTCTCCATCAAAGAAAGTAATCAATAAAGTTAAGGCAATTCTGTTGCTTTAACAAATAACCCCCCAAATTTCCATGGCTTAGCACAAAGGAAGTTTCTTTCTTGCCCACATAATGGCTTGATGCCAGTGTTCCTGATCAGCTAGTTCTTTCTTCCACGTTGTGACTCAGGATCCCAGGCTCTTGCATCTCGTTGCGCTGACCCCCTAGAGAGCTCTGGAGTCCTCTGCTTCCCTCCAACGGAGAGGAAGTAAAAAGTGGAGAAAATGCAAGTGCTTTTTAAAGAACCAGGCCCGTATTAGTTCTGTGCACATCCGCCAGCAAGAGCCAATGACATGACTGTGTGTGGATGCAAGAGAGGCTAGGACATGTGTGACACATCATCCATCCCAGCTGGGAGGGCTCCTGCCAGGGGCAGCTCCATAAGGAAGCCCATCCCTGCATCTCCACCTCCTCAGTGATGCCACGGACGTCATTTCCACATCGAGGAGGAAGCTGGGCTCCATGGACTCTGTGTTCCAACTCTGAGATTTAATTTCACTAATTCAAGAGAGTAATGTTGAGTACCAAATGAAAACACTGTTCTTCTCTACCCATAGAACACTTCGGACACCAAATGTGTGGGTTTTTTTCCCACATCAACCAATTCTCCAGCTGTTCAGACACCAGCTGTGTGTCCTACCATTCAATTATGACACTAGTTACCCAGTGTTAATGCAGACCCACAGGTGAAGGGCTCAGTCCCACAGGAATTCTCAACCCCACTTCAGACGCCAATTGTAAGTCCTGGTCTCTTGTACTTAAGATTGAATAAATGCGGAGTTCCCATGACCCCCTCCTCCCGTTCATTAATTTGCTAGAAGGGCTCACAGAACTCATGGAAACACTTTGTCTCCTGGTTTATTATAAAGGATACAACTCAGGAAGAGCCAAATGGAGGAGATGCAGAGGGCAAGGTAAACGGGAAGAGCGTGGGGCTACCGTGCTCTCCAGGTACCGCCCTCCCAGCACCTCCGTGTGTTCACCAACCTGGAAGCTCTCTGAACCTCATAGTTTATGGATTTTTGTGGAGGCTTCATCTCATAGGTATGATTGATTATGAACGCAATCTCCAGCCCCTCTCCCCTCCCTGGAGGATGGGGTGGGGAGGTCTGAAATTTCCAAGCTTCTAATCATGGCTTGGTCTTTCTGGTGACCAGCCCCCATCCTAATGTTAATCAGGAGCCCACCCAGAGTTGTCTCATTAGAACAAAAACACTTCTATTACTGAGGAAATGACAAGGGATTTAGGAGCTCTCTGTCAGGAGCTGGGGGCAGAGACCAAATACATATTTCTCATTATGTCACAAGTACTTACTCTATCCATAATTATCATGCCAAGGAATGAAAAACAAACTAAATGCACATGGGAACTACGACCTGGAAGCTTACATTTTAGAAAGGAAAGCAAGACAAATACACACAATGATAATACACAGCACAATGTTATTGGAGAGGTTTAAAATACTATGGGAATTCAGGGAAGAATGAGGTCATCTGAAAAGTTTGCCCTGGAGTAAATGGCTTCAGGATGGACCTTGAAAGAAGGGTGGGATTTTAACATGTAGAGAAGTGAGGAAGGTCTTCAGGGCAAAATAACCAGCATGCATAAGGTACAAAAAGATTATTGAAATCCCAGTTGCTATTACTTTGTTTTTTATGAGCCCATATTAAAATATTTTAATATATATTAAATATTTAATATATATTAAATATTTAATATATATATTAATATATATTTTTATATATTAATATATTTTCTTAGTAGAAATGAATAAATCATTAGTAACATAGAAAAAACCTCAATAAATGGTAGCTACTAGTAGCTGTAGGTGTAGAAGTATTTAAAATATGGGATATTATGGATTTGCTTGTTTATTTCACACTGTAATGATACTTGGGGGCCCTCAAGCTCTCTTAAATCCCCTTGATATTCAGGGAATCCACATTCATAGATCCCCCACTAACTTATAGTTTAGATCTGTTAACAGTGAAAAGCAAAAAGTGAATTTTCTCTGAAATAATATAAACAGAGCCACTGCCTTACCTGAATTACTGGGACGATCACCCAGATTCTTGGGCTAGTTTTGTACTGGAGACTAAACACCAGTGTCCCAGCATAGGTCACTTGGCCTTCATATACCTTGCTCATTCCCTTGATAAATGGAAATTATAACCAGTGCCATCCATGACAGAATGAGGTAATGCCTGCAAAGTACACTGCATTCCTTCCAGAGCCGGCCCATCCCCATGATCCCAGAAAATTACAAACAAATACTTCAATCCTGTCTGAGTTCATTGGATAGGTTATATCTGAAAGGAATCTCCTTAGAGATATTCTAATTTAATTCGCCTGGGTCAGCCCAAGATTTCCACACTGTCCTTTATAAATAGATTCACCCTATAAAGTGATGGAAACTCTTGAATTCTTGGTATATACTTAGATTTTTTGGTCTCTTCCATAGTAGCTCAGGGACTTTAAATCATTAGCTGATCCTGACAATGAAGGATGAACAACAAATTTCAAAGCCTCAAAAAATTTACCCTAGTAGATGCCGCTAAGAGTTAGAATTAAATGTTCATTTTCAGGCAAAATCAGGAATCTTCAGTGTCACCCAAAGAATCAACAAACAATCTATCAGGCAGCATTGAAACACACTATTTGCTAATGAATTTTAATTTGATGAGACTTGATGGGTATTTTGGAATGGCTTGGACCTCAACATTTCTAGAACCTACATATTTCAGTGAATGTCATTCCTCCGATTTTTAGGAAAAAAATATGGAACAAGGGTCTCACTTTCTGTTACAATCCATGGTTATTTGAAATATGGGATGAACTAAAAAGATATGAGCACTAACAAGTGAAGGAGGAAAGCATCAGGAAGGAGAAATAGATTCTATTTCATAATTAAGTTAAAAGGAAAACAAGTGAGTAAGTAGGTGGACCCAAGGTCAGCATTAGGAGATTGCGGTCCCATGAAGAATCATGAACAGAGAAAGTGTCATCACAGTAGTTACTTCATAGTTCTGTATGCAAAAATGAAACAGTGAATGTGTGTGATGCTCTTAGCACAGTGCACAGTAAGCCCTCCGTGGATCCCAGCTTCCATTACTATTACCAAGATCCAGGGAAAGTGCTGACTATTATTATTTTTCTCTCTACCCATAAAATACATATTTATGATGTAAGAGAAGTGAGGAGGGGAGGGCATATTGGAAAAATAAATTAATAACATATATATGTATATAGGCACACAACATACATATCTGTATGTGTATTTTAAAGGAAAATAAATGGGGTTACAGGAAGTCTGTGAAGCCTAATTTAGCCACGTGTTTGCAAAAATATTGCATGACCAATGTCAGATCTCTTCCAATCCAGGCTGACACCAGGTTGCAGAATTGTAACTCATCCCACCACCTAAATTCCCTTTGGATTTCCAACTATGCAGAATGAGCTTTCATTCCCAATTCCCAAACTGCACATTGATGCTTCCCAGCTGTTTACTCTAAACCTGGTCTTGTCCCGTTATATGGTACACGAGTGTCATTCAGCCCCCGATGACCACGTGAAAATAGAGGCTGGTCCATAAGTGGGTCTTCTCTAGCCAATCAAGTCCGGGGGGATGTTGAGAAGATTTCCTCTAAAGCAAGAGACAGAAGGAGAGAGTGCAGCCATCTGTCTATTGATTTGTCACATGGAAGGGCTTCCATAGTTAGAATAAGACAGCAGACATCTTTCTCCCTCGCTGGACTGCCAGCAACTTTGCGGAGGTCACAAGTTCTGCTCATCACGGGTCCCCCGTGCTTGGCGTTTGCTCCCCATGTATTTTTTTTTGTTGCATAATTGAAGAAATGTTATTTTTAGAGTAGGCTATCAGTAGTCTGGTTGGAAGGTAATTAGAGTCTGAAATAAGATAATGGCAGATATGATAGTCAGGGATAGATTTGACAGATGTTTAGGATGTAGAACTGTCAATATTTCATAGAAAGATATATGGAGTGATGAATAATAAAGCGTCCAAGTTTTCTAGGTTTTTTTGACTTGTGTAAGCCTGTGGATAATAATACATGAATGAATGAATGAATGAATCCTCCCAGTAAGGCTCAGTTCTGTGGTGGGGTGGGGTAGTGGTAAGGGTTGCTGTTGGCCTAGAAGTTAGAATATCTACATCCTAGACCTCTCTCTGACATAAATAATACATTTTCTATTTGTGGGCAAGTCATTTATGATCTATGGGCTCAGTTTCTTTATCTGGAAAATGCAGGGGTCGGTTGAGTTGATATTCCTTTGAGCGCCATCATTCTGTCTCTTTCTCTCCCTTCCTTGGGAGTGATTTCAGTTCTCAGTGAACTTCAGTACAATGGAAATAACTCTTCTCTAAGGGTACGTGGCTGTCTTTCAAGATACAAGCATCCTCAAACCTCATTTGGGTGTCCCACAAATGCAGAAGATGACTTCCACTCTTGCAACAAGATACTTTGAGGAACCCTCCTCTGCTGGCAAAGCTGAATTACATCCCCTCATCCAGCAATGCAAATCTCAACCTCGGGTTTACAAAGGAACGGAGTCTACAAGTACGAATGACAATAATACCAACACTGTGTGTAGATTTGTGGATGCATCTGCTCTTCCTGAAGGGACCTGACTCCCTTCAGGGGGTGACGTCCACCAGCGAGCCAGCCTGACTCTTTCTTAGGAGCTGTACAGCAGTGGCATCTTGCGGGGGGAAGGTCTACAGTTTTCAGAGTATGTTCCCACAGTAACCTCTCCTCCTGAGATCTACCAGCGGAGCACGTGTTTCCAAAGTTGGTCATTCTCTTTTCTGGCCTATGAAGGTTGAGTTGGAACCTGCATGGTGAAGCGCTTGTTCAGAACCTCATTTCTCTTTCAAGACAAATCAGCCCACTTAAGTGTCTTATTCTCTACACGTGTCAAACCGAGAGTGGGAAGGCGTCCCAGATGGAGAGAAATGGGGCCACACATGGGGACACCAAACAACAGGTAGGACATTCTAGTGGGTGCTGGCAGGGTTGCAAGTCACAGCCTGTCTTGTGAGCAAGATGGTAGTTTCTAGGAGGAGAAAGGTCTGATTTGCAAGGAAGGAGAAGAAAAGAATCTCTTAAATTCAGAAATTGAAAACAATAAAAGAGATGTTAGTCTATCCACATTCTTGTAGAAATGTAGTTTGGCGAAGTGGTTAAGATCAAGGGCTCTGAAATTCATAGCAAGGCTCCACTGCTATTCAGCTGTGTGATCCTGGGTGAGGGATTTAACAGCTCCCACTGTGTTTTCTCATCTGTAAAGCAGGGGAGATAACAGTACCAATCTTGTAGGGAATCAAATGAAGATAAAGATGGTCAAAGCGCTTAGCACAATTGCTGACACCCATAAATCCTCAGTCAATGTAAGGGATCATACTTTATTTATCAGTCTAGGGATATAGGCAAGTACAGAACTAGCTTTAACCTGAAATCCCTTTTCCACAGGAAACTGTATACACTTTTCTTAGTTATTGACTGTGGTTTCTATATTTTCAAAACCCAACATCAGGATAGGTGGTTTCTAAAGTTCAGAGTGGGCTTCCCTGGTGGCGCAGTGGTTGAGAGTCCGCCTGCCGATGCAGGGGACACGGGTTCGTGCCCCGGTCTGGGAGGATCCCACATTCCGGAGCCTGTGCTCCACAACGGGAGAGGCCACAACAGTGAGAGGCCCGCGTACCGCAAAAAAAAAAATAAATAAATAAATAAATAAAAAAATAAATAAAATAAATAAATAAATAAATAAAGTTCAGCATACTTTGGGGACAATGGAATAGAGTATTTTAAATCCACATGACTAAAAAAAATAAATCATAACATACAGTGCCATAATGTTTATTCTTGTTGAACTCCCCCTGCAAAGAACAATGAACACTAAGGATTTAACAGTAAATGAGCTAGTCACAATCACATGAAAATATATAGACCAAGAAACTGTCTTGCATTGAACACCATCAATGCCTTAACTGTAACCAGTGGGCTCAACCTCTTCTGAACAGACAGGTTTGCATTTTATTTCTGTTACCTGCTCAATACAGGGCAAGGATCCCAGGGGTGTAACTTGAGCCAGAGATTTATTTTGAAGAAAACAATAACAAAAATGGCTACTGTGATGGCTCCAGAACGGGTGGCTCCCCCCACCCAATCCCGAGAATTGTAGGCCATGGCTAGTGTTTGGAGAACAGCATTTTACTGCACCTTGAAGAGAGAAAGAAATGCCCACTCACTCTGATGATGACCAGCCCTGATTCTCATACACTCTAAGTACCTTGGGAACAGTCTGTCGAGAGGAAAAAAAAATCCATACCATACAAATTTATAGACAAAGTTTTTGATGAGGTTCAATATTATTTAAAAAATATCCAGGGCTTCCCTGGTGGCGGGAGAAGTGGTTGAGAGTCCGCCTGCCGATGCAGGGGACGCGGGTTCGTGCCCTGGTCCGGGAGGATCCCACATGCCCGCGGAGCGGCTGGGCCCGTGAGCCATGGCCGCTGAGCCTGCACGTCCGGAGCCTGTGCTCTGCAACGGGAGAGGCCACAGCAGTGAGAGGCCCTCATACCGAAAAAAAAAAAAAAAAAAAAAAAATCTGAAGTTTTTAAAAAGATATGTTTGGGAGACTTCCCTGGTGGTCCAGCAGTTAAGACAACGCACTTCCAGTGCTAGGGACACAGGTTCAATCCCCAGTCAGGGAACTACTATCCCACATGCCTCACGGCACAGTGAAAAAAAAAAAACCAAACATATATATATGTATGTAAACATATATATGTATGTATATATATATGTTTGGGAGGATTTCTTTTCATTGATGTGTGCAGAGGCTGAGCTCCTTGCTCCTTGCTCACATATGGGGAAAAAGGAGGAAAAGTACACTTTGCAGATTTCTGAACACAGTAATAGAGTGTCAAGTCCTAAATAAATATTGAAACTAATTTCCACACAGGGAAATCTACTTGCCATAAGCAACCAGGATGGAGAAGGAAATGAAGGGCCTCATTTCTCACCCTCAGCACAATGCATACAAGTCCTCCTGCTTGCCAGACGAATCTCTGCGTGGACCGTGTTGCTTGGTTGTTAGCCTAGAGATGACAGAATGAGCTATTTCTGAAGACTATGGATAGTCCCTGTAGCCTAAATCAAGTGGAATCAAATCTGAATAAAAAGCTTGCTTAGTAAGTAATAGCAAGGACTAGCCACTGAAGGCTTCTTAGGGGAGAACCAGGTGGTAGATGGAAGCAGACAATGTTAATATCATGCTTAATCCTATAAACTGAGTTCCAGTCATGAGTTGTGGAATTTGATTCAAAACTAAAGTAGGTCACAGAATTGTTTCTAGAACACAGGAGTTTCAGAGTTCTAGAACTCTAGGCTTCAGTTTCCTCCTTTGGAAAATGAGAATGCTTATTTGCACCCACCTCAGAGGATTTTGGGGGGATTAAATGACCTGATCTGTGTAAAGCACTCAGAGCAGTGCCTGACACACAGTAAGCACCTCTACAGTGTTAGCTGTTGTTTGGTCACCATGGTTGTTGCTGCGACCTCCTTATCCTCCACCCCTCCAGACCTTGTGTCTGCAGAGAGCTCGTGAGGGCAGCAGCCAGAGGTCCCTAGACTGTAGGCTTTCATCAAAGAATAAAATGTTAAATCTGGAATATTATTGTAGGATTGACTAGTCTATGCTTTGGTCAAGTAAATACATTAAAAACAAAGTAGAGAACAAACTTATGGATACCAAGGGGGGGAGGGGGGTGTGATGAATTGGGAGGTTGGGGTTGACATACATACACTACTAGGTATAAAACAGATAACTAATGAGAACCTACTGTACAGGGAACTCAGTGCTCTGTGGTGACCTAAATGGGAAGGAAATCTAAAAAAGAGGGGATATATGTATACGCATAACAGATTCACTTTGCTGTACAGCAGAAAGCAACACAACATTGTAAAGCAACTATACCCAAATAAAATTTTTTTTAAATAAAATAAAATAAAAAACAAAACCCCATCATTGAATAGGACAGAAGAGCGTAATCTGGGAATAAAGAGCAATTCCTTAAATTGAATGAATTTAACCTGATGAAAAACTCGTATTTTTCTCTTCTCATTTTGCTACTGACCAGTGAAAATTTGTCGTGAGCTGACAGACTCACGGCCCCAGACTAATTAGGACCGACTATGCTATAGGCTAGAATCTCACACAAAGAGGCTCTGAGATGATGCAAAAATGTAGATTCTAAAACATGCACAGATGAAGCCCAATTTTGCCTATTTGTATTTCTTCCTGAAAATCATTTTATATCATGAAGGAATTTATATCCTAGGTGATCAAAGGGTCATTAACCTCAGAATTTTTTTACTATTTGATATAATTGAGAAAATAGACCCAAAGTAATTCAGAAAGGTGAGAAAAGTTAAGAAGTAGGAGTTAACCAGTAGCGCGTAATCTAAACAATCTCTCAGTTTTCATTTTTCCCTTAACTGCCTATTTGGATTGTTTCGTTGTTGTTTTTCATAAGAGAGTACAGTTCTATAGGGCTTCAGAGGGACATTCTTGGGCCATTTCATCAGTGCAGCTGCTACTCCTTCTGCCTTACTTAAGGCATGTGCAGCCAGTGAGTTAACTACTGGCAAACCAAGCCATTATGACTAAGGTGCAGAAAAATATGCATGGGTCAAAAAACCAGAGAATGGAAGGAAATAGACCAAAAGGGGAGGGGGGTGGTTAGGAGTGATTTTGCTTTTCCTCTCTTTTTTTTTAACTTCAAAACACATTGACTTAGCTGGACACTGATCACATAGCTATTCCAAAATGGCTTTGGAATGCTCCTTGCTTTACCCCTCAGATCTCTCCCGTGGAAATCACTGCTTTCCACAATTATCTGTAACCCCTGTATTGTCAGAAACATTGTCATTTCTGAAAATGAGCCTGCATTTACCTTGGTTGAGTCTGAAACATTTCTGGATTGGACCCTTTTCAACGTTGTCACCAGTATATCTCATCTCCTTCAAGGAAATTGTCAGGCTGAAAGGGTGGGGTTGGTCACCAGGGAGCCCTAGAGTGAAGTGTTGGAGGATCTGGCCAAGAAAATGCTAATGTCTCATCACACACTTTGTTGCAAGAAGTCAGCCACATTGAAAAGTTCTGATGACTCACGCTTCACCTCCATCCAGACTTAGAGGAATGCTTTCATGAAAGGCCGGAATGAATTCTGAGTGCTGCTCTGGGTTTTGTTTATGGAAACCAAGGGTTTTTTTCCAACAGTCGATGTACCTTTGTAACTGAGCAAGAACTACATGTGTCCATCAAGTTCCCATGTGCAAAGAGGGCCTCTATGCCTTGCCAATAGGCACCTAAAGAAAAGGTACCACTAGAAACAACTCTTCCAGAACCATCTGACATCTGTTGTTTGGCAACCTCTCCTGAGAATACCATCAAAACGAAACAAACAAATGAAGAGTTACTTTATTCTGGTCACTGAAACTCCTGAGGTAGAAGTACTTGACACATGTACACCCACTTGAAAACCCTTCATGTTTTGTGCAATTAAAGTTTCCACTTCTTAAGTGGGTTAAGGTGTCCCCAGCTAAGCCATTTCCTCTGACAATATTTTTATGGTTTCACATAACCTTCCACTGTCACAGGTGCGTTGCCAGCATTTCACCACAGGCATTAGTAAGAATACAACACATAAAAAGAATTACCAATTTCCCTTCCCACTCCAAGCGTCGGCACCTTGAGAAAAGAACTCATTAGCGAGAAGAGAGGAAAATCCAATTTCCAACTTGCCGTCTCTCTGCTGCAAATGTTGATAGCAATTTCAGTCATTAGTCTCTTTCATAAATGCTGAAATCATTCTGGTAACAGAATGGCCAAGGGGCACCCTGATCCCAGGTTCATTCTGAGTCATACAGGGGTGTGACTACTCGCCTTTCAAAATAATTACTGGAGCGGCCACCTCGGCCGTGAGAGAAGATGGTGTCTAATAAACCTGGTCTTTAACCTAAGCCAGGGCAGATTCTGGTTTTATTGTTATTTTTTCTTTTAGAATGAAGCAATATGGTTTTTCCCTGTCTCTGTAACATAAAATCCCCACTGGCCTTTAGAAGAGTTATTTGTTCACCAAGAGAAAGAACAAAGTAGGGGCAAAGAACTTTGTTTTTTATTTGTGGTTGGCAGTAGTGTCTTTTGAGCAGATTTTGCAGGCATAGGAGCATAAGCTTGTAAGATCAACACAGTGTAGTGGTGAAGACGGGGGTTTTATAGAATCACTCTGCTCCGGGTTTAAGGGAAGTCTCTATCTCATAATAGCTGCATCTTCCAGGGTGAGTGATTTAACTATTCTGTACCTTCCTTTTCCAGACTGTAAAATTAGTATGCAGTAGACCCTGATTCATAAAGTTATGCATAGCACCTGATGCATGACACTCAATAAATGGTAGCTTTTATTACAGTTATATTTATAATAGCTTCCATTTTTCATGGCGTGACAGCTGCTTCTTGTAGGAATCCATTGCTTCTGTGACCTCTATGGTGGGTCTTCCCAGCCAACACCTCTAGGGGACAGCAAAGTGCAGTGCCTGGTGATGCTCCCTAATGGGAAGTCTAGAAGGTTCTTTGAGAAGTACTTCTCTGGGAAGTCTTCTTGGTGGTGGGGTGGGGGTGGGGTGTTGATTTATTTTGTTTGAGACATCCAGAGAAACAGACCTTTGTGATAAGACAAATATCAAATCCTTGAGAAAATAAGTGGCATTTCAATAAGAAGTGTAACATTAACAATAAAAACAATTAGAACTACTGTAACTGAAGACCTTCTCTACAAGAGGGGCTTCTCCACCACAGATACTGTACCTAAACCATCACTAAGCCCACAACATTCTTGAGGGTTGATATGCTAGTCCTTATCTTACACATGTGGAAGCTGAGAGTCACAGAAGTCAACGAATTTTCTTTCATAGGGAAGTGATGGATGCCAACAAGATTTGAATGCAGGTCTGTCTGATTTTAAAGCCCCTGTTCTTTCTGTCCTGCCACATTGGTGGGAGGGTTCATCAGTAGTCTGATGTTAAGTCACGCTGCAGTAACAACCAGCCCCCAGCTCTCCGTGGACTGTCATCACAAGGGTTTATTTCTCACTCAGGTGACATGTCAGGTGTGGGTTGGCTTTGACTCACTCTTCTGTACGTCTTCTTGACTCCAGGACTCAGTTGGAAGAGTAGCTACTGTCTGAGACGTGCTGCTCTCATGGCAAAGAGCAAACACCATCAGGGGAACCCTGTGATGGCTCTGAGAGCCTCTGCTCTATCAACCTCACGGTTCAATAGCCAGAGCAAGTCACGTGGCCGACACTGATGTCAGTGGATGAGAGAAATGTCAGGAAGGCCGTGTAGGGATGGGCCTGGTAGAGAGGGATGGTAAGCATTTCAGACAAATAGGAGAGGGTACCACAGAGGGTCTTCTGGGAAGAAAGATCTGTGTACACGACTCCAGGGTGACACAGAGTTTTCAGGAACATTGAGTAGTCCAGTCTGTCAGGCTTAACGCGTACATATTGGAGTTAGATAAGGTTTGAAGTTTTATGTTGACTTTATGTTGTGAAGAGTTGTGAATGCTCAGCCAAGGAAGAGGTGTTCGATTCAATGAGCCGTGAAGAACAGTCAAGCAGGGGTTCAAGACCAAACGTGAGGTCAAGCACCAACAGCACAGTCAGGGCACCCACTTTGACATACTTCAAGGAACAACGTTTCATTAGAGGAAAGACAAATGTAGGTATTTTTCACAATAGCAATAAAAACAGATGTTTTAACCCATTCACAGGATCCCTATCTGACCCTCCCACATATGTGTAGATTGCCGTGGTAGGTTACATTGTTTTCAATTCTTTGCTTCCTCCCTGTTATAAAATTATATTTTCCATGTGACTCTGCAGCAGCTCCCGTGGTGGAAGGTGTGAACTGCTCTCCTGTTTGATGTTGGCCTCGGCTCTGAGACTTGCTTTGACTGATGGAATGTGGGCTTAAGTAACTGTGCCATTTCCAGGTAGAGGCCATCAGGAGCCATGGGTATCCCTCCCGCTTTCTTACAGTCCTGTTATCCATCCAGAGGAAGGCATGCCCTGAATACCTCCTGCCCCCCAACCATGGCCCCAGTGAGACATGTGGAGAAGATATGAACTCAACATTCAGCCCAGAGCCAAGCCCAGCTGAGATTCACCAAACCATAGCCAATCCACAGACCCTTGAGAAAGAACAATATTTGTGGGGTTGTTTGTTACGTAGCATTATTGCACCAATAGCTATCTAATAAAGGTCCATTTTACAGATGGAGAAAAGCAAATAGAGAACTGTGTGCCCAAGTAATAGAGCCTGACATCCAAACCCAGGTCTTCTTTGCTCAAGGCTATGCTCTCCTACAGACCATCATATTCTCCATTAGGTGGATGGGAAGAGATTGAAGATGCAAGGTACCTTATTCATAGAGAATGAGGGGCCCAAAGACTCAAGGGAAGAACAAATGAAGCAGGCCTGGAGAAGAAAGGGGGCAAATCTGGATCATGATCAACAAAAGCCACAAACGTAGCTGTGGAAGCCATAATGATTAATAATGGATATGCAGGAGGGAAGCTGTTTCCAATATCTTTGGTGCCCTCGATTATCTGTTCACTGAATCATCTAAGTCGTGTCTTCTCTTTAATCTCTGTTGTTCCACTTCCTTAGGAAAACTTGTGCTTGGTCAAGTCACATGTATTCCTTCTTCATTCATTCATTCGTTTAACAAACATTTATTAAGCAACTGTAACAACTGTCCTCTTATACAACTTACAGCCTAAGGCAAATAATCAAATTGTTAAATCAACCAAGATATAACTACTAATTAAGCATTTTAAAAGAAAATAACAATGAACAAAGAGAACTTATCACAGAGGAATCTGATCTAGTCTCAGTGGGCTGGAACGTGGCCTTTGAGCTAAGATCAGAAGGCTGCATCAGGACTAACCATGGAAAGAAAGCTGAGGGTAGATGTTCCAGAAAGAGAGACTAGCATGTGCAAAGATCCTGTGGCAGGGGGTTCTATCATTATCTTCATATACGGCTACCATGGGTTTGTAATACACTAGTGTTATCCAAAAATTCTCTTTAAGAGCATATGTGTCATCATTGTCAACACCATCTCCATCAACGCGTTATACTCATCATATAGAGACTTGAGAATTTTCATTAACTTCTAGTCTCTACTTCCAAGGTTCATAAGCAGAGAAACTAATGCATATAAACACACATAATCTTTCTTTAACTAATAATGAAATGACTAAAACTTGCCAGCATAAGCTTGAAGTTAAGACATGTTTACTGTTTTCCCTCAGCTTTGTTGGCCAACGACAGAGCAATTTTAAGGGTTTTGTGCTGTTAGCTGACCATACTCCAGACAGACCACACAGCCCTCTGAAGTTTCCAAATAAACTGGCAGACCCGTCTCTAAATGGGTTTTTCACGTTGACTTCCTTCTTCGGATTTGGAGCAGGAATGGCTTTTCCATGACTTACTTTGGGAGCTGGTTCCAATTAGACTTCCTCAGGGCAACAAATGCTTCCTTCTGTGAAGAGCATCATGCCTAAAACTTCAGTTGGAGGCTGAGGAACTGGAGAAAAATTTTGCTGACTAATAAGTAAAACTCAGATCTGTGTCAGAATAACAGATGGTATTGCCAAAGTCAAAACCTCCTCTCTTTAATCACTCATCTGTGTAAATATACAAAGTCAGTGGCAGACAGACAAAATTTACAGACGGAGAAACGCAAAGAGAAGGTTCAGTGATGGGTTTGAAGTCCCACACTGAGAGGGGTAATTCTAGAATTGTAATCTAGGAGTCTGAGCATCTAATTTGCTCCTTTATTACTCAAATTCTCTTTAATTTCTGCATCTCTAAAATAAAAGCAGTAACATCAAACCTAATAGTCACATTACAAGAAATAATGATGGGATTCAACAGACACCCCTAGCACAGGGTCTGGTACAGGGTAAGCAGTGCATAAATGTTAAATCTCTTCCATTAGTTATTAAAAAATTGCAACACCACACGTCTTTCTGAACAGGTGTACTCTGAAGTGATGTTGCCTGCTTCAATTACACCAAATTTGACAAAGAAGTCGCGTTGCCACATCTCAAAAAGGAAACATTTTGGAAGAGTCATGATCAAGATTGCGGAAAGGAAACACAGCATTGTAAATCAACTACACTTCAATAAAATACATTTTCAAAAAAGATTGCATAAAGGCGAAATAAAGTCGAAATGCTGATGTGAGTGCCATATGCTTTCAGAAACCCTGGCCCAGGTGTTGGTGGGATGAATTGATCCAGGTAGAAATTAAGAACACCTTGGAAATGCATTTGATTTTATCACCAAGGCCACCAAACCTAATTAAAGGGGGAACATGTACAAATGGGTGATGTTGGGATGAGGGTGTGAACAGTCAAACCTTAGGAAAGGAATTTCCTCTTCTCAATATTTATAAATGGACAGAGTATCGGAGCTGGAACTTACAGAAAATGAGGGCAATGGGTAGACTCCAGAAGTTGCGTGATTTCCTGGAATCTTATGTAAAATATCATATGCACCTTCATATGTGTGTTTTCTAGGGACATGACCCATATATTTCATCAGATTCTCAGAAGAACAGAAGACACCCCAAAAGTTCAGAGTCACTGATTCAGACTAGTCTTCTCTTTAGCCTTGGCCCTTTCTAATCAATAAGCACATGCCTCACTCTCTTCCTAGTTTCTCATACTGTCTGGAGCCTGCCAGAACTTTTGGGGTCCCACCATTTGTTCTTCTGGTCTCCCCAGAATGCTTCCATCCTGGGGAATTAAAGGTAGTGGGAAGAAGAAATTAAAATCAAGAAATGTCAACCTGGTGGTCTTTTAATATGAAAAGCTAACTCATACAGATGGTAAGTTTACAAATAGATTTCATAGCCCTCCTCTGTGATACCGTAAGAGCCGACCCTTGAAGGAAATGTTGTTATAAGAAATTCATCATCAGAAGTTGTCACCAGGACTAACATGAAATCTCAGAAGAGCTCACAGGTAGAGTTCAGTGGTGGCCCTGCCAGCACTTGCCCTAAGAGATGGAGCAAATCCATTCTTCCCTCCTCCTGCCATGTCCTCACCTGGATAATTAAGTGATGGGCCAAGTGCTCTCAGTGTCCCCTCCATTGGCCACCATGAGTTACAGAGGCACTAGTCTGCTCTATGCCAGGCAATGAACACACATAATCGTATTTCCCCCAATCCTCTCAAACTCTGCAGGACAGCCCTGCTCTTCACCCATCAGCTCTGACTTGTATGAGGTACCACGTCTTAATGGCAGAACTTGGACTAGGACTTGGGTCTTCTGAATCCGCCATAAATGTTCTTTCCTCTATACCCATGGTCTCTAAACTTTGAACAAAAAAATGGTTTTGAGCACATACTCTCAAAGTATGTATATATTTTCCTTGTAAGTTATAAAGATATGCACATATACAAGTTACTTATAAAATATATGTGTATACATGTAGTACTATCCTCATATATATATCATACACGTATTACATGTATATTGTCCCATGTAAATACATGTATTGACATGTAAATATCCCATGTATATTACAAAATAGATACAGATACAAATTTGAAAAGGATGAACTAAAATTTAATAATGGATTATTTGTTGGAGGTACAAAATTGTGTTCTTTATAAGCAATTATTATTAATATTCTAGGGACCATAATGTAATTGAACGTCATTATTTTTGAAAATTTTGATTAAACACTCGTGATTGAACAACGTACAGTTTATTGTAATTCAATTTACAAAATTTACAATTTACTAAATTCAGCCTATTCCCCAATGCAGTCTTAATGGCTGTTGTAACCCATGTGGAGGAAGTCAGTTTTTGTGCCCCGAATCTTCTGTTTTCAGTCCCTTCCTTCATGCATACAAAAGTTTGCTGAAATTCAGCTAACACATTTCTCTCTTTGCAAATGTTTTCATTTACTAACTGGAAGGTGCTACATTTTAAAATTTTCAACAAATTGATTCAAAATGCTCTGAAACTCTTCTGTTTGAACATCGTTTCTAAGTTTTTTAAGTATGAAAAATATGAAAGTCTCTGTAAGTGATTCATTTAAACCATTTTCCTCAAAAAAGTCCCATAATGATAGTAACATTTCCCAAGACCCATTTTCAAAATGCTTTCTCCATAGCACTATCTTCTTTCCAAAAGCTCTTTTTTTTTTAACATCTTTATTGGAGTATAATTGCTTTACAATGTTGTGTTAGTTTCTGCTGTATAACAAAGTGAATCAGCTATACGTAGACATATATTCCCATATCCCCTCCCTCTTGTGTCTCCCTCCCAACCCCCCATCCCACCCCTCTAGTTGGTCACAAAGCACCGAGCTGATCTCCCTGTGCCATGTGGCTGCTTCCCACTAGCTATCTATTTTACATTTGGTAGTGTATATATGTCAATGCTACTCTCTCACTTCATCCCAGCTTACCTCTTCCCCCTCCCCGTGTCCTCAAGTCCATTCTCTATGTCTGCATCTTTATTCCTGTCCTGCCTCTAGGTTCATCAGAACCATTTTTTTGTTTTTGTTTTTTTAGATTCCATACATATGTGTTAGCATATGGTCTTTGTTTTTCTCTTTCTGACTTACTTCACTCTGTAGGTAATTTCATTCCTTTTTATGGCTGAGTAATATTCCATTGTATATATGTGCCACATCTTCTTTGTCCATTCATCTGTCGATGGACACTTAGGTTGCTTCCATGTCCTGGCTATTGTAAATAGCGCTGCAGTGAACATTGTGGTATGTGACTCTTTTTGAATTATGGTTTTCTCAGGGTATATGCCCAGTAGTGGGATTGCTGGGTCATATGGTAGTTCTATTTTTAGTTTTTTAAGGAACCCCCATACTGTTCTCCATAGCGGCTGTATCAATTTACTTTCCCACCAATGAAAAGACAACCCCCAGAATGGCAGAAAATATTTGCAAATGAAACAACTGACAAAGGATTAATCTCCAAAATATACAAGCAGCTCATGTGGCTCAATATCAAAAAAACAAACAACCCAATCCAAAAATGGGCGGAAGACCTAAACAGACATTTCTCCAAAGAAGATATACAGATGGCCAACAAACACATGAAAGGATGCTCAACGTCAGTAATCATTAGACAAAAGCCCTTATTTTTTTTTCCAATGTTAAGTTGCATTGGCCACAGAAGGATGGATTAAGTGCATCTATTATTGCTAGGTAGCACACTCTGACAGCCACTTTTCATCATAGGAAAGGTCCACAACTCGAAGCTCTTGTCTTTTTGCAAAAGAAAAAAAATGTGCAATTCATCTTTCCGTTCCCAACTGTTTTAACTTTGCCACAAAATAAACAGCAAACCTCTGGGTGGTAGAAAAGATATTCACAGTCATTCCTTATCTTTACAAAGTATGTTAAATATTCTACTACTTTTTTTTTTTTTTTTTTTTTTTTGCGGTACGCGGGCCTCTCACTGTTGTGGCCTCTCCCGTTGCGGAGCACAGGCTCC
>NC_041224.1:29983627-29998284 GCF_002837175.3 Physeter macrocephalus | reverse complement strand
TCCTCCCGGACCGGGGCGCGAACCCGGTTCCCCTGCATCGGCAGGCGGACGCGCAACCACTGCGCCACCAGGGAAGCCCCCCTCCACTACTTTTTAAAACCTTTTAATTTTATTCTGGGGTATAGCCGATTAACAATGTTGTGATAGTTTCAGGTGCACAGCAAAGCGACTCAGCCATACATAAACATGTATCCATTCTGCCCCAAACTCCCCTCCCCTCCAGGCTGCCACATAACATTGAGCAAAGTTCCCTGTGCTATACAGTAGGTCCTTGTTGGTTATCCATCTTAAAAATAGCAGTGTGTACGTATTTAAAATGTGTAAATGCATAAAACCGCTTTCCCAGGCATGAATCTGCTGATGACTCCTCAACATGCAGAAAGGAAGCAAAAGGAAGAATAAGACCCAGCAGAATGCCTGGTCTTAACTCAGAAACCATCAAGCCACATGACCACCTGACTTGCAGATCAAATGTAAATGTGTACATTAAACATTCTCCAAAGATTAATTTATTTCATATCTTTTTGGTATAAATAGCATTAAAACATTTCTTCCCATATGTTAATGACTTGCTTATGCCCTCCCTCCGTATTTGCCCACTGCCCATTGAAAGGCTCCCCCCGCCCTGCCCCCCAGAACTCCAGTCAACACTGATCTCACCCTTTCTCTGGGCATCATATCTGTACTCTAGACATTGTCGTTTGATGATAATATTCTTTCCGTTACACCCCGAGACCGCTCTAGAATCCAAGGATCATTACTCCTCTCTTTAAAATGATAGCCAAGAACAGTCTGTGGAGAAGGGGTCTCACTCTGACTTGCTGCCCCTCTTATGGAATAATAAACCTCCACCCCAGGTCCCTTCTGTCGGCTTTTCTTGCCCACACGAAGCCATCACAGATGGTTTTATCGTCCTTTCCCTTGAAGGTATTGTGTGTGTGGTGTTTATTTATAGCTAATCTCCTTCTTAAGTGTGCGTATCTACATTTAAAGTGTGAGTTTCTGCATTTTAGAATAAGAACACCTTATAAATCAAGAAGCAAAAACAGGGTAACAGCTTTTCAGAGAATATCCAATAAACTTTTGAAATCTCTGCCCCATTTTCAAAAGGTCAGAGTGTAATTTAAATGAAGCATGGAAGGGTTGCAATAAAGTAGCAGCTGTGTAGAATGAATACCTTTCTCGGTACCCACCAAAAGGTGATTCATATAACAGCAAAGGTCTCTTGAACTAATGAAAAGCTGTTAAAGTTAAAGATCTGTGCAGAGAATAATATGTAGGTGCAGGGCAGAGACTTTTGGAATTATAGCTACACTATAATTGAGTTCCCGGCTGGCAAAAAGACCTTTGAAGACCGATTATCTCTGTTTACCCACAGAACAATAAAAGTTTGTAGAAGCCTATTTCCAATCATTCACTTTTCCCACTAAACTAAAATTCCTCCAGTGCAGCCCAGGATGTGGGGCAGAGAGCTTTTCAGTTCTGCACATGGACTCAGAGACACCAGCTCAGGTCTGACGGGGGGTTTATGTTTTAGGGCTGAAGATCTGATTAGATGGTCAGAAATCCTAACCCTTCCCCCAACCCATCCATTCACTTTATAATAAAATACAAGCTTTTTTTTTTAAATCCATTTGGTCACCTATAAAAAGCCCCTGCTCGTCATTGCTCATTCGTTTTGATATTGACAAGTAATCTTCTATGCTTTTTACTGATGGCACCCACTCATTCAATGATTTCCAATCTGTGGTCACATATATGTTCAAATGCATAAACGATGGAGCAAAAACGCAGTGTACTTTTCATCGTTCACTTTTTAACTGATTGCCATGAACACAAAGCGCCAGGAAATGGGAATCATTTCCAAATCAAGAGTATTTTGTTTACAGTGGTTTTGAAAATAATTGGAGTGATTCTAGTGTCCTAGAGTCTGCACTTCCTGAAAATTCCCTACTAAAGATTTTTCTCAGGGTAAAGATTTATTCGGTGAGTTGAACTATTCATGTCTTTTCTTTTTCATTTTTATTGGAGTATAGTTGCTTTACAATGTTGTTAGTTTCTACTGTACAGCAAAGTGAAATCAGCTATACGTACACATATATCCCCCCTTTTTTGGATTTCCTTCCCATTTAGGTCACCACAGAACACTGAGTAAAGTTCTCTGTGCTATACGGTAGTTATCTAATTTATACATAGTATCAATAGTGTATATATGTCAATCCCAATCTCCCAATTCATCTTAAAGTAACAAAGAATGAACATGTGGTATACTTCATTCAATGCCCACCTCCTTCCTTTATTTCATTAGCAAACAGATTACATGCAAGTATATCTAGGGTAGAAACCTCACTTCCTAAAACTTAGAGTTAAAAGTCGGTAACTTACTATTTATTCACCACCTACACGTTTGCAATATATAATAGATGATTCTTAGAGGGTAAAACACACAAATAAATGCTCTATAAAAAGTGCTGAAAACACTGTTAAGAAGAGACTTCGGCGTTGCCCTCCAGCGCGGGTGATGAAAACCGAGCCAGAGTGGGAGGCGGCGGCGTGGCTGCAGCGCCGCGGGGAGGGCGGCTCAGGTCGCCTTCTGCAGCCGCGTCTCCGTCAGTTCCCGTCGCCGTCACGGGGGCACCGAGCGGCTCCAGTCCTGGGCCGGGGCGGAAGCTGCGGCCGTCGCGGCGGCCGGATGCGCGTCCCGCCTCAGCGCCCGGAGGACACGCTCGAGGGAGAATGAACCAGAGGGACACGCAGGTGCGTCTGTTTGCCGCCGCAGGATGTGCTGGAACAGTGGGAGCTATTCTGACATGTCCACTGGAAGTTGGAAGAACACGGCTGCAGTCATCTTCGGTGACACTTTACATCTCTGAAGTTCAGCTGAGCACCGTGGCTAGAGCCAGTGTCCATCGAGTAGTGTCTCCCGGACCTCTCCATTGTCCAAAGGTGATCTTGGAAAAAGAAGGGCCTCGTTCTCTGTTTAGAGGATTCGGCCGCAATTTACTGGGGGTGGCCCCTTCCAGAGCAGTAATATACTTTGCTGCTTATTCAAACTGCACGGAAAAGTGGAATGCTTTATTGGATCCCGATTCTACCCAGGTACACGATTTCTGCTGCAATGCCAGGCATTTACTGTACATTTCTCCCGAGAAAAGAGTGAGATCGCATCATCTCATGTTTGCCATCTGCAGGTCACTTCCTATAGAAATATGGACTAACTTAAACCTCGTTTTACCTCAATCACAGCGACCAACCCCATTTGGCTGATAAAGACTCGGTGACAGCTTGATGCAAGGAGCCGTGGGGAAAGGCGAATGGGCGCTTTTGAGTGTGTCCGTCAAGTGTATCAGACAGATGGACTTAGAGGATTTTATAGGGGCATGTCTGCTTCATATGCTGGCATATCAGAGACTGTTATCCATTTTGTTATTTGTGAAAGTATTAAGTAAAAACTACTGGAATATAAGATTGCTTCTATGATGGAAAATGAAGAAGAGTCTGTCAAAGAAGCATCAGATTTTGTGGCAATGATGCTAGCTGCTGCCACCTCAAAAACGTGTGCCACAACTATAGTATATCCGCATGAAGTTGTAAGAACAAGACTGCGTGAAGAGGGAACAAAATTCGATCCTTTTTTCAGACACTGTCTTTGCTTGTTCAAGAAGAAGGCTATGGGTCTCTTTACTGTGGTCTGACAGCTCATCTGGTAAGACAGATTCCAAACACAGCCATTATGATGGCCACCTATGAATTAGTGGTCTACCTGCTCAACGGATAGCACCACCAGGCTGCTGCTATAAACGGGGAAGACCAAAAGATACAGTGGACCATGGAGTACCAGAGCCAGCTTTGTGGACAGAAGGAAAATAGTGTGGGAACATGGAACTATACCTAAGTGGAAGTTTGGTTGTAGGAATTAAAGTAATCATAACCACATTACTTAGTCTTTTAGTAATGTGAAAAAAATCCTTGGCTGCCTCCAAGAAAAAGCCTTTAAAAGCGCTCCTTCTTCAAAATTGCCATTTTCTCTGCCATGTCCACAGGACACAGTTGGCATTTTGTTGATTTATGGCAGAGTATAGTGTTTATTCCATGAGCACTGTTCCAGTCTTCTAGACAAAGCCATCTGTAACTATATACTATACTATAACTATCCAAAGACAGTATTGACAGTCATAAATTTCTAACTTCTGTATAATTCCTATAAAGTTGAAAAATAACAATGACAGCAGTATTTTTACATTTCCTTGAGAGGATCTGGCACTATATTTTAAAGTTAATCATTTGGCATTAGTAGTCACCGTTTTTGACAACAAATGAAGTAGTGTCTAAATGTGTTTATTTTTAGCTTTAAAATGTTTTGGTTTCCACTTCTCACAGGTGCTTTATGTTTAGCATAATTGAACACTTAAATTGTTTGTTAATGTATCAACTCAAATGGTAATAGTCTGGGACACAATAAACCAGTAAAATGTTGATTCTTGGCCGTTCAGTGACTTGAGCCTGTCCTCTTATCTTTTCTAACCTAATGATACATGAATGAATGCAATGTCTTTTCAGTGACTTATTAATTATGAACTTGAATTATCCCGTCATACCTAGGTATCATTTTCTTAAAGTGGAAAAAATTTACTGCTTCTGAATCTTTCTCTATTTGGTTTCACATTAAGAATTTGAACCTTTGAATTATTTCCAGAAGCTCTGCATACATTGCATTTATTTAGTAGAGAAAATGGTAATTTTCACCTTTGCCCTTACAAAGTGTTTTTTTTTTTTTAAGGCGACGTTATAAATATCTGGGGCAGCATAAACATTATGAAGAAGGGCCCTCTGCTATCTGATTGAGCAGGTAGTGATCCTAATTAACTTATAGTTTTATAAATGAACAAACTGCTTTGGACAAGGAATTTATTCCATCCTAATTTCTTGAATGGTAAATCATAGAAAGATTCAAGTTAATTCAGATTAAGTGTGTTAACAGGATATAGCTTTTACATTTTGCTGTTGAGTTCAACTGCACCTTTTAATACTTTAAATGTATTATATGTATGGCCCTTATGAAGATATTTGCTGTAATTCTATGAAAAGACTTTCACTTATGGATGTTGCTATACTGGTGTACGAAACTTATACAATTAAGCTCCAGTGTGGTACTCAAAAAAAATAAATAAATAAAGAGACTTCATCTTGCAGGATTTTAGAGCTAGGAAGAGATCATCTAGATTAAACTCTTCATTCTACAGGTGACAGAACTAAAGTCCAGAGAGGTGACGTGTCATTCCCAAGGTCAACCAGTAGTGATGGTTACCAAGACAGGGTCCCAATTGGGCTGCACCTGTGTCCTAGTCCCTCACTGCAGTGCTTTCTGATTGGCTAGAAACATATATGTAAGTGATCTTAATTATTTCCCTGAGTCTTTCTATCACAAGTGAATTAACAACAAAAATGATACCAAGGCTTTAGAAAAACAATTTTTTCAAGCCCTCCCAGCCACACACAATAGAAAGCAAATATCATCCGCTACTATTTATGCTCAGGAATTCGTCTATTTCACAATCTCACAGAACAATTTCTGGCTCCTGGCAAGTCTGATGTAAATCCTGGAGCATGTAACTGACACTGTGTTCTAGAGGGATCAGAGAACTCGGTGGGATAAAGGACCCCAGCCCACCGAGGGCCACATGATTCACACATTCAATCCGATGAAGAGGCTGATGACATAGCACCATCAGTTCTGTTAAATGCATTTCTCCTCCTCTTTCAAAGCCCCACTCACTGCTGGTCCTTCCTTAGCCAAGACTTTTCCAACCACATTATTATTTCCCTATTATCCGTTTCATGTCATACTAACGTAATTAGGGGTGGGGATGCATCTTTCCTAATCACACCCAATTTCTCTCTATTTTATCTTCTGGGAAGAGACTATTTCAGGTCACCATCCATCCACGCACTAGACACAGACTTTAAAATGACTTGCTGTTTTCCAACAGGCATATCTCTGGAACACTGGAAAGTTGATATTACACTTGCAGAATGGTGGCCCTTGAAATTAGGTCAATAGTAAAAGAGCTCCTGTGACTAGGAGTTTTGTTTGTCAGTAAATATTTGCTGAGCACCTGTGTGTGCTAAGCTGTGCGGCTACAGAGATCAAGACGTCTTTCAAGATCTCTAGAATTCAGTCTCCTTGGGAAGGAAGCTGAATGGAGATTTCAGGGTGACAAGGGAGGTAAATGAGGAACCAAAGAAACAGAGAGGAGGAGTGTCTGGGGCCAGCTGGGCAAGTCAGTGAAATCTTACCTGGGGGAGGTGATGTTTGAGCTCTTATCTGATAGCCAGGCAGAGAGAAGACAGTGGCAACAACATCAAACTGGGGAATTATAAGTAGCTCCAATAGTGCCAAAGGATGGCTCCGGAGCTAGGAGTCCCAGCAGATGGGGTGCAGCAGGTAAAATGGGTTGAAGCACCCCTTCCTCTTCTGTAGTTTTCTCTCCGCAGAGCTCTTAGTTCCCAAATGCCAAAGATGACCCGATCTATTTAGACTGGTTGCCCAAAATACATTTCAGAATTCCTAGACATCTTTAAAATCCAGCTCCCATTCACTTAGGTTTTCCACCTCTCCCAAGGACACGGGCAATCAGTGCCTGGTTTTTGGAATATTGCCCTCAGGTTCACAGCTGCTAAATTCTTAAAGCACAATCAACAGAGCACAGAAGCAAACATGAGAGGCATCCTTTCCCCGTTAAATGAAGAACTTTGGGGGGTATTAACCAACTCCTTCTCAATGAAAAGTGATTTCCCACTTCGAAGAAAGGCTTTCCCCTTAGAGAAAAATCTGTATTTCTCAAATTGTTATTTCTTAAAATAGCTAGCAGGCCAGCATTATTTGTGGGGTTTTTTTTTTCTGTGTTTTGTCTTTGGAACTCTGAACTGTACTTAAAATATAGTATATTTTCAACAGTTAAATGGGAGAGAAGGGGGTATGGGTAGTTCAGAGAATTAAAAGTATATGAACATTTTTTGGAGACTACTGGAATTTTTATGTCCTTGGCCAGAGATTGTCTGAAAGGAGTAGAAAAATCCTGATTTTTTTAAGGAGTAAGTAAAAGTCCTGTAATACCTCTGGAGAGAAAACTTCAGTTGGATTCAAAGGGGTCAGGTCTCTTTGTATAGATAATAGAGGCCATACAAAGAATGGATAATATTAACCATAGAAAGAAAGATGAAATATTTAGGTTGGTGTCTCCACAGGACCTACGACAAAGAATAACACCAACTTCATCTTACAAGTTATTTTTTTGCTATGTAATTATGCCTTTTTTTTTTTCTCCTCTGCTGGGTACTGCTCAGTGCCTAACTCTGGCTTAAATTTTAAAGGGAGTAATTAAGCCCTAGAAACTTCTGGTGCCAAAGCTGTTCTGCGGTGCTGTTAGTACAGTAAATCACCAAGCTACCCCCTTGGGGCTCCTTCCCAGAAGCTGTCAGAGGCAACTCCATGTTTATGGGAGAGTCTCTCGATGCTTTATACTCCCTGGGATAAAATTAAGTCAAGGAGCATTCAGTTAAAATGGCAGGGTAAGTAAATGAGCTGTACAGGGTCCCTCCATTTAATTTGCATCAAAGACTTCGAACTGGGCGAATAAAGATGCTGGAGCTGTATTCTGGCTGAGTAATTCCGGGCTACAGCGGGTACGAGTCTGCTCATTAGGTCGCGGAAGACTGGAGACGTACCATCTCTTCTGTGGATGCTCAAAAAAAAATAACACAGGCGTTTAGAGGCTCTGATACCAACCCCCAAACTGGACAAGAACTGGTGAAACACCAATGGGGTAATATGCAACGCTCATACCTCGTTGGAGATGCAGAGAAGAAAGAGCACATATGGTTTGTGGCCTCTGGGAGTTTACAGATTAGTGGGGAAAACAACTCAACAAACAAGGGTACAGTGAACAAAAGAGATGCAATAGGAATGATACTGGATGTTTGGCTATAAGTGGTATTAATTAGAGAAAATTTGAAACTGTGAAATTTTGAGAGCCAAGAGAGACCATAGAAACTGCCTCATCTATAGGTCCAAGCCTTGTCTTAGGGATTCTGCTAAAAGTTTCCCATAATATCCCCTCTGCAAGGCTGCCAGGAGGGGTTAACCCAGGTGGCAGTAGCAAATTGTCCTCATGTTACACTGAGTACGTTTTTGTAATCAATCAGCCCCCATCACCAGCCACAATTCCATCCACATGCATCTCTACATACACCCACGTGAGGCCTTCCTCGACGCACTTACCCAGTGTATGAACTACTCCAAGAGTGTATACATCACCCTCCATCGATATTCCTGCTGACGCTCTGCAGGTGAGCCGGCCTCCTTGCCCCTCCTACCTGTACTCACGCTTCCTCCATCCAGTCAGCACCAACCAGCCCAGCCCTTCCATTTGGAGTCTTCTCCAGAAGACCCAAACCCCCTTCCTTGACCAGCAGCCTCCCAAACACCCCGAAGTGATCTGTATTCAGCTCTCCTAACATGGATCAATTGTTCTGCTTTATTCATTGACTTTGTCATTATACCATGTTAGTCTTTGAGGATCAGTATCTTACATTTTTCACCCACTGTCCAATGTGAGAGTATCATGTAATGGATGTTTACCGAGTTCAACTTAAAGAACGAGTCCCTGATAAATGATTTCTGAATGACACTCTTTAGCACATTTAGAAGTGCATGCTTTACTGTATTTCGATTTATTCTTATCCATTTGCATAAGTTTAATTCTGAACAATCCACCAACATTTTACCAAAGACTTCCCTTCCTAGTAATTGGGCATTCATTTTCCTAATACCTTGCATCCATTTAAAGGCAGTTTCCTGTTTTCATGCATTTCAAGCATAACAAAGATTGACTAGAGAGTAGACATCTATGGGACATCCCAGCAGAATCTGCTCTAGTTTTGCCAAGTTCCTATAAAACTCCGCTATTCTGCTCTCAATTACTCTTTGCTTGGTAACCAGCCCAGCATCAGTCAGAAGGCACGTAAAGTCTCCTTGGTTAAGTCCAAGTATTGATATATCTGGGCCTCGCTGATTCTGTACCTTTGTAACAGTTGCTTAGAACCACTTTCAGAGGAAATGTTTGAGAATCATTGCTATCCTAAGCACATTTATCCTCCCCCGGCATTCAAGACTGGCTTGACCACGAGGACAGGGCCACTTGGCTTGCCCTGGTCCTTTAAGTGTTGCCTCTGGTACAGTATTTCCATCTCAGCATCATGCCTGTCTACACACTTCAGAAACTTCCCCTGGGCTGACCTGTTGTCTCTGTAAATATGAGGCAACTCACTTTCGTTAGAAAATGAGCAGGTGAAAAGCAAATCTTCCAACTCCATGTAGGGGGAAGTTAAGACTCACCCAAACTTTCAAGGAAACAGTTATAGTGAAGGTGGAATTGGCAGTGGCAAGACAGAAATAAACAAAGATTGCCCACTTCAAAGATCTGGTATAAACCTAGGACATGCACCCTTGCATTGAATATGGCAATTCCAGGTGACTCGTGTGAATGAAAGAAAGAAATGATCAACACCCACAGGAGTCAGACATTTCCCTATCCGTCTTTGGTCAGATTTCTCACAACCATATGGATGTGAGTTTTGCCTTCTTTGTGTCCTTTCACTATAAGCAGTGAAATTGATAAGGCAAGGCCTTAGAAGATGAGATGAGCAAGCTTTTTAAATAATCAGGAGTTGACTAAAGACATGGATCTTGCAACATGCATTTGTTGGTTTTCTCCCTTATAACACATCATTTTTTCTTTCTCATTTAGATATGTATGCATGTATATATGCATACATATTAACTATGCATTTTTAAAAATTGTACCTGCTATTCTTTGAACTGCTTTTTCTCCCACACAATATATTTTATTTTCCCTTACAATTAAATGTTCTTTGTAAACATGTTTTTTTAACAGCTCATCTATCAAAAGGTTTCATTATCCTATATACTACTGTATTTGACCAGGACTCCACTGTTGGATATTCTGGTTGTTAATCTTTGCTATTATATATAACACTACAATAAACATCCTATATATCTCTAAAAAAAGACATGGATCTTGCAGTGAATACTGCTTTGAGAGTGAGAACCAGACCAATGTTAAAAACTCTGATTCCAACAATTCTTTAAAGAGCTGTAAATTCCTAAAAGGCAAATCTGTGTGCTGTGCTTACTGCATCCTTTATAATACTGAGCTCTGAGGTCTTAAAGTAGAGAACACTCCCCAAAGTTTTGTTGACTAAAATGAATTAACATTATCGTCCCCACCAGTATCAGATTTCCATATCATATTCCACAGAAAAGCACGATGAGACACAATCTTATTAAGATCCTGTCAAGATTGTAAAAATATTTCTGGCAGAATTAAAATTTTCTATTTCTTTAGGACCAAGATTACTATGTATAATAATAGGTTGACAAGACATGGAAGCAACCTAAATGTCCATTGACAGATGAATGGGTAAAGATGTGGTACATATATATACAATGGAATATTACTCAGCCATAAAAAAGAATGAAACAATGCCATTTACAGCAACATGGATGGACCTAGGGATTATCATACTAAGTAAGTCAGACAGAGAAAGACAAATACCATATGATATCACTTACATGTGGAATCTAAAAAATACATACAAATGAACTTATTTACAAAACAGAAACAGACTCACAGACATAGAAAACAAACTTATGGTTACCAAACGGGAAAGGCTTGGGGGAGGGATAAATTAGTAGTTTGGAATTAACATATACACACTACTGCATAGAAAATAGATAATCAACAAAGACCTACTGTGTAGCACAGGGAACTCTACTCAGTATTCTGTAACAACCTATATGGGAAAAGAAAATGAAAAAGAATAGGCATATGTATATGTAAACTGAATCTTTTTGCTGTACACCTGAAGCTAACACAATATTGTAAATCAACTATACTCCAATATAAAATAAAAACTAAAAAAAAAAAAAGAAAAAAGAAAAAAAATAGGCTGAAAACAGATTAGAAAAATTCCCTGATATAAAGAAGAGTTAGCATGACCATAAAAAAGCAGAGTGTTCAGAAAAAATGCAGATATTTTAAATGATTTATGCCATGGGTTGCCAGAGCCTTCTGATATTTCCTGATGGCACTTTATGTAAAAGCTGAACTTTAAAAAAGTTTTACAGTTTATTTTAAACTTAATTTTGTGCATTAATTATTAACTGAGAGGTATGCAACTGTGATAAAGTAGCTTGCTAACCGTAGCTACCGAGGGATTACACAAGCTCTATTGTATTATGTAGTTGTTCTTTTGCATATTTCATTTACTCAAGGGGAAAATATTATAATTTGTAATTTCCATATTGCCAGATTATTGTGCACCCTCCAATGGTTACTCTATTTGTTTGGAATCTGTCAATTTCTGCACCATTTAATACGACAATTTGACTTCCCAAACACCAGAAGAATCTCAGAGGGCCGCATTTCCATGGAAAATTCCTTTCTCAGGAAACCAAGCTCAGCATTACCATTTGACACCACTCCTCTCCGCTCCCGTGAAGCTTAACTATTCGATTTCATCTTGCAATGATACCATTTCCATGAATATCGTCTTAAATATATTATTTTAATGCTGAAATAAGAGATGCAGGCGACGCAGTTATTACAAGTTTGCTCTCTGTAGCAACTACCTTACAAATGCGCAGAGAGTGCTGGGGAGATTGAATGCAGTCACTCTCTTGCAAAGACGCAAAAACAATTTCCACAGCATTTCATATGCCGACTGTATAAACAGCTTCCAAAATGATTGTTAAAGAAATTCTGTTTGACCCTTGCTCACACGTTGTCCACACTTAGCAACATTCTCTTCAACTGCCTTTCAGTCCAGAAACCAAGACACTCAAACACCATCACGCGGCCTTCACCTTGGCTCATTTCGTTTTGTTTTTTTTCATCAAGTTGTTCCCCAAATAGGTTTTGCAATTAGTTCCCATGTTGTATCAATCACGAAAGTCTGTTTGTTTGATTCCATCCAGTCAGCAGATGTGTATTGAATGTCTTCTCGAAGTTGGATGCTGAAAATACTCTTTTCTGCGATATTGTGAGCTGCTGGCTGGCTGGATCCTTTAAGGATTTTTTCAGGCTTGTTTAAGCTCTCAGTTCTTCAAACCAGAGAACACAGATTTTTTTTGTTTGTTTAACAATAAGCTTTAGGTAACTTTATTTTTCATGCCAGTTAGTGTTGTTATGGAGTAATTTTCCTGAGTTCAACACTTTGCCTAGGTGCTGTACAATATGTAGGATATAATAAAAATTACAAATATATACAAATGAAGAAGTCATCAATGAGATTGAATCTAGATGCCAATGTATCACTGAGAGCTGGACTCGAGTTCCTGACCTGTCCGTTACTGGTTGATGACCGTAAACTAGCTTAATTTCTCTAAGTCTCAGTTTTCTCATCTGTAAAATGGAAATAATAATAGAGAATGCCTCATAAGGCTGTCGGGGGATGAGATGAGATAATCCCTACAATCCACTGGGGTGAGACAGCGAATCTGGATGGCCCGGAGGCTTACTTGGGTCACTAGGCAGAGAGCTGGCTCTAGGGGGCTGAGTTAGCAAAGGAAGAGCTGATTCAACTGATCATCTCCAGAGGGTCCCCCAACCCAGGAGGCTTCCACGGTCACACAGTCACACAGTCGTCACATAGCTCTGTGGGCCCAGAACTGTAAGTATGTGGACCATGCTCAGGGCAGGACTTCCTTCCCTCCTTAAATAGTGACCAGAGTACGCAGCCCATTTATGCCTGCTCTGAAACATAGGTTAAGACATCAGGAGATGGCATGAACTCTAATTCCTCTTTGCTTATAAGTCACCCCTGCCCCATAAACTATTTATATTTGTATCTCAGTGTGCTGGTGCTAAGCATCCATCATCCTTCAGCCAACAAGAAATCAGCACAGAGCCTGGCACATAGTAAATGCTCGACAGATGTTCCCATGTTGTCATTGATGATGTCGATGATGATGATGATAATAATAATGATGTCATTGATGATGATGATGTCACTGTACTTGTTTGAACTCTGGGACCTAATATCTTAGCGTGAGCCAGAGGATTGAGTTGCCATCTGTAAGACGTGTGAATTCAAACAGACTTGGAAAACTTAAGCATATTCAATTATGCCGAAGGTTGATGCAAGTGGTATTAAAAATTATTTTTTAAAAAACAAATGATCGGAATTGGCCTTTGTAAAGTGAAAATGGCATCCTATGTTTTTATTAAAACTATACCAGACTATTAGAAGACTATGTTTTAGCCTCAGATCTTCTTATATCTGATTTTTCCATTAAAACGTATGTGCCTTGAGGTTGAGGATTATGTTAATGTTTAGACACAAGAGAGTTCACGATACAGTACAAGCATTTGTAATATACTGAATAAATGAATACAGAGATAAATCTTTCCAGGATTAATCTCCACCCACGACGATCCTTCCATCCTTTTAAGTCTTTGCTTCTTAAAGCTTGTATACCACAAAATCAAGCATTGCACTACAAAATATCTTGGGTTATTTTCCAACTCTTTCATATACATGATTATCTAATCTCTCTAAACTTTAAAACCCTCAAGGTGAGCTGAAGTCCTTTTTCCAAATTGGACAATACACAACAAGTGATTAATTTACATTTTTAAAGCCTTAGAGGGGCCACGCAACATGCTAGAATGTGGAGATTCCTTAGACAAGGAACAAGAGACAGTGCCCACCTTCAAGAAATTCCCAGTGTGGTGAGGAAGATGGATTGGGAGCCAGAATTTGACATACTGTGGATAAAGCTAAGCCCAGGGCTCTGGGTGAACACTGGGGAGGGAAGCGTAGCCCAGGTGGCACGTTTCATATGGTTGTTGTCAGGACTGGATGACATAATAAATACCGGGCACCTGGCACAGGTGTCTGCTCCACAAATGTTCATTCACAGAACCTTCTTCCTTCTCACCTATCCTTGTTGCAAAGGACTCTATTGCTAGAATAAATTAAGCTGCTTTTTACGCTGATCTTAAGAGCACTGGTTGATGTGGCTGATATTTTAGGCTAGAAATAGGCCAGGTTGTATTAAGTTCACTATATGCTTCGCAACACAGTTTGATCACCCTGAAAACAGGGTGAAAACATCTCTCTACAAAAGGGTGTGTTTACTGATTCTAACATAAGCTCCTGTTCCTCTGGCTCATGACTCTTGGAGGAGTAACAGCATTCTGGACTTGGAAAGACTCGAGTTCTATACCCTGACACAATCTTTCTGATCATGGTCAAGTTCATCTCCTAAACCTCATTTTCTTCGGCTGTAAATGGGGGAAAACGGTACCCAACTCAAGCAATCGTTGTGATGATTCAGGAAGATGATTCATGTAAAGATCTTGGCTCATTTATTTATTCAATAAATATTAACTGAGCACCTATTCAAATTCCGAAAGGGAGAAAACGATCAAAGACCCGAGGGTGGGGCTTCCCTGGTGGCGCAGTGGTTGCGCGTCCGCCTGCCGATGCAGGGGAACCGGGTTCGCGCCCCGGTCTGGGAGGATCCCACGTGCCGCGGAGCGGCTGGGCCCGTGAGCCATGGCCGCTGAGCC
>NC_041224.1:29866757-29983367 GCF_002837175.3 Physeter macrocephalus | reverse complement strand
TGCGCGTCCGGAGCCTGTGCCCCGCAACGGGAGAGGCCACAGCAGAGGGAGGCCCGCATACCACAAAAAAAAAAAAAAAAAAAAAAAAAGACCCGAGGGGGTAGAACCTGGTACAGGTAAATACGCGGTCAAGTTTAGGTATTTTATCAGTACACACCTTTGTTCCACTTCTCTGGAATTGGAATCCAGGAGATTCCGAAAAGAAGAAACATAAATAGCCAATAAATGTATGAAAAACTAAAATATTTTTTAACATCTTTATTTGAGTATAACTGTTTTACAATAGTGTGTTAGTTTCTCCTTTACAACAAAGTGAATCAGTTATACATATACATATGTTCCCATATCTCTTCCCTCTTGCGCCTCCCTCCCTCCCACCCTCCCTATCCCACCCCTCTCATGGTCACAAAAAAGAAGCTTTTGATAATATCAAACATCCGTTCATTAATAAAAAGCATTCGCAGACTTTATTTTTCTTAGATTTAAAATATTTTTACTATTCAAAGAATGCAAATAGAGAATTAGGAGTCACGATTTCTTTTCTCCTACCAATTGACAAAAATTAAAGGAAGACTCTAACCATTGCCAATGAGAATATATAAAAAGAACGACACTTTTGTACAGTTTGATCAGAATATCAGTTGGGACAACCTGTAGGAAGGCATTAGGACTGTGAATATGCAAATCTTTGGATTTAATGATTTTACCTAGAAGTTTGTCCTAAGGAAACAGAAAAATAAAAGAACATAAAGGACAAAATATTACATATATTTTCATACTTATACATCATGGCTTTATTGTACCTATAGACTTTAAGCTAAAATAAATTCGAGAAGAATTAAAGACTGGAATGTTAAAATAATAAATGTGTATGTGTAGAAAGTATGTGTAAAGATGTTCACTGAATCATTGTTTACAATACAGAGAATTAGAAACAACCTAAGTATCTCTCTTGGAGGATTGCTTAAATAAATGGCAGTATAGCTATCTAGGAAAACACTGTGCAACTGTTAAAAAGGAAAAGGTAGATTTTTACTTTATTGAGATATTATTATGTATAAAAAGGTTGTCAGATGATATGTAAGAAATACATATATATGCACATATGTAATTTATATTGATGTTTGCATTTTAAAAATCTGAAAAAACATGAAACAAATTGCCACAGTGTGATTTACTCTTGGGATTACAAAATTATGACAATTATTTGTTGTCTGAAAAGATGACAATTGTATTTCTATTTTTAAAAGATATATAGGGAGCTTGTTAATCCTTCATACACACACACACACACACACACACACACACACACACACACACACTCTAAAGATCTTAATTTCATACACGAGTACTTTGCTAGGTCCGAAGAGACAGCTAAGCCATTCTGAGTGAGTCATTCATTTTGGAGTCATTGGTACCATTATTCCTTGTCAACTGGCCACATCCTGTTTTCCCTTTATCCACCAGTCAGCATCGTTTCATCCACCTGTTGGCATCGTCTCTCCGACCACACAAGAAGCCCTTAGAGAACTGGCTCTTGGTGTCGCTGACTCTTTCCATAGCTCACAAAATCCTCCATCACAGGGTCCCAATTCCACCAGGTTAGTCCTCATTCCCATTTCACAGAAGGAACAACCGAGGCCTTAGTTGAATGACTAGCCCAGGATCACACAGCTGGGTCCCACCCTCAGCAGCCAGCATGGAGGGACCACATTGTAGACACTGAGCAGTTATTGACTAAAGCTGGGAAGGACATGCTCAAAAGCTTGGCAAGCATGAAAATAGAGAGGGTGGGAGGATGCAAAAGGAAAGATCAGATCAAATTATTTCTTGCTTTAGGAATTCCAGGAGTTTTTTGGCCAGAAGAGATGGGAGAGAATCTTTCCTCTCTTCTCCTCAGCCACCAGAGACAACGGTCTCAAGTTTGCCCCCAGTCCCCCGGATTGTGGTGTAGTGTTAACTCAGTAACCAAACGTGCTGGCCCTGGGTATTTCTATTTGTAATCTTGCCGTCATTTAGAATGTCGTCTAAACGTGTTCCATGTTGTGTGCCATTTAGCATCTGATGAGAAACAATTATGGAAAAGCAAGTGGTCCTTTCATGGGACAGGTCCTTGTGAGAGATGCAAAAGCACATGCTTTAGTCGGTCGGTGGTTCTCTGGTGGCAAGATCGCCCCAGAGGGGATGATTATTTGTTCGTTTTGAGAAAAGACCCTTGGGATGTGATGATCAGATCTGCATAAGGAAAGAGGGGGGAAAAACCCAGCAATAGCCAGTAACACATTCATTAACTAGTGTGAATGACAAATCTAGTTACAAGAGCAGGTTGGGACAGCTCCAAACTACCATATAAAGTTAGTTTTCTCCAAGCCATGTTGGCCACAATGTTCTCCAATTTTTCTTCTTTTGGGAGTCCATATTTTTCATTTATTTTCTTGATAACTCTTTGATTACTAATAATAGTGATCTTCCGTCATAAAAGTACAAACAATTTTCTAAACTTTGTTTACTGTGTCTTTCAAAGTCACACTTGTTATTTTATTCTCCTTTGGTGTTATATAAAGACTACCTTTCATGAAAATATTCCCCTGTTTTGGTGCACATTCATTACCTTAGCATTCCAATCTTTAATTCTTCTTGAATTTATTTAGGCTTAATATCTATACATATATGTATAAGTAATGCAGCTGTAAGTAGGAAAATGAATGTAGTATCTTGGTAAATAAAAATTTAAACATTTATATAACATTTTATTATTTTCAAACATTTATACATATAAGCTCTTAATCTTCACATCAATTTGAGATTTAGTTCCATATCCTTATTTGTAGGAGAAAAAATTAGACTCATAATGATAAAGAATATTAACTTCTACCTACAGTCAGTGGGGAGTAGGTGGTTATAGACTCAGCCTCCCGCTGGAAGCAATTAGAGGATAACACCTAGGAAACAATAATTTTCAGAAGTAGGAGACAAAGGAGGTCACCCCTGTGGTCACCTGGACTTCCTGTTTGGAGTCATGTCCAGATTGACTACCAGGAACCAGTGGTCCCAGTTTACCCAGCACTGGCCTGGTTTTAGCACTTGCAAGTGCCCCCCAGACATCCCTCCATCCCAGGCAAAATGGAATGGTTGGTTCCCCTCCTTGCCCCCGAAGAAGGAACTCAAACTCAGTGACCTCCATGTGTCGAGATTACAGAGGTCAGAGTTCAGAAGGCCTAGAAGGCTAGGATTTATGGTGCACCATCATCCTTAAAATGTCTGAATTTCATTCCAGCCTTGAACAATTTGAGATTTCTGGTTCCCCTGGGAAAATGGAAAGATAAAGCAGCAACTGGCCCAGAGTCTTCCTGACGGCGGCTAAGAGGGCAGGTGTGTCTTCTCTGGTTCCCAGGTGCCCACCAGCATCCTGCACTCATCTATGTGTCCTGCTGACCCCTGCAGGCGTTTGAGTTTTCAATCCCACTTTACAGCCAGTAACAAAGGCTGGGACCTTGCACGGGAATCTGGGAAGCAGTATAAACATCCCTTGTCTCCTTAGCTTCAGCCTGACCCGCCATTGTACACACATCAGCTCCTGTTTTCCTTGGCAGGGATTTCCAGGCTTGATCTACACCCCTTCTAGGTGGCTTCTGCCCTCTTAAGAGCAGCAAACACAAGGCTGTTCTTTTTCCTAATGGGCTCAGCACAATATATCCACTTAGTAAGTTTGAAACATTTTTGTTATATGAATTCACATTCTCTTAAGATTCTCATAAGAATGGCTAGCTTCATATATGCTTAAGCATCTCATAAAATGTTTCCATTTCTGTTCACCCACATGAATTATTGGGACAGCATAAATCAGCTCATTTATATATTTATATATATGAAGGATACCCGGTTTCAGGTCGGTCAGTTGACAGGTAGCATGTAGCACCAATATTTGTATTTAGACAGTGTCCATACTTAATCATTCATGCCAACAGTGGGGAGAGAATGGATCACTTTGCTCAAATTATGGCAGGCACAAGCATTATTAGTGTGTGATCTAGAACAGAACAGACCACTCTCACATTTAACAACACTCCAACTTCACGCCTCTCAGGAATTTATGACAAAAAGTCACAGGGGATAAAATGCAAAGCAGTTTTTTCAAACCATTTGTAGAAAAACGAGGTTTTACTAAGAGTTAAACTATGCAGAAGAGACATTTAGAAATGTCAACTAGCCGAGCGTTTTGGGAATTGTAACTTAAATGAACCCCATGTGAATATGAATTTTCATATGGGCTAAAGATCTCATTTCTAAATAGTCTGAATAATGCAAAAATTATTTTCAGTCTGCAAACATGCTCTAATACCACCTGCTGCTTGGAAGAATTTTTTTGAAAGGTAATTTTGGGGAAACTTTTAGTCAAGATAGCTCTGTAAGTTTAAACTTAGACACACATCCTCTCTTCAAAACACAGAACAAGGACAGATAAATTAGAAAATCGTGGATGAACTCAAAAATAAGGTGAAGATCTCCGCTGACCAGAAAGGTAGAGAAAAAAAAAGTGGTAAGTAGGGCTGCAGCCAAAGGCTTGCTGGGCTCTTGAGCAGGGCCGGAACAGGTGTAACTGGAAGCTCTGTCTTTGTGGAGAAAGTGGTCCATGAGGGACGGGGAGGGAGCTGGGCTCAGGGCTTGGAGCAAGGCTAAGGCAGATTTTCTCCAACGGCAAGGAAAGGCTGACCCTGGTGTAATGGGCTTGGAAAGCAGGAGGATGAGGACAAAGCTTAACCACTGGAAAATGAAATAAGTTGACCGTTGATTAGCTCAATGGCTGGATATATAATAGCATGGCAAAATCGCCATGGGCCAGGAATGCTGCCCTCCCCAACAATATCAGACCTGGTTCTGTTTTGTTGGTCTACGGGATGGATGGAAGCACGTGCAAAACCATTAATTCAATAAGCAGGAGAAGAAAAGAGAAAACAAAAACCTCCACTCAAAGTGATATTGCACATCAAAATTCCAAAACCATAAAAAGCACCTACTGCTAAGAAAAGCAAGGCAAAACATTCAGGATGGAAACTTCTTTCAGTTGGGTTCACAGAAGTTTCTAGATAGAATAGTAGCATATAAAAATCAATAGAGTTCCAAGTAGTAGCTAGCAAAACCCAATAGAACAAGAGGTAGTCCAAAAATTATAAAATATATATAGGGAATGTATTTAACAAAATATGTGTAAGACTTTTATGGAGAAAGAAATCACAACCTTGTTGAAGGACTTATAAAAGACATAAATCTTGATAAATAAAGGATTACACCGTCTTCTGGTGCAAAAGATTCAACAGGAGAAAAGAAGTCAATGCTTTCCAAATTTTCCCATAAATTTAATTTAATTCCAATCAGTATCCCAACAGAGTTTTCTACAGAATTCAACAAGTTGTGCCTAAGATTCATGATGAAGAATGGCAAGTCAAAAATAGCCAAGACAACTCTGAATACGAAGAATAAGATAGGGAGATTTCCCTTTCTAAGCATCAAGGGTATTACAAAGCCATAATACTTAGTGTGGTAATTGCATAGGGATAGACAAACAGACAAATGAAACAGGATATAGAGTCAGACACAGACCCACACATATCTGTAAACTTGAAACAGGTGGATGGCAGGTCACTGGGAAAAGCATAAATTTCTGGGCAATTAGGGCAATTTAACTGCCTTACTCTTTCCATTACCGCCCCGTTTTTCCACACTCGTCAGATTGGCAATAATTAAAAACATGGCCAAGTACAGGTGAGGATGTGAAGCGTGGAGTGTAAACTGGTACCACCACTTTGGATAACACAGGAAATACCAGCCCCCCCCCCCAAAATATTCTAGAGAGATTGGAAAAAGGAAAACTTATTAACTTTTACAAGGAAATAAAAGGGACCATCGTAAAGTCTTCAGAGTAGAAATGGTTTCCTAAACAAGAGAATAAAAGTAAGAATCATAGAGGAAGGGCGTGACATATTGAAGTACGTTCAGATTAAAACCTTCCTGGATTACAAGGGACAAAGTGAAGTAAAAGGACAAAAACGGAGTGGAGAAACACGTTTGCAACACAGACGATCGATACGGGGTTAATACCAAGAAGTTACTTTTTAAAACTCTTATGAATCAGAGGGAGAGAAGGAGAGAGGAGGGAAGGAGGCAGAGAGAGTGTGAATCATCGGTACAGGTGATGAGCAGGCCTTCACAAAAGAAAAAGCATAAACGGCCAACAAGCATATGAACAGACGACAAACTTCACTCATGATTAGAGCTGTGCCAGTCAAAACTATCTTGAGTTACCATTTCCACACTCATCAGATGGGCAAGAATGAAAAACTCTGCCAAGTAGGGACAAGGTTGTGGAGCAGGGAAAGCTCATCCACTCCTGGCAGGAGTGCAAACTGGTACCACCACGTGGGACGCCACTGCGGTGCCCAGTGAAGTCGAAAACGTGCACAGTCCATGCCCAGCAATTCCGGTTTGGGAAATGTCCTTTAGAGACACTGTGACGTGTGTGTATAAGAAGAATCGTGTGGAAACTTTCATGGCAGCATTCTTGGAAATAGCAGAAGAACCGAGAATGTAAAGGTCCACCCGTAGGAGACTGGATAAATCAATCACGGTATAGGTGATGGAATTCATGCCGCAGTGGAAATGAATGAATTAGATATATTTATATTAAGACACATAAATCTCATAAATGTAACGTTGAGCAAAAGGAGTAAATTGCAATACGATGCAAGAAGCACGATAACACTCACTAAAGTATTGAAAACCCACAAAACAGTGGTGTACATTACTATGGTCCTATTAAAACGTAGTAATAGTATAAAAATTGTGCCTAGGAATGGAAAAATTGGAATTGTGGTTACCTCTGGGACGTGAGGGAGGGAAATAGAATCAGTGAGGAGTTAAAGGGGTTTTCAACTCCATCTATAGGATTTTATAAAATACATAAATGTCAAGCAAATATGGCAAAATGCTATTACTTCTAGAAGCTGGGTGGATGGTACATACACATTTGTTATGTTGAATTATTTAAACATTTATCGAAACATTAAAACTATTAGCTAGATAAAGATGTTTAACTCCACTCCACGGAACATGATTATAAAATAACTGCTAGTGGGAGTTTTGTAAATGGTATAAACAACTGGATTGAAGATTGTGTTATAAATACACATGGAAATACGATAAGGTGGTAATTGGACAGAGTGAGATAACAGGGCAATTTAATAACTGTCCCTTACTTTCCAAATTTTCTTTAATGCACACATATTACTTTAATAACCAGAAAGAACATTTTCAATTTAAACTTTCAACCCGTGTTGTAAAGTCATTCCAAAAGGATTCATGTTACGAGCAGTCCCAATTACACGAGGCTGGTAGGTTTCCCAGGCTGGATACACCAGCATATTTTGTCCTTATTATTTGCACATTGCCTACGTGAGCGTAACCATAGCTGCCTCCCGTTTCAGGCTTGTTCCCTAGAATACAGATCCTGAAGATAAGCTTACAAGCTGAGGCTTTATTGGTAGAATCCCAGGCTGTGGGAAGTTAAGCGTGGAAGGAAGGAAAGTCAGTGCAAAGTAGTGCGTTATGGAGCTGGCCACGGTTTCATGAGAGAGCAGGGGTACTTGTTCAGACACGTGGGGTGTCTCTGGACCGACTGTACAGACCACCAGATGTGGGGAAGTCCATCTGCGGGGAGGATGGGAGAGGAATCTCCTTGCTGGCTACATCCTGTCTCTTATGAATCAACACTTGGCTTGTGGGACAAGAACTCCCGAGCACGTCCAGGTTCTGTCACCTGCAGCAGCCACAGGCCACGCCCCAGCGCTTCATCTGGGCCCAGGGATGACGGGAGGAATGAAAGCTTTGATGGGTCTGGAGCAATGGACCCTGAGCGCCAGAGGGCTTGTGGCTGCCACCATGACAGCCCTCGCCCTGGGGGTGGCCACAGCAGCTGGCGGCGTCCGGAGGTGATGTAACAGCCGCAGCGGCCGAGTTTATCCACAAAGGAGCTGCAAGCCTGGGAGCAGTGGAGGAACTGAACTGACCCAACACCGGCAATCCACTGTGCCTCTCAGATACACCACGCTGTCCCGTGATCCCCAACTCTCACAGGCTGAGGACAAGATGCCCTCACTTTTTTCCCAGGAGGGCAAGTGCAAGTGCCTGCAAACTATAAAAAAGAAGGAGCCTTAGCACAGCCCTGACTTACATAGTCTATCCATCATATTCCTATATTTTTTCTGACTTCTTCCTCAGTACTGTGAACAGGATGCTCTGGATTTCCACCTTGTTTATTGTAGGCCAACATCTGGAAACCATTCCAGGTAACCACGGAACTGGCTTCCAAGTCATCCTTACAAGAATATTAAACCCCAAGTCACAGGTAAACACCCAACGTCCTGAAGTTCCCAGATCCAGTCTAGTATTCTGTCCGGCTTGGTCTAACACCCTCATCTACCCCCACTAGAGTCTCTCAGCTTCTGCCAGGGTGCACAGGCCACATCTTGCCTTGCCTTCGGTGAGTGGACTGTCCTTCCAAGATCAGGCTTTGTCCTTCCCAGCCCGGCTGTGCCGAGACCTGTCTGGTTACCGTGGAAGCGATGGTAGGCAGGGGCACATCTTAGAATAACGTCATTTTGCAAAGCCCCCCCGCCCCTCAGATGACGCTGTTCTACAGTGTTCAGGCCAGGCGCCTGCTTCTGCCAGCTAGGAGGGGTCGGGGCAAAGTGAGGTTCGAGATTCTTGGCTCACGTACCCAGTAACCCCCCCGCCCCAGGTTTCAGAGGTTCACACTTTCAGCATCAGGGTCCTGACTCTGCAGAAGGAAACCCGTCAGTTCTGCACATTTCACATCCTTTGCAGCTCTGCCATCCTTGTTGCCTGATTTTTCAGCGGGTCTTCTCTGTGGCTGGCATCTTTGAAAACCGCCTTCGTAAGCCTGCCACTTCCCTTTTTCTTTATCAATGTCACTGTTCTTGCCCACAGCCTTGCTTTCCACCTGCCGCTTATCCTAGTTACCCAGAGGCCAAAGCTTTCGTGACCGCAATGCTGCTGTGGGAATTTGTCATCTCTGCTTACGAAGAGCGACGGGGTCCCTACTGCTTTCAGACGGGTGGCAATCCCACCCCAGATCCCATCTGCAGGCTCTGTTTTCTAGAAAACATCTGGCACCTATGATCTTACTTGATGTTCCAAAGATAACAGAGTAGGAGGCGATGCTCATATGCTAGTATTTTTACTGTGGAATAAAATACCAGGACAGCAGCAATGAGGGAATATGGAAATCGAGGCAGGGGAAGGAGGGAAAACATATAAAGGTGATACGTCACAGAGTTGGCCTCTAAGAAAACAAAGATGGTTCCTCCAGTAGGTGAGACCCCTCTGGACAGGCCAAACAGAGCGACCACGTTCCTGCCAGGTCCCTCCCACTTCCTTCATGGATCTGAGCTGATGTTCTAAGGTACTCATGCCCGGAGAGTCAGCTTGGATCACCCAGCCCTTCTGGTCCACTGCCGCCCCCGGAAGCCAGATCCTGCTGCCGGTGGCATGTATTTCATCTGAATCCAGAAATGGTGGGACGGGCACCAGCTCTCAAGGGTTTGATTGGTTCGGGCCTGGGTATCTGAGGTTCCCACTGAGGAGGGAGTGAAGGAAGCAGTTAGTGGTGGCCCAGACATTCCAATGAATAAGTGGTTAAGGGCCCAGGAGTCGATGGTGCCCAGTGAAAGGGGATCTGAGTCACCTACCGTGGGCCAGACTCGTTGCCTAGAATCACACACGATTTCTAGTCCTATCAAGCCTGGATGGATAGGTTACTCTCTACCTTCTACAGAAACAAAAACTGAGGTTTTGTGTTACATACCTGGCAAACGTGAGAAAAAGGACTTGAACCTAGGACTGTCCAAAAAGTACAACTTGTACTTTTCCTGCAAGCCAGTGCTATCTGTCTCCATCCGGGTCTCTCTCTCTGCAACGTACACCTAGACAGATGTAGCGCATCTATCACTCCCAAAGTTTGAAGCCAGTTATTTGGCAATACTTATTATAAAGCAGATCTTGAGGTTGGGTGGGAAGGTGGGGTGGTGGTCATTGTGCTTTGATCTGACTTCAGGATAACAAAGGAAGAGTGTTCTTGGAGAATCGACATTGCAGAGGGCACTTCGGACACAACCAAGGAACCACATTACATGGGACGTGTGGCAGCTCGGGTTGGGCTGACTTCCGGAAAAGGTCTCGATGAAGTTACTCCCTAGCAAATCTTTGTGGCCCATCTATTATCTTGATGGAGTATTTTTACCCCACCGGTTAAATGTCCAGCCTTCATGCTGGAGTCACACTGGAGTCACGCATCCACATACGGTATTTTTTAATGCAGTCTTTGCACCCCCCTTAAGCAGGATGCTGTCCCAGAGGCTTGGAATAAAGTAGCAGCACCGCCGGGAGCCAGCTCAAAGGGGAAGCAGCTTCTAGTGAACTGGGAGCTGTAAACAGCCTTGCGAGATTGCGCAAGAATTAGAAATAGGTTTTGGGGGGCAATGTGGAGAGAAACGTAGATATTGTTTTGCCTTAATTCATTCGATTTAGAAGTCTGGAAAAGTGTTCGGCTTCCACTTGATTATAAATTTACTCTTTAGATTTGTTGTCGAAGGTCTTCATCACAAGTAGAAATACGATGATCATATGTACTTGGCCACATAATCCTGCCCTAGATGCTTCTAGAATATTTTGAGAAAACGAACAATATGCTTCCCGCTCTTGTCTGCTCTCGTAGGCTTTGTTTTGTTATTAAATCTTTACTAGGAGGCAAAGCTCCCATAATTAAAAACCCAACAAAAAAAATCGATAGGCAGAACTTGATTGCCTGCAGGGCAAAGGAAAATGTTTAAAGCGAAGTAAGATGCTGGAGATTGTCTGTGGCTGGAAGGAAGAATTGCTCAGCACTCCCCCACCTCCCTTCCCTAAATGCCCCTTATTCCCCTCACCTTATCTGTCCCTCGGTGATGCTACCAGAAGCAGCAGTGGGGGAGGGGAAAGGAGCATCCTGATCTGGCGACAGAGACGGCAGGATGGGTGCAAAGATATCTCTTCCTCTTCCAACGTGGATGCCTAAGACCTATTTGTGACACTTCAGGGGCAATGAAAAATGTAAATACGGCTGTTTACTTATCGTTCTCATAGACATAAAGGAGTGTTTCTACTAATGCACCAGGTAATCATAAAATAACTAAGGTAATGGAAAATGGGAAGGCTAGAGGCGATCGTGAGGATGTATAGTAATGTTTTCATAAAAAGAATAAACCCAAGTTCCTGAGTAAAAGGATCCAGAGCTAGCAGGTGACCTTGAAAGGTAACATAGGATTTTGAGAGCCATGGTTATTAAAACCCTATAAAGATTTGCTTCAGTGCATGGTGAGAAAAAAACATAATCTTAATGCAAACCTTAAAGACAATATTTAATAACTTCCCACATAAAGACACAAACACCACCATAGAATTTATTCTCACTTTATTAACAACGTGGCTTACAATTTTTTTCAAGTAAAAAGGGTTTTTCATTTAGAATAAAAATTAAAATATAACTCTGATATAGATTTTCATTTATTTACATGAAAACATATATACAGAATACAATCTTACAGCAAACCACGACATGCCCTTTGTCCTGCAAATATCGGAAGTAAAAACACCAACTTTTCCCTTTTATGCACCAAAACAGACACAAGATATGAATCAAATTCCAATACAAACTATTCAAACTGGAATGCAAAGCAGTAAAAGGGCTTTCGACGTTCACAACTAAGGGTAGTTTATGCTTCTAGATACCATGCTGGCTCCCATTTTGAACAACAAATGAGATGGGTTTTTTTCTGTCATTTAAAAACTTTTGTCTCCAATTGCCCATCGTAAAGTGATTTTCAGCAAACGCTTGTTAGAACTTTACTTTTTCTTCAACACATCTCTTCGGTCCACATGAAGTACCCACTCTGCCTGGTGACGTAGGTCTTGACCTACTGGGACTCCCTGGTACCGTATCCTAGCCTTTTTTAAACAAAACCAAGAAAATGGAAAGTCTGCAGCTCAGGAAATTGTATTATTACCCATCATCTAAACCAGAGATTCTTTTCTTAACCAAAACCCAAGGCAGCATCATATGTTAACACTTAGAATTTTTAGGTGAATTAAGTGGGTCAAAAATAGCACAGTTGGATCTTACCACATCGTGATTGGGATACATATAAATCAACTCTAGTGATAAAAGCTATGAGAGTCGCCCAACGTAAAAACTCAGCTAAGTTGAAGTGAGTAAAGCAATTTCCAGAAAATTCTTTAACAGAAAAAAACAAGGGAAGGAAAAAGAGAATCATTACAGTGTTATCGTTGCCAATAGAGCCTCCCTTGCTATTTAGTTACTGCACCAAGAGAGACGAGGGCGGTATTATGTCTCCCCAACGACTACTTTTTCCCTAAAAACTACAGATACCTTAAAATTTACTATTTTTCCCTTCAAATAATTGCACGCTTGGCCACAGCTTTCTAAAGACAGAATAGTGTAGGACTTGGAGCCTAGATTCACCATCTTAACCAAAAAAGCAACAAGGATGTTCAAACCACAAAGACTTAACACTCCTGTTTTTATAGTTCTATCTACAGAAATAAATACAAACGGGTGTTTGACCAAAGAAGTATGAAACCCCGAACGCTTCCCAAAAGAAGGGAGAACAGCCCTTAGAAAGGGGCGTTTGGTTTAAGATAAAAGGCAAATCTCAGAACTTGCCTGACAACAACACTCAAGATTCTGTGACACAAATTAAGGAAACTGAGACCAATCTTCAAAGGCTGATCAAAATCAACCTTCCAGAGACTTCAGTGTGGGGCAAAGGGGGCAGTGTGAAAGGCCTGAGTCATTTTAATTTATTGAGGAACAAATCAAAGCAAACACAAGAAATCATCTTTCAAATATGATCAAATAAGGCAAAGCAACCTAATTGCTGTACAGCTCAAGCACTCTGAGTCAAACTTTGATCAAATGAACCTAATTTTAAAAGTGATGGATTTCTCCATGCTATGCAACTCTGTGGTGAAGGAAACTGGGCTTTTGCTCTTGCTAGTTTTCTTTTGAAAGCGAAGAAGTTCTTTCGGAATGGTGGCCTTTCTACGTTTATATTTTTGTGGACGGGATATTTTCCTAACACAGGACAAAAGCAGTCAAGAGGTCAGAGGTCGATACAAGCTCCATTAGTTTTAGGGCGGGACTCAGTGATGGACTCTCAGCCTTAGAGATGAGGTGGCATTTCTGCTTTTCAAGTGATACACACTGTACGTACAGACTGCAGCGTCTGCTCGGCCGGGAAGGGGAACACGGTTCTCGGGCCGTTCCCAGAGGTAATGAGCAACCCGGTGTACGCCGGACGCAGGTACACAGAGGAGAGGACTCTGAGCCCAAAGCACTGGCAGAGAGACAGCGGGGAGACGGGAGCATCTGGGGATGAAGAGGGGAGGGGGCACTGCCAGCTGGAGTGCTTCAACCAAGAAACGTTTATCTTAGGGGCTGGGGTGCATTGGGGGCTACAGGTGTGAGAGCAACTCTTCCCGCCATAAGGGACGAAGACAGAGTAACAACACTGTAAAATGTTCCTTGAAAACTGGCCCCTTCTCTAAGGCAGAAGCTGGTGAGCGGTGAATCCTCCAGAGAAATGAACACCACCTGGCACTTCTGCAGCCCAAGTCCTGCTGATGTGAAGAGGCACAGACCCCCCCGTCACAGAAGTCCCCGAAGAATCTGAATTGGAGGGCAACGTTGGCAACACTCAGAGCAAAAGCATCTTCCTGCCCCTAAAATGTTTCCTGGCTCGCAGCAGGGCAGGGAGCTGGCATGCAGACAGCCTTTAGGACGCTTGCCCCAGAGCCGGGCGTCCTCTGCCTCGGCCGCAGCCGTCTCCCCGCCAGGCACACGCAGAGCGCATGTGGTTGACAGGGCGGATCCCACAAAGAGACCGAGGTCAAGGAGAGTTCCGGGCATCTGGCCCCTCGGGAAGAGGGTGCCTCCCCAGCAGCGGTGGCCGCGCCTCCCCCAGGCTGCCGGGCGGGAGGCCTCCAGCTCCTCTGGGTGGGCCCCAGGGGCTCCCCATACCCCCCGGAGATCCACTTATTCCCACGCAGCGTCCTCCCCTCTGGGCCATTCCTGGAACGGGCACGAGAAGGTGCCACTCATTCTAAAAGGAGGCTGCAGCCCTCAACATCCCTTCATTCCCGTCCCACGTGCAACAGGAAGAACTCAGCTCAAAAAGGCCACGGTGAAGGATCACAAACGTGTCCGCGATGGGGAAATGCCCCACACCAGGAAAAGGACGCCCTTTCCAACTGGCTGACAGAGTTCAACTCCAGGGGACTACGCGTTTAAGGCCAAAAGCACATGGCTGAGGAGGCAGCGGCGGGGAACCAAAGAGAGAAATGGGACCGCAGGCCAGGCTGGGATCCTCACGGACGCTGCCCGTCTGCACAGGCCAGGCGCTGGGCCTCCCAGCAGAGGCAACCAGGCAAGTCCAGTGCCAAACGTTTAAACTTGACTTAGGATCCGCTACAGGGGCGACGACAGTCTCGACCACTAAATATATGTTTTCTCTTTTCATCCGTAACGGTGACAGAACGTTGACAAAGGTTAGCCTTAGTGATGGAGCCTCTCGAAATCTGACAGGTAACCAGCCCTCGTATGTGGCAGAACATGAGCAGCTCGTCAGCCAACCCAGGATATTATTCCCGGAACTGCTGACACTCTCGTCAAAGAGAAGAGGTCAAGGTAACTATGCTCATCAAGGAAGAGAAGGGTATGCAGCATCCCCTTTTCCTGGGCCTGAGCTTCCTCACGCAAGTTTAAAAAGGCATTTGGGCAACGACCAGCACAGGATACAGTGGTCCGTTTGGGCTTCAAAGAATATACTGGATCCGTCCAGGGTGCACACAGACGAAGCACCTGGTACAATAGACCAGCTGGTCCCCGGAGCCACAGATCTCTCTACAAATGACTGGCCCCGCTTAAGGAAAACAGCCAAGAAATGTCCTAAGCAAACCAGAGCCGGAGTGAGCTGCAGGAATTCCACACTCTCTTTTTCTCGCTTTGGCCAATGTGGACTCTTCCCTGACAGCAGGAGCAGGATGGGGACAGGGGCACACGTGTCAGTGCCACACGCCTAAGAGTTCAAACCTGTTACTCTACCGGAAGGAGGTCCAGGGTGATTCAAAGTCAGCCCAGATGACGGGGTCAGTCAATGGCCGAGCCAGGAGAACGTGGGGCTGCCTCCAGGGCCAGGGCCCGGGCCCCTCATCAGCCTGTGTGGTAGAGGCGTGTGCCGGGGCAGGGGTGACTGAGCAGGGCGGGGCTGGCGGGAACCTCCTCGGGAGACCCAGCGCAGTGACCCTCTCAGGGAAGGAGCCGTTGGATCAACAGCTTCCCTCGGGTCTTTTCCCCGCTCTTGCTCTCTGGAATGAAGCTCTGCCTTCAATACACAATTCAAGACGCCCCAAGAGACTAGAGGAGACCCTCCCTGACCTGGTCACAGTTAAATGAGCACGTCGGAGATCTCAGAGGTTCCGTACAAGGCTGCAAGCACACCTCCTCCCTGCAGACTTCCTGGATGCCCATCTCCCTGTCATGACACCCGGCCTTCCTTCTCTGCCCAGGCTTCCTGAAGTCTCCTCCGACAGGCGAAGTCTCTCCTCTGCCAACTGCCATCCCGAAACATCGCCTAGAGCTGTGCGTGAGAAATGAGTCACCACCAGATCAAACTGCAGTGACAGCTACACGCGTGTCGACCTGAAAGAAACATCTATGGACGTGCCTGGGAACGATCACACTAAAGCCGTCTGCAAGGCCTCCTCCTGGGTCACAACCTAAAAGACATCACCCGCGCCTTAGTTTTCAAAGAAGTGTGGGCCTTGGTTTAGGAAACCTTGTTCCGAGGAAGCTGCCTGCTTTGGGGTGGGAGAAAGGCGGGGGCGTGGTCTGCAGAGATGCATGTCCACATCTGCAGGGTACGAGCTTAAATTCACACCCTCTGGGAGCCACTGCTGCGGGGCCCGGGGTGCTTTGGAAACATGGAAACCTCGAGCAGGCTGGCGGGCAGAGGAGGCCCTCGTGCTTCTTGCCTTGTGGGGACACAGCATGTGCGCCACCTCACGCACCCCGGGAAAACGGAAGTTCCAGTCCCGGAAACCTTTCCAGACACGAGACGCTGCATCACCGGGACGGTGGGCGGGGCGGGCGGAGTGGGCGGGGTCAGTTGGCGTACTGGGCATAGAAAGCCACCTTGACCCTCTCGATCTGATGGCACAGCTTGATGGCGGGCCCCAGCTTCAGCTCCATGCACTCCTGCACCGTGGGGAGTGTCAGCAACAGGAGGGCCTGGCCGTCGATATCCTGCCAGGAGACAAAGCCGGGTTAGAGCCCAGGCGGGACAGGGTGCGCGGGGTTGGGGGTGGGGAACACGGGAGCCACGGCGGGCTTCATCCCGGGCCCAGGGCCTGGGGGCGGCTCTCGTTCCCTCTGTGCCTGCAGAGCACGGGCCGAGACGGCGACTTGGCTTGATGGCTGCCTGATCCCGTGGCTAATAAAATCTTTCTGCTAAGATAACAGTGGTTGCTGTGAAATTCACCAGCCTGGGCTGGAGGGGATGCAGAGCTGGACTGGGCTGTCCCTAAGCCCATCGCCTCTTGCTGGTAAGCCCCAGGCCCCCAGATCCAGTCCTTCCTGGGCTTTGGTGTTCTCTCTCTGCTCTGCTGTGACTATCCGAGCCCTGGAAAGGGCTCTCCAGGAACTAGAGAAACGTCCCTTCTTCCCTGCCCAGCCCTGACAGTTTACCATCGGAAGGGGTGAGAGGATGCCACAGCATGACCTTCCACAGAGGAGAACACATGTACTTGGACACGTGTGTGTGTGCACGTGCACAAACCGCCCCCCCCCGCATTTACAACCTGTGTCACCCATAATGAGGGGTCTGAGGTCTACTGCCTGTGCTATCTTACTTAGTTAGCCCTTCTGCATCCATACCCAGGGGTCCCCACGATGGAGACATTCACTCAATCACTGTGAAATTGCATTCACTGTAGAAAGGAAGGGCACAAAGGCTCAGCCCAAGGCTTTGGCTTTGCCTCTTCACCAGCTTGCTTCCTGTAAGAATCGGGTTTATCTATCTAGACATCCTTCGATTGGGTTACTGAGTGTCAAGGCAACCCCTCTTCCTGATCACCCAGGCTTCATGTTCTGGAGGAAATAAACGAAGGCCCAAGAGCCTGCAGGCCCGAGGTAACGATAAAGGTCGCGGTGGAACGGGAGCAGACACTGAAGTCGGCACACACACCAGGCTCTCCGCCAGGCAGAGAAGCAGTGCCCCAGGGCTGCCATGCACCACAGAGACGCAGCAGCCACACCATCGACGCGGGCACATATCTCAGAGACCACCTGTCGGTGAGTTTCACAGAGGCAGCTTTTTTTCTTAAACTAACGGTTTATTTAGCTGTCTTGAAAGCAACTCAAGCAAAAAAAACCCAAAATGGGTATAACTGTTAGCCTTGCCTTCGAAGACTAATGTCAAGGATAAGCAACATTTATCATTTGATCGGTTTTGAAAGCCACCTTGATGCACTATTATCCCCTAAGACGTATGGAAGCAATAAAGAACTGAAAAAGCATCAATGCAAATGCCATTTATTATTGTTAAATTACGGGCAAGCACTGGCTGTGACTATAAGCCATGTCTGAAACAAGACTCAAACTTGACCTCGTCAAACCACAAAGTGAGCAGAGCGGCCTTGAGTACGCCCTGAAAGTAGGAGACAGACTCATAAAACTGTCAATGAATTTCTGATGCTATATCTTTTTTCCCTTTACATGTGCCTTTACACGTTAGTTTACGTTCTTTTCACATGCTACCTATAAGACCACGAAGCAAATAACGGTACCCCGTGGCCTGGGGCCTGTTAGCTGAGTCCACTTTCAGAGCCAAATCCACATATATTCTATCGAAACAAGACCTGGAGAGGGCAGGCCAGCAACACTGGCTGATCTAATTAAGATCACATAGCTGGTGAGAGACAGCGGTGGAACTACGATCATGGTTTTCTGAAATTAAACTCTGGGGAGAAAATTGTAGCTCAGCTCTTCACATCTGCACCAGGTTGTGATGGCTATCCTTGGACACACAGATTAATTACAATTGAAAATCAGCCCTAAAATATTTGTATAACTCTCCACAGTCAGTTTCAGTGACGGTGGCTGCCATACGCATGCACCACGTTGAGTGGAGGATGTCACTGATTTAATCACTCAACGGGCATTTATTGAGCACCTACTAGGTGCCAGGCACTCTGAAGGCCTCTGGGTGCATCACACTGAACAAAACAAAGACTCCTGCCCTGGAGACGCCAGGAATCTTAAGGGAGGTAGACAAATAAGCAGACCCCTATGATATAGGGAACTTAATGTATGGACGTAGCGCTACGGGCCCCATCAGGTCAGGCAACGGAGACGATCTTACGGGAGTCAATTCGGAGATTAGACGATGAGGTACTCGGTACTCAGACCTAGAGGACCAGTGGGAAGTACTAAGGCGAGGATGGACTCAGGGAACACAAGTGGTTCATCAGTGCATGGAATTCAAGGAGCGTGGGGAGACACTGAAGGCAGAATTGAGATGGGCCCAGACAGGAACTGGGGACTTACTCTGGAGATGTGTGATAAGAAGTCACCAAAGGACGTTAAGCAGATAAGTGACTTTATCAGGTGTGTCTGCAACCTAATATTGGCCACAGGTTATCAGAATGAATTAGGAGGCAGGGTGGGGAAGGGATGAGACGCTGAAGGCAAGGACCTTTATTAGGAGGTGGCAAACTGAGTCCGCTGAGAGAGCGCGTCGGCCAGAACTTGGATGCTTCCCGTCGGATGCATTAAAGTTTACTGTAAAGCAGATAAACCAACCACAAACCGGGGAGAAAAAGCCTGCCACGTAAACAACTGACAAAGGATGGCAGCAGTATCCAGAATACAGAAGGAGCTACTACAAATCAATAAAAAGAAGATAAACTATTTTTAAAAATTAGGCAAAAGCCATGAGTAGGTATTTCACAGATGAAACAAAAATGGTGAAAAATTTAAGAAAAGATGCTTAACCTTATCAGGAATCAGGGAAGTGCAAATTAAGCCCACACTACAATATAACTCTATACCCACAAAAGTTAAGAAGTCTGACAATATTAAGTGTTGACACAGAGGCCTCTACATGACGAGTAGAAAGGTACATTCATATGCTACTCTGGGCAACATTTTGGAAATCAAACAAGAGCACAATAAACACAAAATTCAGAATAGTATGAACTGCCAGTGGAAATAAAGGGGAGCGTGAGAGGGAGGATGGCCTTGGTAGATGCAGCCACGTTGCAAAGGTCCTGATTCTTCCTTGGGTTAGTGGCTTTCATGGGTGTCCCTTTTATTAATAGGCCCCATATGTACAAACTGTACATATACTCTTCTGTATGCACAAACTAGTTCTCAATAAAAGCATTTCAGTGCATCTACATCTCTGATGTGAATCGGTATTTCTCACTGTTTTTCTTTCTGAAAAGTTTCTACACTTTCCTGACACACCACAGCCAAGGAAAGAGAAGGAATGCCCTCCTAAATTCATGGATCTTAAATTTGGGGGAGGTGTTATAAGCCTTTTAAAGCTGTTTTCATGTCTTTGCCAAACATTTATTAAATTATTCATATGTCAGACCCCAAAGGAGAAGTGGGAGATACAAAATGCGTGGGACTTGGCTTCCTCCTTCTGCAGCCAGGGAGAAGAAACACCTGTGCGCAAGTAGCTACCAACGGCGAATTTGGAAAGATACCCAGAGCCAGAGAAGGGCCCTGGTACACTTGCCCCGGCTGGGGGAGCCAGAGTGGCCTCACGTTTAACTGCCTTGCGATAAGGCATATCAATGTGGGCACGGGGTTTTGTCTTCTCCTGCTCTATCCTCAGCACCTAGAAAAATGCCTGCCGGGCACATAATAGGTGCTCATTAAACATTTGCTGAATAAATATATGGGAAGAATTGGCCTCGGTAAACTTAAAAGTCAACAGAAGGGTAAAAGAAAAGGGTAAAAGATGGAGAGAAGGAGGTGGAGGAGCAAGATAGGGGTGGGGATTAAGAGCCCCCAAATAGCCAATATTTTGAAATAACTATAAATGCAATATAACCTTTAAAAATTGTGAATCACTAGTTGTACACCTGAAACTTATACAATATTGTGCGTCAACTGTACCTCAATAAAAGTTTTTTTAAATAAAGGAGAGGGTAAGAGAGAATTTGGAAGGTGAACAGAAGTGGAGGAGAAAGAATAGGGTATTCTTGGGCTACCTTAGTCTGTTCTGGCTGCTATAAAAGAACACCATGGGATGGTAGCTTATCAACAACCAACATGGATTTCTCACAGTTCTGGAGGCTGCAAGTCTAAGATCAAGTAGATTCAGTGGGGTGTCTGGTGAGGACCTGCTTCCAGGTTCATAGACTTCTCGCTGTGTCCACACAGCAGGGAGGAAGCTGTCTGAGGTCTCTTTTATAAGGACACTGATCCCATCGTGAGGGCCTCACCCTCATGACCTCATGACCTCCCTAAAGACTCACCTCCAAATACCATCACACTGGGGGTTAGGATTTCTACATATGGGTTTTGGGGGAGACATAGACATTCAGTCTATAGCACAGACACCACAAGCAGTGTCATGAGGCTCCTGCAGGGAGAGCTGTGCCGTCTGTCGGGTGAGCTGGAATGTACCAGAATGCACCACCCCCCTAGCGCTTCCTGCGAGGTGCCTCGAGCAGGCTGACAGGGACCAAGAGTAGCTCCTTTAAGTCAAGTCCTCAGCTCCCGAGGACTCCCTACTCTCTTATGGGAAGAAATGAGGACGATGACAGTGAACTGACTGAGCCGCATAGAGCCTCAAAATAAAAACTCACATCCAGTGGTGAGGGGTCTCCAAATCCCCAAATAGAAACTCGAAGATGGCCCTTCAGTTTGTCTTTTCCAGGGCAGAGAGTGGGAGTAAACGCAGTGTTTATGGAGCTTTGAGGACCAGGGATTCCTTCCCATACGGCCCAAGTGTTGACCCTGGGGGATCCACCACGCCTTAAATCAACCACGAAGACACGCCGGCTTACATACGCACAGACTCTGATCCACTTCCATAAATGACTCCCCGAACTCTGACCTCCTGCCTGTTGGGACAAACGTGCTTGGTCCCGCGGCCCTATAATTAATTGTGCAGTCAGCACCAGGGTGGCCACTGCTATCAAATTCCAAGCTCATCGGAAGAGTGACAGTGACTTCGAGAAACACGAGATGCGTTTGCAAGTGTCTGGGGCAGCGTTCAGAAGCGCACAACGGACACGCGAGGATTCCCCAAATGATGAGGTGTCGTAAAATATGCCTGAGATAAAGCGGGGCCTCAAGATTAAGTGCTAAAACTGCCAAATTACTTTTACAAAGTTGGATAAAGAATCTGGGCTCTTTCCCAGAACACTTTTTGGGGAAACATGTTGTGTGGACAGGTAGCATGACTGACCATCAGCCACGCGGACCACGGCCCTGCTCTCCAACCTCGCAGCTAGCAGCTGCTCCGGGGACCTCAGCTGTAAGCCCACCTCCCTCACCTTCCTGCAAAGACCCCTCGTGTGTGCTCTGGCTCAGCTGACCCGGCCTCACTCCCGCAGTCGGCATCACGTTCTACGGCCCGATTCTAGGCTGTATCTTCCCAGACTTCTCTGCCTACAGCTGCGTCCTCTCCTGTACCGACGATGACGCTGTTTCAGTCTCTTATGTGCTGCTGCCAGCTGCTGATGTGTCTCTTGTCCCCAGTCGATCGGAAGCGTTTAGAATTGCAAGCATCTTACCCACCTCTGTCTTCAGGCAGCTTTTAATAGAGTGCCTTGCACATAGGTTATCTGTAAATTCTTGTTGAGATGAGGAGGGATCTTACACATCACCGGCTAACAGGAAATCAAGGGCTTTCTCAATGATCCACCTCCTCTGACTTGGAGAAACCTGAGCATCAGAAGGTCGTGACCTCCCATTCCACGCCCACAGCGCCCAGCACCACGCCAGCACACATGTAGGTGCTCGGATGACGGCTGATCCTTGGAAGAGCGATAGGAGATTTGGAAATGGCACTGAAGGCAAGGAGAACACAGGCCGGGGCACCTGTGAGCTTCCTCAAATTTCCTAGAACTGGGGTTCCCGGCATGGAGAACTTATCTGCCCTTTATTACGATGGATATATTTCAGCCCTCTGTTTTGGAAACTTTGGATGAGAATGCTAAAATGGATACAGCTCAGGGGTACTCAGCATTTTTTTACAAAGGCAGAGAGGTATTTGTCTGTCAGATGCCAGGCTGGCCATCTAAAAATGTGGTTTAACTAGAAACAAGAATGGTGTATTTAAAGGGAGAGTTAAACAAAATGAGCAAGAAAATTCCACCTGCTGATTACATCACTAGGTTTTGGGGTTTTTTTTAACCTATAAAAGGTGTGCAAGTTATAGAAGGACCAGCAAACTGTAGTTTGAGTTCTGTAGAATTAACTCAGCAAACGAGTTGTGAGAAATAATGAGCTAAATTCCAGCTCCTGGAGTGAAATCACGCAAGTCACCACTTTAAGGAGTGAAAAACTGAGGGGCCGGGGGGAACCCATCTATAATCCCTCTCATCATAGCTTTTGTTTTGGTTCCAAAGAAGTTATTTTTTTCATTGATCTTGTAGTTAACAGACCTCACAGTTGATTTAAGTTTTAGAGATATGCTCCCGTATAATTCAGAATGGCTGGCAAATCACTTGCTGGGTTAATAAATACAGAATTACCATAAATGGACTACTCATTTTTAAGAAATGAAATAAGATAAAATACAAAACATAAAAGTTATACTTAGTACATGGGAAAATCACATTTATTTTTGATACAGAGGTCAGTTTAGGAGTTGGTGGTTCCTTAGAGGGATATTCAGGGCTTACAGAAGTAGAAAGAGGAAGGAATTAGTCTAAATGTGGATTACACCTGAAACTATCCTGGAATTTCTTTATTAAAAGTAAACCACGAATTTGGGTAGTTTGCTTATTGCATGGCTCTGATTCACAAAAGGTGAATGAATAGGCAAAATTTTATTTAAGACTTTCCTGTTTTTTATAGACGTGTGGAGTCTCCCTGTATAATGTACATATTTGCAGCATGAAATTATAGAGTATAGATTTTTTAAGCAGTTACTAGAACATTTCAGAGTTAAAAAGCATATATTCTGGTAACGGGAAGTTTGTAATTTTTGTAAACGCTCCTGGTGACTACGGTAGTCTCTGAATTTACGACTCGGAATCCAGGGAGTGAAGGCGCGTAGCTGTGACCCCACGTGCTGTGATTTCTCTCACATGCTGGTGGATAAACCCCCAGGTCCTCCCCATTCCTCTAAAAACTCATACGACGCCTGGAGTGACCCACTGGAGGGCCCATCAAATCAGAGCTGTGGTGTTTGGGCTCAAAGGTGATAGAACAAATTAGTAATTAAAGGTCTGGTTGAACAAAATCCACGCTCAGGTGCCCACGGACTTCAGGCAGCCCCGCCGGGAACAGCCTTTTACTGTGACAGATGAAACGGTCTAACAGAGAACTTTAAATAGAAATAAGCCTATAATCGATTAAATTCTACCTATTTTTCTTTCTATAAGAGAAATAAGTAGGTATGTAAGGCCAAGTTTTTAGGTGATGTGAGCAGATGCCCCTTGTTGATCCTAGAAGTGGCCAAGTGTCGGGAATGTTTCCTTCTTAGATGCCTTGGCTTGGGAAGGCACGAAACTTCCCGAGATGTTGTTATAAACAGGGAATAAAGTCCAATTAAGGATGATTCAGTATCAGTAGTATTTTAGCCTTTCTCACAAATCAGCTTTGTTTTCACCTTCTTGCTTATTACCAGATATTTACGAAAGGAATCAACACGGAGCTTGTCTGCCCTTCACAGCACAAATAGCCTCTGTTCTTTGTCCCATGAGAGGCCCAACTGGAAAACATGCGTCAGTTCAAAGTGGCACGTGAGTCTCAAAACAAGACCTTGGACTAACACAGACCGATACCTTCTGTATCTGCCTCGTGGATAGTCCAAGGTCTGTACCAGGCATTCAGTGGGCGCAGACTGAGTGAACACAGGACCGGCTGGAACACGTGGTAAATCTGTGTCATCAGCGCTCGTCACGTATGCAAATGAGATGCTGTTTTCGAGGTGCTCCTGGTAATAAATACCAGATCGGAAAACTGCTGCATCGGGCAATGCTTTAAGCAGGATTTCAACCTTCTGCTTTGTTCTTGTTTTCAAGACCGAGATGCCGTTTCTCAACAAGCCCCAAATCATGTGAGTCCTCACGTTTCTCACAATTCTCTTTCTTTCCTGTCTGTGTGTTTAAATGAAGGGACATGCTCATTACCACGTTCTTTACGGACAAGGAACCTTTTTCTTTTTGTCTGCTTTTGAGTGTCGTCCAGAGAGGGCGTGCAGCTGGTGTCAGACAGAAAGGAGGTGGCCTGGCCTTCCAGCCACCATTCACTCGTTCGGTGCACTTACTGGGTGTCTACAGAAGACGCTAATGGTCCATCAGTGGAAACCTTGGAACACTGAGAACTCCCCTCTTCTGGGAGGAGCTGGGAACCACATTAATTTGCTTTTTACAATTCATTACTGCATTTTGGTGGCCTTGGGAGAAAATCTGAGAAATTCACTGGGTACAGGGGAAATCAGAGGCCTTTCTTGTTTTCTTAATGATTTAATGCTTGAATTACCCTCTTTCTAGACTATTGGTTTGTATGATCTAAAAAAAAAGCTAGATGGACATATAATGAATTTATGACATGGAAAACAGTACTTTAGTGAAATGCAAGGTCGCTTACACTGTGCAACAATGCAAGAAATGTCAACAAATTGAGCAAACATAGTAGAGCAAGTGACAGGCTTCCACTTGAACCTTCTATGTGAGGCCAGTGAGAAGTGTGCAAGGTGGATTATATTTAGAGCAGGGATTTGTTTTCATACTAACTTAAGGGAAAATATAGATAAAAACCCTCCTTCCTTATGGCACATCATTTCATCTGCTAGATTAAAAAATTTTAAGGTATAAATTATATCAATAGTTCTCCCATTTATCCATAATTTAGCATAGTACCTAACGTACCATAGGCTTTAAAATAATTTACAAAGAAAGAAGTGAAGAAAGTAAGAAAACAGTGACAAAAGCAGCATTAAATAAAACGCAATGGCCTGAGGGCTTCTGCCTCTGGGAAGATCAAGTAGACTTTTCCCTCTTTCTCTCGAGAAGTAAAAGCCCTGAATGTTATAAATAAGACAAACATAAGAAGACTCTGGAAGGTGAAGAAAAGAAGGCAGACCAGCCAGGGACAGTGGGACTCCAGATCTGACACGGTAGCCAGCTCTTTGAGCTTTTGTTTGTTGGCCTCCTGTGTCTTTAGTGTGACACAAGCTGGCAGCCCAGAAATGCCAACGGGCACAAATGAAAAGAGGGCTAATGGAAGCCTGTTCTCTCTACTGGAAAGGGGGAGCTGGGGAGACAAAAGCCTTTCAGACGACAACTGCTCCACCACGGGACAACGCGCACCCCACCCGCCAGCCAAGGCAGAGCTGGGAGCCCTGACCTCCAGCCTGGCCAGGCTGCATAAGACCCAGCCCTCACCAAGGGGCATCCGAGAAGCCCTAGTAGGGGCCGGAGCTCCCGTCTCCACTGCACGGCAAAGAGACCCCACGGAGCTGCAGGTGGGACCACACGTGGAGCCCGGGTCTCCTGCTCCCCTGCCCCCAGGGACGAGGAAGCCCCCCACACCCTGCCGTGGCCAAGCCCCAGGAAGCCAGCTGACACAGAAGACCCAGAGGCTCAGAACCAAAACAGCTGCTGCGCAGCAGAACCCCGTACCTGCTCCTGAAATATTTTGGCCAGGGGGGCACAGTCCGTCAGCTTGATGAACCTCACCACGTCTGTCACCGACCACTCCAAGGGGTTGCTCTCCAGGACCAGCCTCTCCTCCTCCTCTTGCTTCACCGCCTGCAGAGGGAAGGGAAACAGGAGGCTGTTTTATCACTTCCCGGATGGTGGGACCCTCTCTGAACCCTGAGGGCTGGAGCCGGGCTTTCTGGACCACTCGCGGCCTCCTCACTAGGCACCTGGACAGGTGCAGAGGTGGCCGGTATCCAGGGGTGCTCTTAGCAACTCGTCTGGGTTATGACTTTGCTCCAAAGACTTGTGTATCTTTAGAGGTTAAAAAAAAAGGCACAGTGACGGCCACTGTTGACCCCCAAGTTCAGGAGCTCTGGGGCTGAGTGTGGGATCTCTGGTCGAGGAGACGGGGCAGGAGCCGGTGTAGGCATGCGAGGCCGCTATGCCCCCGTTTACGTTCGTGACGCTGGCGCCAGCGACCTTCCAGCTGATCGTGTAACACGTGGGCTCAGGGGAGACCAGATACCCCGACTACACATTTTATAGCATCACAAGGTCTCCTAAGGAGGGAGAGCCTAGTGTTTAATGAGACCTTGAGAACTTATTCTGTCTGTTCTCCTGACAAGAATCCCTGTGGTTTTAAAACCTTCCAGAAAAAGAGGTGCTATTACTTCCCCCAGAACCCCATCCTGAGGTTCACCGTCCTGCTCTGTGGGATGCGGACTCAACCAAGCTTTCCGCCCCTGATTTAGCAACAGAGCCGGGGCAGCTGCTAGTGTCTAACTTAAACAGGGGTCCCCCAACTGAGGTCCCGTGTTGCCCCACTGGGGACACCAGATGGGCCAGCTGAAGTGGCCTGAGCTTTACCTCCGCTGCTTGCTGGCTGGAGGCCGGGCCCCCGGGGGCCCCCTCGGCGCTGGGGGTGGCCTGGGCCCTCCGGCCCCTCCGCGTCCTCTCCACGGGCGCCCGGCGCTCGGGCTCCGAGCCATTCCTCAGGGTCACAGCCCTCCGGGGCCGGGCGGAGGGTACCTCGGCCGAGGACGTGTCCGTCTGGTCATCACGGAGCTCGGAGCCGGTCTCCTCACTCCCGGTGTCATCGTCCAGGGCGTCTGCATCCTCCTCTTCACTTTCCTAGGAGGACGGCAGAGGCACTGAGGTGGCGGGGAAGGGGGCCTCCGGGAAGGCGGGGGAGGGGGCTCAGGAAGGCGGGGGAGGGGGCCCGCAACTCCACCCCAGACCCTCTCTTGCCCAGGTGCCGGTGCCACCCTCCTGGTGAGATTTGTCCAAGGAGGCCTCCTCGGAAGATGGATGCCATGGTCCCACCCCGGGTCCCACCTGCAGCCCCTTCCCAGTCGAGACGCTGCAATGTTAAGTCTGCGTTCGACAAATAAGGAGGGGGTTCTGGCAGTTCACGATTCTCACCGTTTAGCATCAAACTTCAACCCGGCCTTGGCTGTGAAGCCAGGGCCGCGCTTCCCGATCGAACGTGGGAAGCTTCCGAGCGGAACATACCTCCCCGGAGCCTGCGGCAAAGCCCACGGTAGAGGACCTCCGCTTCTTCTGCACAAAAATGGATTTTCGTCGTTTCCTGCGTCTGGCCGGTTTCGGGTGTCCGCTTTCAACACTGCTTTCTCCAATCGGGGGCTTAATGATCTTCTTTCTCTTCCCATAATAATAAGCTACAGGGAGAGAGACGATGAGATTAAAAACTTCATTAAAAGGTTACACCCATGGGCATGCATAGATGGGGAGGAGAGAGACAGGAGCAAGGCGGAGGGAGGAGAGAAGGAAAAGTAAAAGGAGAGGGAGGGGGAAAGTGAGAGAGAGATCATTCCTTCATCTGAGACCATCGAAACTTCACATCCCATTTACACCTCAGGTAACAGTTCTGAGAAAACAGCTCCACAGGGGGGAAACCTGTCCCCAGTGCCCTCGTGTTTACAAGGTGTTACGGACAGAATAGTGTCATCTGCCACCTGCACAGCCCCTCTTACAAGGTGTTACGGACAGAACAGTGTCATCTGCCACCTGCACAGCCCCTCGCAAATTCAACTGGAGAAGCCCTAACCCCCAATGTGACTGCATCTGGAGACGGGCCTTCAGGGAGGTGATTACGGTTAATGAGGTCATAAGGGTGAGGCCCTGACCCAACAGGACCGATAGCCCGACAAGATGAGGAAGAGACACAGTGAGGAGGCGGCCGACTGCAGGGCAAGGAGAGAGGCCCCAGGAGAAACCAGCCCTGCTGACACCTCGATCTGGACTTCCAGCCTCCAAAACTGGGAGAAATGAATGTCTGTTGTTTAAGCCCCCCGAGTCTGTGGGACTTTGCTGTGGCGGCCCGAGCAGACTAAGACAGAAGGTGAGCCAAACAAGCTTAGAGTTATTTCAGGAGTTTCTCTCTGCTCCCCTTCCTTGCCCCCAATACTGAACACAGTGGTGGCAACCACTCCCACTGGAGATGCTCCAACAGCTGCCCCCGAGTCTGAAGCTTGAAGAATCAACAAGCACAACAATGAACACCTCCTGGAGGGTTCTGGTCACGAAGGATTTCCCCATCTCTCGATCTGACCAAGACCAACTGGCAAACACACAGCCCAAATTAATGGGGCACCTTTTGTCTTTTCAAATAATGTTCCTTACCTACTACATAACTATACACTTTATTCTTTTCTCTCTCAGTGGAGACTTTCATTACTTCTGAATTCAATAACAGTTACATGTCTGTATTACCCCCTAGAGCAATAGTTAGAAAATTATTTACCAACTTTCAATAATGATTGATGTATTTTATCACTTGAATGTATAATCAACTAACTAAAACCTATTATGGGTCCAGTTTTCAATTATGATCAACACTGACATGCTTCCTCATTAGCCAAAGCCTCAACTGTTCCATATGGAACTCACATTATTCCATAAAAGAACCAGATGCACCAAAGGAACCTTTATCTATGGCTGGAGGCATACAAAGGAAAATACCAAATGCACGGCTCCTGGATGACAGCGGCTGTTTCCCACCCTGCAGTGAAGCACGTGTCCACACGTCCCCACACCACTGTACTTAGAGGAAAGTCACTCAGCCTCCACACCTCAAATTCCTTATATGCAAAATGACCGACTAGTGTAGGTTTCTTTCAGGACTAAAGCTGTCTATTTCCAGTACCTTCCACTTGAATTTGGTCCGTAAAGATGGCACTTATAAAACTGTCAAGAAACGCCATGGGGTTCTTGGGTGTGAACAAACACTTATCCATTAGTGTCTGACACCTAGAGGGAACCACAAAGCAGCTCATCCTGGAGTGTGGTCACAGCAGAGCTGGAGATATCCCCATCCCTTCCTTATTCTAGGAGAGAAACAAGTATCTACTAAGTAAACCTTAAAGAATTCTCCAGCAACAATTCCTAGGAAAAACTATGCAAAAGGTGTTTAAACAAAAACAAATAAACAAACAAACAAAAAAACAGCCCACCAACTACATGACTAGATGGTCTGCGGGTAGGCCCACAGACCAACGTTCTCTTCAGATTTGCACTTACTGTATTTGGTTTTGGTGTGAATGGAGCAGTTCTCCGGGCAGTTTTCAGAAACCAGCACAGGACTGAACAAATTTGGACAGCATTCGAGCTTGGCACAAACACGGCGGCAGAAATCTGCTACTTGGTCAGATGTTCGGACGATCTTGGCCACGGCCCTGTATGTTTTGCCTCTATACCTAGAAACAAAGAAGAAAAAGTGATGGAGAGACCACACACTTACTCAGATCTATTTTTGTTCAGTGGATTCCAAAGCGGCCCATTCACTTTCTAAAAACAAAGCAGGTTGTGTGTGGTTTCTCTGTCATTTGTTTTCATTGTTCCTTATGAGTTCACAAAAATATATACATATATATATATTTTTTTGCGGTACGCGGGCCTCCCACCGCCGTGGCCCCTCCCGCCGCGGAGCACAGGCTCCGGACGCGCAGGCCCAGCGGCCATGGCCCACGGGCCCAGCCTCCCCGCGGCACGCGGGATCCTCCCGGACCCGGGCACGAACCCGCGTCCCCTGCATCGGCAGGCGGACCCCCAACCACTGCGCCACCAGGGAAGCCCCAACAAAAATATTTTTAAGAAATGCCCAGTGCCATGGGCAATGTATGTGGCGACCAGGCTAAAACAGGATCCCAAAATAAAGATTCCCAGTTGGCGTATTCTCACCGGGGTCTACGTAATTGAACACCCCCCCAGAATGCTTCTGGAATCTAGACAGTGTCACTCGTTGCTCATGACCCTTGAGAAAAAAAACACTTTCTCCTCTCCAAGAAAAACCGCATGAAGTCACCAACGAAAAACTAGAAACCAGATCTTCTGGAAAGCAGGTTGGATGGACTCCTGTTTTAAAAATAAGTACTACGGCTCTCATCCAAATGCCTATTTAATAATGATGTAAAACCATGCTGGCTGAAAAGGTGAGCTCTTCGAAATAGTTTGAGTCACCTTTCAATACAGTTTTTAAAACTATCATTGGTACAAAAGAATGATAAACTTCTCAGTTGGCAACCGATCATATGTCTTTATTTACTTCACATCTCCCTAAACTTAAGAGTCCACTGAAATGAGAATACATCAAAATAGCTGGGCCTATTAAACTATGTTTTTAACGTGCACCCTAATTTTCAAGTTGAAATCCTGAACGATAAGTTATTTTCCAGGAAAACCGCATGTAGTGGTAGCTCTGGCTGGAGCACTTGTGTTCATTTTTGGAAAACTAAGCAAAATTGAGAGAGAAAGAACCACCAAGGAAGGCTGACCTCGTCAGTTTCCGCATCAGCAGTGTCAACCTGCTCCTTTACACAGCTGTCTGCAGATCTTCCCTGACTTCCGATGGGGGTTACATCCCAATAAACCCACCTTAAGTTAAAAATATCATAAGCTGGAGATGCATGTAGTACACCCAACCTACCGAACATCATAGCTTAGACTGGCCTACCTTAAATGCGCTCAGGACACTCACATTAACCTATGGCTGGGCAAAATCATCCAACACAAAGCTTATATCATAATAAAGTGTTGACTATCTCGTGTAATTTATTGAATACAGGAAGTGAAAAACAGAATGGTTGTCTGGGTCCAGAATGGTTGTTAAGAGTACGTGCTGTCCACCCTCGTGACTGCAGGGCTGATTGAGAGCACACTTTGAAACAGTACAGGAAGGCCGAGAACGATGGAGGGGCCTGGAAGGATTGCCTCCCTGCTGTGACCGTGGGGACCCACTCAGAATCTCAGAGTGCACACAGAGACTATTTTAAGAGGAAGACGTTTACGATTCAACAGATGCAGAAGGCAGCTTTCTTGGAGTTTCCATTATCTGACTAAAGGCAGAAATTTCTGAGAAATGAGGATCGCCATGAATCCCCTCTTTGGGGGGGCGCGTCTCATCCTAGGGATAAACCTACCATAAATCCCCTCTTGGAGGAGTTTCATGGCCTTGAAGAAGACAGAAAGGCCACTCCTGCCTGTATAAACAAACTGTTCCAAACTTTCTTATCTCCCAGTTTTTCTCCTAAAAACCCACTTGAATTCCCAAAGAAACCTATTTGTTCTTCCCCAGAGGCCTTTTCTCCCTACCCCCTTCCCCCCCACTAAGTTAGGGATGACTTAGGTATAAGCTCCAAACCCTAACTGTCCCTTTGAGTTACACATCATAGAGCACTTCTGTGTGTACATCCGTTGCACCAGGAAAGAAATGGTCTTTTTTTTTTTTCTTTTTTTTTTGGCTGTCTTTTGTCAGTTTAGTTTGCAGGCTCCCAGGTACTTAACCTAAGAGGGTAGATGAAGGGGTTTTCCCCCTGACATCAATAAGGAAGTGTGGGTAGCTTTCCATTAATTTCCTATCAGCCAAAGTAGGGATTTATGTCCACACGTGAGTGCATGTGGCAGGGTGGAGACAGACATATGAAGATGGACAAACAAGAGTTCTGGGGAAAACGGTCTCTTCTCTTTTAGTTAAGAGTTGAGAAAAATCAAAATGGATGTTGAGTCAAAAAGAAATACAAAGTGAAAACACCAACGCTGGTGCAAGGAGAATGACGTCAATCTGGCCTAAGTTCTATCATTCATCTTTCAAAATGACCCATATCAGGACCTTTTTAAAAAATCTTGTGATGCAAGATTTACTTGTGACAGGACTATGATGACAGTGGAGAATAAGGCTCCAGTCTGTCAAGCTGAATTCACATCCTCAAATATTTAAGGTAGAATTAAAAGGGGAAAAAAAAGATGATAACTGCAGAAATAAGGATGCGTGGCACACAGTGAGAAAAATCACTCTTCTCATTAGCAATAAAGAGTAAGAGATGGCCCCGACTTCCCTCAAAACAAAGCTTTTACTTCACTGGTCACAGATTCTTAATCTAGAACTACAGTCAGTGCAACACTAGTTTCCAGTCTTAAGATCCTCAACCTCAGAAATTTCTCTCTTCCTTCTTGATTCCTGTATTTCAAGTCATGGGAACTCTGTGTGATAAATGGGGTGGGCGTTTATTTTGTGAAAGACAACCTCTAATTCAGAACATCCTAAACTGGTCTGTGTGTGACCCAGAAACGCCACGCCCATAACCTGATGAATTTATTACACACCGAAATTCAGTCTTCTCTTCAGAAACGGGTTTACCCGCTTGCTTAACGTAATGTTTACGGCATACGTTTTCACGAGAGCAAATTTCACAAATCTGAGCAAAGTAAAAATTAACATATGGACCAACAAAATCTTTTTTCAGTGAAAAGTCTCTCAGTTTGGGAATCCTTTTTCACATAAATCTCCTTGATAGTCAAATATTACATCTTACTGTTCATAAAGCATGGGCATGAATAAATGCCCCCGAAAAGGTAAAATAAATGAAAACACATACAAAATCGTCACTGCTTATGAAAAAAGAAACGAAAATATCATTTCCATAGAGCTGAACATGACTCACCTAAAAGTAAAGATTTGACTTTATCGCTTTGCTTCTGCCTAAGTGATAATGAAATCTAGTTCACTCAAAATTACACCAGGATATTTCCACTTTAAATATTCTGCATAACTGTAACAAAAGAAGACTGGGAAAATCTATTAAACCTCCGCCTGGCTTTTATAAAGGTTGTCACAAAAGCCATTCAAACAAGAGTTAACAATTCTTCCCCCTCAGGAAGATTCTATAACATGTTGGAAAACACATGTAAATGTCTCTAAAAGCATAGGACTGGATTTTTTTTTTAATCCCCCTAAGGTATAGCCAGGTATAGCCTAAATTCCTCCTCCCGAAATTCTAAATAATGTAGGTCAATTTAGTAACTTCAATCCATCGGAAAGAAACAATGTCCTCTTCCAGAGCTGCTGAAGCGAACTACGCTAGCGTCCCCTTTTCCTTTCAGCACAAGCTATTTCTGGTTCTGCCTTTCAGTCCATGTTGAAGACTCGTTATATGATAGGCTTCTTATACAGTGTTCAAACATTTCAATAATTTGTTCTAGTATAAAAGGTATGGTTGTTGGCTAAATAGGCAAAATCACTGGGGGACGACTGTAGATGACAGTGTTCGTCTTTTCGTCTATTTACACATCAACCCTTGTCAATGTCACCCCTACCCTCTCAACTAAATGGGTCTTTTCAGAAGAGGAAAAAACCAATCAGAACCCCCCCAGATGCTAAGTGACAGCGTTCCCAAAGCTCTACAGAGAAGACTCTCACGCCCTTTCTTACTGAGAACACTCTCTGTGGTTTTATAATTCAAGGACCACAACCGAGACAACTGAATGCCTTAAACGCAGGTCTCCGCCCTCGCTGAGTTAACTTATTCACGAAAGAAAGCATCTTGGCCTTTGAGCAAAATGGGGAGAAGTCAACTCTCTCTCCTCCCTTTTGCACCAAGGAAAACATCAAAGTTATCAAGATCTAAAATGTTGTCGTTTTACATCAGAGGGAAAGAGGTGACTCAACATGTAGTATTATAAGGGATATTCCCGCTGACTGTAAATCTGTCACTGTTAGCAGCTGCTTTAAGATGCTACTGTGATCCAGACACTTGAAATCCAGTTCAGACACATATTTTCTCATTATAAGTTGCCGTGTAAGATTCTGCTAAGGAACGTGCTGTCATGTTTGATATAATAGGTAATACGTTGCCTTTACGATACAGCAGGGCTGGGTCGCGCTGTGTCTGTTTTGATTGTATCAGGCTGGTTTCATAAAAGCTCTGATCAACTTGGCAATGGAAAAATGAGTGCAAACAGTGCAAAGTGAACTCTCCCTGTCACTCTGGGAATCTGGAGTGAGTTTCTGGCTAGCTTAGGGAGCAGGGGAGATTTTAATGGAATTTAAGATTGTTGTACTTTTACTATTCCCATATCCTTGGGTGTATTTTGGATGTACTGAATTTTACAGAAAAATTTTAAAACCAGACGTAAGAAGGGTTTCTCTCTATAAATACTCGCCCGGGTTCCCTGCCACCACTACCAGTATGAATCGACATTATAACAAAGTATTCTACTGTGGCTGATGATCTCCAGCTTATATAAAGTAGAAAAATACAGAATGTTAGATTGGAAAAATAACATGTTTTATTTTTTTCTGGGCTACAGGTGAAGTTCAGTTAAATATTTCTTGGGAAAGAAGGGAAGGGTGAGGTATGGTCACCCTTCACTGACACGACACCTTCCAACAAACCAAAACTCTCCTTATTTACACGTATTCCCTTTAACTTTTGTGGTGTCGTGGAGTATCATTAGACCATACATGACTTTCGTTGAATCTAAAATTACAGAGATGCTCAAAAAAGACACAGGAAAAGCTGAGTGGATAACTAACAATGAATGCAAATAACTGTGAATTTCTCCACGTCTGTACTCAGTTCTGTTGTAAGCTAACCATGCAGGAAAATACCACTGGTCATATAAGTTATTTAATATTCCTGAATTTTCACTACAAATAGGACAGGCACTTTCCCTAAAGGAGGGCTTAGGTATGCCCTAGCCATTGAAAAGTAGTTCACTGTTTAAACGGCATCATTTTCCAAATGTTACAGCTAAGTGATACCTTTTGACACCATTACACAGGAAGTGGACCAGTGAAGATCTATTCCATTTGAAAAGAATTAAGTGGCTATTAAAAGCCCTCTCAAACCACCAAAACTATTATTAAACATAAAGTTATCTTGAGACATGGGTCTTCTTCTATCTGTCTCCTAAACAACTGAGTTCTCGCAAAGCAGGCCAGGGGGTGTTCCCAATTTCAGAGCTCAAGAAACTTAAAGCAAAGCAAACATTACCTTTCCAATTAGCCTGTTTCCAAATAAAATAAGTGACCAACTACATGTCCACCCACAGCCTATTAACCAAAACCAAAGAGAGGTATTGGTTCTTCCTATTTTTTAAAACTGTCAACTCTCAGAGTAAGGAACATTGTATCTGGCATAAACTCTACAGTATCAGATATTAAGATCTGTTAATGAAAAACGTATAATAATGATAAGAGAAATCCTCTCTTTATATAAATGTTTCCCTTTGGATCAAACAACCCATCAGTACATTTTTATTCCGAATATTTAACACAATAAACTCTGTGTGTGGTGCACAGAACTGCAGAACAACAAGCCTTCTGTTGGTTTCCACTTCTCTGGGCCATGTGAAAAAGAGGAAGGACAAGTTCCAAAGTGGCAGGCAAAGAATGCCGAGAACCCTGGTTTTCCAGAATTGAAAACACTTACTTGGCCTTCAGTGTCTCCTCCTGAAAATTCCAGTGTGGGTCTTCCACCAGCTGTAATTCCCGTAATACCCTTCCAGGTTTGTAAGCTGCATTGATGAGCATGCTAAGAACCTGTTGGGAAAAAGGAATCGCCGTGAACGTCAACTGCATCCATTTCTGCTAAAACAAGAATGTTTTAAAAACCACTCCGCTGATACTTCAAAGCTGTCTGCCCTGCACCTCCCGTCAGCAATGGGCTGGGATGGAGTCAGAGAGAATGTTTTGCAGCTTGGCACCGACGTGCTCGCCATCAAGGGGATAGAAAGGGCGGTGAAATCCGACGCCTCTGCCCGGGAGAGTGTGAAACACTGGCCAGAGGGGATGGCCGGCTCTCACGAATGTTCCTGGTTGCAGAAAAACTGAACCATTTTCTCCAAAGAGCCATGGGTCATCCTTCAACTGGATTCCTCTTCAGTAGTATCGGTTACTAAGAATTCCATTTTATCCTTAAAAATATATTTCAAAAGGAACACCTAAGATGGAGATGGGAGGTTTGTTCCAACGCTTCTGGATAAGCTTCAGATACTTGTACGGAGGGCTAACAAATTACCTGAAACTCACCTGACGCTGACCCAATTTATGGACATTTAACATTAGGACATTTCTCAGAGACGTGAGTGTTTCGAAAGGAAGGCTGAGCGTCTAACTCCATCTGACAGCTTCCTCAAGCTACCCCTTCACTCCCAAGTCCCAAGTGCGAGAAATGAACACGTGGTCAGAACCACTGCAACAGTCCCAGAGGGACCAGACATCTCCCTTCTAAAGCCTCAACTTCACGCTCTGAGGCACTCGTTTCCCATAAGCAAATCCTCATTATCAATGAACATTTATGAGTTCTGGCATGCTCGTGAGCTGCTGTTATTTGGATAGAGAGCTCAAAAAAATGTGAAGATGCAACGCAGCACATAAAGGAACCCTGAGACCTCGGGGGCTTCATTTCATGAAACGCCCATTCGCTGAGGATCTGCCCTGTGCCAAGCCCTGGAGCATACAGACAGCACACAGCACCCGCCGTTCCTGAAGCCCCTCCCCGTCCAGAAGAGGAACGAGCCAGGCACTGAGTTCACGTGCCATGTTTCAGAGCAAAACCCCACTGAGAGAGTGAGAAAAATTCCTTATTGAGTTGGGAGGACACTGGCTATATTGCTGAGGCACCTACTATTTTGTGAAGGAGACCAGCACAGTATTAACGGGAAAAAAGAAGATGAAAAGTATGCTGCAGAAATTTTCAAGTCCCAGTTTTCATGTACCTGGTGTGTTCTGGAATGTAATTGGTGTGGTCTGCACCCTGATTTAATTAAGAGAAACAAAGCCTTCTCATAACTGAGGATTCGATCTTGAAATATTCTATACTCTGCAGTCAGCATGGCAACTGTCTTTTTCTTGCCTGGGTGGCATTTTGCTATGTTCCCAGGTCCCTGTAAAGCCCCATCAAGAGAACATGTTTCAGCCAAGACGCTAAACGGCCAGGACACAGCAATACAAGCAGTTCTATTGTGTTTGTTTTCTCTATTAGAATAATCATCTGATTTTATTATTTACTGTCAGGACAATTTACAGAAGCCGAGTTTAAAAATAAATCCATTTGAAACTGGCTGAAATCAGGCACCAAGTGTTTATCAACAGACAATGAAATTTCAACTGAATCTTTTCATTGTGTTTCGTTGAAAAAACCCCAGAGCTACATCTTATTTGCTGCATAGAGAAATGCATTTTGTGACTGTGAAAAGAAAATGCCTTCCAGAGTTCAATTCAGAGTGGAAACAGGCAGCAATTAAATCGTAAAAGGCATGTGATATTGAATAATTTTCCCCTGGCTTTTCCCAATGTCACATCATTTGTCTCTAAATTCAACAAGCTCTCTATAAAACTTTGGAATTGTGAGCTGAATAATTTATGTACCTGACATCTTAGTGTATTATAGTTACTCCATGAAAATAACTAAGTTGACAGCTGTTATTATGACCCAAGTTAGACTGAATTACTGTACTTTGCAAAACATCAGAATTCAAGTTATTACACCCTTGATCACAAAGGGTAGCTCAGACCCTGCCCCCAATTAACTAACAGGATGTTAGCTGTGAAGCTGATGAACACTCTTCCCAAAAAACTGGCATTAAGATTGCTTTGAGTATCTCAAGGAGGAAATTAGCGCTAGAGCAATGCCTCACTGGATTTCCTAGGCTTCATGAAATGTTTATTGGGAACACGCTTCTACACAGAAGTCCCCACAGTATATTATAACAGAGAAGCAATAGCCTTTGTAAAGTTGGACAGATATGGGATGGGATCCCAGGTCCATCCCTTAGAAGGTAATCAAGCTTAGGCAAGATGCTTGATTGACTTTCCTCATCTGTATAATGGGGGCACTGCCATTTACCTGGTTCACAATGAAGGGGGTCAGAACTTGTCACCTCAAAATATGCCACTCTGGCATAGGATTAATTTTGCCCTGACACAACTGAGAAACAGCAGACACTGCAGGAACTCTCTGCCCTCCCCCTTTCTGCCTAAATCACTGTGAAAGTGTCCCCCTCCCCACTCTTGGACCAGGAGGAAAACAACCCTTGTCACTGGAGAAACAAAGATGGCCCAGAGACGACTCTGCACAAACAAATCTTACTAGGGAAAAAAAACCCCTTATCTTCTGTTAGATTCCCGCATCTACTTAACAGTCCTGGAGCCCAGACCCCTTTCCCTTTGTCTGATCACCTCTCCACAATGTACTGTCTTTTATTAAAATGGTATGTAAAAATCTCAAGCCTAATGGCTTCTTTGGTCTTTAATTTCTTTTCTGTTTTCATTTCTTTCAACCCTTTTCTCCTGTTAATCTGTCTTTTGTCAGTTTAATTTACAGGCCCTACACACTGAACCTAAGAGGGTAGAGGAAAAGATTTTCTCCCCTGTAATAAGGATGTTATGAGAAATAAAGGAGGTAACAGCTCGGCATATAAAAAATGTTTAAGGTAGCCCTCTTCTTGATATCCAAGCAGTCCTCATCCACCCACAAAATAAACTCTCCCTGAGCCTTCATCTCTCTATTCTCACTGGCCTGTATTTATGTTTCAGTCTCTCACCTTCGCAAAATAACTCTCCTTAGAAGCTCCTTTCTTGCTACTGCCTCTTCTTCAGAACCCAACTTCTCAAAAAAAAAAAAAAAGTCTATACTTTTAAATTCTTCATCTTTAATTCTCAACCCACCCAAATCTGGCTTCTTCAACCAGTGCACAAGACTGAAGGGCACCGATGACCTAAGTCTCAAGTCCAATTTGCGCTCCCATCTCTCCGAACCTCCGAGGACTCCGACAGTGCATTCCACAGCCCCGTCCTGCTGCGCCTCTTGTTCTCCTACCTCTGCTCCATCAGGCGCAAAAAAGTTTGCTCAGAAAACGGTGAGTGAGTCAGTTACAGAAGAGAGAAGGGTCATCAGAGGGAGGAAGGGACAAATAGAACAGAACGTAGGTGGTGTCGGCAGGGGAAGAAGCAAACAGCGCCAAGCGTCTGGTACCCGGGAGCCCCTCAGTGAATGCGTGTCTCCTTCTCTTGCCCCTGCCTTTTCAGGTACAAGGTCAGCACTCAAAGGATTCCGTAAATCGATGGGATTTTTTTCTGTTCACTTCGTGAAATCGCGGAATTCCGTTATTTCCTTTCACATGCACTATCATGAAAACTTCTCCCCGAACACCGAAAGTAACTAAGATCGTTTCCAACCTCAACTATATCATATGATTAAAGTTATAACAATGTTGAAAGTGCAGGAAACCACTTAATAGGAAAATTAGTTCTCTGAGTGTTAAAATTAGAAAACACTTCAGAACGCAAATATGAGCTCCCACAGCTCAGGTTGGGCTAACTTAATGGAAAGAAGACAGGTTCCTGACCTCAAAGGTTTGTCATCTGTTGAATTCTAGTGGCCCCAGGGTGGGAGATGTCTCTTTAGGGCAAACATTTAGAGAGAGACTGACCCGCAGGGAAACAGGAAGGAGGATATTCTCTCTCTGGTGAAGTCAGAAGAAGGATCTGGATGCAAAGGAGCCCCCCCTCAACATGTTCACTGTTACAGCAGACCTTTCTGCTCTGCAGTCTATCCAAGAGCCACAGTTACAATAATTAGCTTTTTATAGAAATCGGGACCATCTAAGGCCCTCACGGGCCTCAAAGAGGATTTCTTTCAATTTCAAAATCAGATGAAATGGAGATAATTTTATGAATGGGTTTTTAAAAATAATAAAATGATAAAAAATTTCTCTTGCCTAACCAGCAATTTCTCCATCAGTAGGGCTTCGCCAGGTGGATGGGATACACAAAGTGCAAGAGGACCAAAATGAGACTAGACTCTGATGTGACCACATGCGCTGTCAATACAATTAGAGGCCCGGCGAGTTGCAGAGCAGAGAGACAAGCAGAGTTTTATTTTTGTAATTAGATTTAAATGGAGAATATTAATTAAAACACGTCTCCAAACCCAAAGAAGGAGTCTGGGTTTCAGACGAACTGTAGCAGCTGTGCTTCTTTTCGCGGAGTGAAGTCACATTTATCCTACACCCCCCAGAGGTCCACAGTGTATCAATGGAGGACGCAGCACCTCTTAAACGCTCACAAAAGTAAATGCCACCAAAAACTGAAAATAAAGGAAGATGTTCTCGTAAGAGAAAAGAGGAAGCAGCAGGGTCTTTCCTTCTCTGCAGCGCAAACGTAACCTTCTAAAAAGCCAGAGGAAAGCACGAAACAAGCTTGGAAAAGAAAACAAGACTTTTCCAAGTTATTTACCCTTAAACGTAGGTGTTTTCATTCAGTCTCCTGAATAACTGACTGCTCTGGGCACGTCCCCAAAATTAATGCAACTGCTGCATCTAATACACCCCCAAAATATTATCTAACCGTCAACATGCTCATCTCTCCTTTGGTTATTCGTTACAAAAATTGTAATAAGAACGGTAATAATCTGACATGTTTTCCCAGGTGGACTCTATTGCTTGGGCTGACACCGCCCTCTACCTTTGTTTTGATTCTCAACGGAAGGCTCACCTCCCCTGGACAACCCACCACCCGGAGAGCAGGCCCTTCCCCCCCAGGCTCAAAGGCAAGGTCGGGGAGCCCAGTGCTTCCCTGGTAGGCAGCCCCCTTCCCCCGGCACCAAAGTACTCCCTACTTTATCACTTCAATTCGATTAAAAGACCACTCTCCAAAGAAGGCTCTATTTTCAGGAATTATCCACTTCCCCCCGGAAGACCAACAGGAGAATCCCATCATACACTGTACCTTCCTTCGGCTTGGTCACCAGAAACGCAACACTCCTAGAACTTTCCTTCTGGCCAGAATCCCATTCCCATACGGCTCTGCACTTCCCCCTTGTCTGACCCAATCTCAAGTTCCTCACTGCTTCCCAAACCCACCCGTTATGCCCTCTGAGCGCATGATCCGTCAGCAGCAAAATGCCCTTATACTCTAGACTATTTTCCAGAATATTCTTTTCCACCTGTGGTTTTCCCTTCTGCTATGGACTGAGTATGCTACGTTGAAGCGCTACCCTCCCCCATGTGATGGTACTAGGGGTGGGGCTTTGGGTGGTTAAGTTTAGATGAGGTCGTGAGGATGGATCCTCCATGACGGGGTGCCCTTGTGAGCAGAGACCAGAGAGCTTGCCCTCCCTTTCAGATGCGGGGACACAGCAAGAAGGCAGCTGTGTGCAAACCTTAGCAAGGGAGTCTCACCAGGCTGCCCTCGTGATGGAGACGTCCAGCCTCCAGACCCGTGAGAATCCACGTCTGCTTCCTAAGCCGCCCAGTCCAGTCCGTGGCACCTTGTTGGAGCAGCCGAACTCACTAGACACGGCCCCTCTCTCACCTCATCCTCTCCTTCCTCTCACTGGACTGTCGCCCTCTGTGCGTGAACCGGGGTTCACATTTCCCATCTTAAAAGAGGAAAACCACTTTCTCTCTTCATCTCTCATCTTCCTTCATTCACCTCACACTCCTCTGTGTCCATTTACAGTAAAACTCCTCAAGATACTCACAGACTCCTCTTTCTCTCCTTCAGCCCCTCAGGAACCCAATCCAATGGGGCTTCCCTGAAGCAGGTCTTAGCAAGATCACCTGAGGTGCCGGCATCGCCAAGGAGCTGTTCTCAGATCTCTTCCTATTCGACCCCGTCAGCAGCTTGCAGCGCCGCCCAACACTCCCTCCTCCGCAGACACCTTCTATACTTACCCCCAGGACCCAGTCTCCCCTGATCCTTCCACGTCCCCAACTCAAATGACAGTGACCTCAGGGCTTGATCCTTGGACTGTCCTCTTCCACCTACATTCACACCAGGGTGCACCTGGCTGCAAACACCGTCTACACGCTAGCAAACCCACGGTCACCAAGTATATGTTTCAGACCCACACACCCATCTCCACTTGGATGTGCAGTGGACGGGCTTCAACTGCCCGAATCAGACAGATTTACTGTGTCCTACGGCTCTCTCTTCTCCTCGACTTCCCTCTCCTGACCGTCAAGGCCTCCGTGAATTCTGTTACTCCCACGGTCCACACCCAACTCACCAGGAAACCCTCCCTGTACCCAGAACGTATTTGTTTATTTGTTTACTGTCACTCCCTCTAGAACCTAAGCCTCCGAGAAATCAGGGACTTCATTTTGTTTGTTGCTTTACTCATAGTAGCTAGAACCATGCCTGGCAATAGGAGGTGCTCAATCAAGACTTTTTTGGAATTTGTTCAATGAATTTTCAAGATGGGCACTGATATTGGATCAAATTATTCTGTACATCGAAAACCTAATGATTGAGTCACGCCAAGAATTTATCTGGTACCATATGTTCTATGTCAATGGAGGCCCAGGAGGTAGCATTTGCCACTGATTTTCTTGTTACAGAATCCTACCCTAGAGTACAATAAGAAATGGCAGCAAAAGTATCTTATCTTCTTTACAGGGAAATCATAAAGCCTTCACAACAAAAAAAACCTTTGTACTTTTTTTGCCAACCTTCCTGGACACTGTCTAGCTAATTCCTGAATCACACATTATGTATGTGCTATAGTTTATACCACCCACAGGCTCGGTACACCGTTCTCAATGGGTTAACGTTCAGCATAAGCTTGAAACAACAGCAACAAGAACACCGGAGAATACTGTCCAGAGGCACGTCTTCATCTCCGATTTTGTTGACTGACTTAACTGGATGTCACTTAGGCAAGACTTTTCCTCTTTCCAGTATAACCTGAAATGCCTAAGTTCTCCCCCCGAGGCTCTGCAGCGGGGACTGTCAACTCACCTGGGGGCACATATCCTGCTCACCTTGACTCCCCAGCTTCCAGTACAGTACCCACCAGTACATGCTTATGACTCAGGAATTGCTTAGGACCCGACTAAATGGATGAATGGATGGATGATGTTTCATTCTCTGCTGGCTTCCCAGAGCTGGGAGAGTGTCTGATGTGGCCATGCACAGTAATAGCTGCTGAGTGTCAGATACCTGAATGAAAGGCCCTGGGAAGGTGCGGATGGACAAAAAACAATACGCCTACACCCGGCAGTCCCCACACCACTGACTTCTGCACTTTCTGAGGCTAAAGAGCTATTAAGACCACAGAAGCAGATTGAGGGAGAGAGAAATCTTACTCAGTAAAGGTGAACATGCCTGTCTCCTTTGTGCCCTGGTGGCAACACAATTAGTTACCCCAAACTCTGGCATCATCAGACCAGTACTCAGGGCTCTTAGTCATTTCTGCAGTCACTGTTTGCAAAGTTAAACTAATCACAACCTACTCTCTTAAAAACCCAGGAAGGCTCAATGGGTCATGTCTAAACCTTTGCATCCCTGGACCAGACTGTGATGAAGTGATTCTTTTAGGTTCATTAGACAGACAGATAGATAGATAGATAGATAACGATTAATGGATAGAAAGATGAAAGATGATGGAGAGATGAATGGATGAATATGCTAGAGATAAATGATACAAAGACAGATATAGACAGATGATGGATGGATGGGTAGGTGGGTGGAGTGAGGGGAGGATAGTGTAGGGTGGACGCGTGCACCTGCGTGTCTCTGTATTTTACGAATCAGGAACAACTCTCCCCCTTTGGTAGAGCAGAAGCTCTGTCTAGCCTCACTTATTTTATCTTATTCATCTAGCCCATTGTATTCAGACTGGTCCCTCAGTGTCAGGGTGAGTCAGAGGTCCCAAGCCTGGCGATCTCCACTAAGTGGGGCAGACAGTTGTGCTAGAGGGAAAGAAGCAACCAGGGAGGCTCACGGATCCAGAAAGTTTCCTGAGTGTCCAGGACTCATGGTGCTTTCTCCTAAGTTCCACAGCAGAAAGAAAAGGCAATAAAAATCCAGTGCCATATTCTTGCTTTTCCACAGAGAAGGCACAACCTGTCGATTTTCCCTCTATAAATGTTCATTTCTTAAACGGCTGAAACCCTGCTGCCCAAAGGCAGCAAGTGAAACACAGGTCACCCCTGCAGCTGAGGAGCAATTCTGTTAACACCTGTAGCTTCACGCATCGCAAGGTGACGTGGAAAGTGGGAGAAAGGGCTCCTATCGACTCCCCACCGAAAATGATACATTTCTCTTTTTCGCTAAAAACAGAGGTTACACACCACAAATAATTTAAACCAAATAATGTTTAAGAAAAACCCTGGGCTCCCCCCAAATCTCTGTAAGGCATGTGGCATTTTATCCTGGCAGGCTGCCTTCAAACCCATGGCCTTTAGAGTTGCTATGAAAACACACAGTCTCATTCTTCCTGAGCGGGTGTTTTCAGAGCCATTTCTTCCCGTAGGACCCGGTCGGTGTTCTCCCATCTCATTGTGTGTCTGCATTGGAAGCTGAACTTTCCATCGCAGGACACATGGACAGGAGTCAATACATCAGATGCCCCCCACCACCTTTTCCTCCTGTGCTCACTAGCTCTCTGTCTCTCACACACCGACACAGGCACACAACGCCTGCCTCACCGCACTGCAGACAAAGTCAATACCACAGACCTGGCCACTCACGAGCCTGCACATAAAGCACGAAGCAGAAGTTCTCTGAGTGCCTCTGTGAATGGCCGACACGACTCTATCCCACGATGCTGATGATCTCAGAGGTGTGGGAGGCTTGGGATGCAAAACCACCCTAGTTCACCGAGGGCCCCCGGGGACCTGCAGTTTATTGGACCTGGGGAGACCCTGGCGTCACTGGGGCAGGCGTGCATGGGAAAGTACGGGGGATAGGAAAGGACAGTCCTGGTTGGCGACGACCATCCTGATCTTGCGAGTTTCATTTATGACAAACACCATCACTTCCTGTCTGTCGTCACAGGGCCCACTCTCCCTGCGACTGCACCCGGGGGTCCCACAAAACGCCCCGGGGACCTGAGGGGCTGTGGATGGGCTCAACCTGCCCCCTCCCCTCCAGGCTATGCGCTGGGAGCCCCTTGTTCGGGGTGACTGGACCTGACTGGGCTCCTGCTCTTAGAGGTTGCCTGGCCCCCTCCACCGCCCTCCTTCGGGAATCGAGCTCCCCACGCCCTCAACCCCACTCAAGCTCAGGACACTCACTGCCCAGAAAGTGAACACGCGTTCATCCTCCCGTTGGCCAGAAACTTCCTCCCCTCTGGTCCGCCGCCCTCTCAGAGCTCAGGACCCCTCTCCAAAGGCCGGCTCCACATTCATGCCCACAGACCTTATGTATTTCTCGAAGAACCAGACAGAGGGAAAACAGCCATCACTCTACATTTTCCAAAGACAGAAAAACGTTTAACTACTAACACCCCTGATGGCCTGAAGAAGCGAACGTGCTCTGTCTTTGCTCTAATGCCCTCATTCTCTGTAGGTGGAATGCAATTTGAAACCATGCCCAGGTCCTGGGCTGAAGCAGGAGTATTAGCATAAACGCTAGCTTGGTGGGATTTACATTTTCCTTGCACTCACGGAACTGAAGCGCTTGCTTTTTTTCTTTCTTTCTTTCCTGCCTCATGCATTTTCTGAACATCAGCAAAAAACTAGTTCCTGTCATCAGAAACCCGCTCTGGCCTCGCTTTTAAACTTGACTGCTGGCACCTATCAGAGGACTGATCAAGGCTAACTACTGTCGAATTCTAAAAAAAATTATGTCGTAAAGTAAACTAGCCAAGCCCCAAAGAGAGACTGACCCTAAGGCCGCTGTGTCTGTTAACAGGGCCCGCAGGTGGCCAAGGACCTCACTGGAACCACTGGGACGTGGGTGTGAAACGGTCTTGCGGGGATTTTAAACAAGCGCATCCATTCACCAGGTTTTTGTGAGTTTCCCTGTCCCGTTCTGATCACTGGCAACAAAACCAAGCACAAATTCAGGCAGGTGACATGGCCACGGCAAGGCTGCCCTCAAGGGCTGAAGGCACTGGGGGAACTCAAGAGAGTCCATTAGGTCTAGGGGTTGTATTTTATACAGTGACAGCTATCCCCACATGTAATCTGGGCTTGGTTTCTTCTTACACCAAATCTACCATCTGCGGGATCTGCGGTCTGTGCCGACTTAAACGCACAGTAAGCGCTCACTTGTCTAGGGGGTAGTGTTCCAGCAGCCTCCACTCTCCGAGGCGTCGGCCCTGGCAGTAAGAAGGGCCTCTGGCCATCGAGCTTGCTGAGCTGACCCTTGGGAAGGTCTCACCGGGTCTTCCTTAACCTTCCCCACCTGGAAATAACCTCTGCTGCAGCTGAAAATCCCCGCGGTGCTATTAAAGGGCTCTATGGCGAGTAGGAGCTCAATAAATAAAGTTTAGTCGATTGATAGAAACTGACTTAAATTTGTGAGCTGATTTCCCAGCCTGAGGGAGTAAAGGCAGCAAACCGAAAAGGAACTGGGGACGTTGGAGGCTGACCCAGTGAGTAGCACAGTGAGAAACGGCACCAAGAAGAGAGAGCGCTCAGGAGACGACGCAGAACTCAGTGTGTGTTCATCCGCGTGTGTTCCCTGGGTCTCTGCTACGTGCTCGACGTTGTATTATAACAGCATGACACAAAGGACAGATGTTAACAATGGTGGGTCCTGAGTCATTTAGAAATTAATTACATTTACCATCCTTGAAGCAAACATTGGATTAACCGTTAATAATTTTAGATTGTTGGATATTTTGATTTCTGTACTTATCGGTTCCCAGAAAGAACATGAGTGATCCAGAGTTCACTGCACTAAGTGAGCAAATTCTCTTTCTCAGTGTGCGTGTTAGCGATATGTAAACAGAATTGCTGATATCTTCCGTTTTCATCCTACAGCAACAAAAGAGGTGTCAACAGATAAAGAGCTCTACCTTGGTAATTCAGTCTTATATCTGGGGCTGGAAGGTGAGTTTAAAAGAAGTGAAGAGATATGGGAACATGTGTATATGTATAACTGATTCACTTTGTTATAAAGCAGAAACTAACACACCATCGTAAAGCAAGTATACTCCAAAAAAGATGCTAAAAGAAAAAAAGAAAAAAGGAGTGACCCTTATTTATGTGGGGTTTTCGTGTTCTTTACAAAGGACGACGTCTCTGGGCTCGCCCTGCAGGGGAGGGCTCCTCGTCTCCTGCCTACCCTGTAAACAGTCAGACGGAAAGAATGAATATTATGGGCCAAGCTGGGGCCCTACACCATGTCTTGGCTGCTGGCTGGAGCTCACTCCCCAGCATCCCCGATGGCCTTCGAGAGGGGCTGCCCCACCCCCCGTCCTCGGCCACCATCTCCCTTTAACTTCTCATCAGTGGGATCCACTCGCCACTCAGGCTGGGCGCCAGCCTTGCACTGTTCGATTTCAGAACGTAAAGCACGAAGGTGATAGATCTCAAGAAAAGCAAGTCTAAATAAGGACACAGGCAAAGCACCCAGGACGGGGTCCTGGCCCGCAGGAGACTCTGGATTCGAATTTCTGCACTTTCCATGCCTATCCCTACAGTCCACATATTTAAGGTGCTGCAAGCGTTCCTTCCTGTTTTCCTTCCCGTGATCCCACCAATGCTCCAGGCTTCCCAGATGCTTTTCCGTCCCCTGGAGCAGGCGGCCCCCTTCCCCCACCCCATAGGCCGTGCAGGAAGTCCCTGAGATCTCCAAGCCCCTGAGCCCACCCTGAGATACTGACTACCCTGAAGATGCTATTGGCTTGTCCGTCCCTCCCATGACTGAAAGCTCAGGACGGGCAGGAAGCACCTGCTACGCATCTTCTACGTCAAATTCGCCTGAGCAAATAACAACAGCAGTAGCCTGGTCCCTTTCTTACAGGGCTGCTTCTCAACTGTAACCCCAATTTTTTCTCTAAAACAGATTTTTTTCTGAGATATGAGAAAGTCTTTAACTGTGAATACTGTTGATGGCCTGAAAAGGTAAACGCATTCTGGCTTTGCCGCAATGATCTCATCCTCTTTGGGCGAAATGAAATGTGAAATCTCACAGGGGCTCTCGCAAGGCGGGAACTGCATGGGCGCGGTGTCACCTGGAGGCTCCACTCACCCACAGCTTCAGCCCCATATCCCTCAGGACTCCAGGGAAGCCGTTGCCAGGCAGCCCCTCTCCTCCATCCTGCCTCCTGCTGAGGCAGAAGGCCAGCCAGATTTCCCATTCTCTCTTTTCAAAACATAACATACTCTTTTATACCAGTGAATTTTACACCTATACGTAAGGACCAACGCTGTCCTCCAGCCACACGTGACCACCCTGAACCCCACCGACGCAGCCTTATCTGTGCTGTGCACTCAAGGTGCCATCACTTTGCCTGCTTCAGATCAAGTGTCACATCCAGAGATCCGTCACATCCCACCCTGAGCCCAGACCACAAGCTCTGGTCTCCACCGAGCCTTCACCCGACTGTACGTCTCACTTAGAATGATGTCATCTCCCCAAGAGGACCGTGAAACCCAAATGGGAAGAGGGCAGGGGGTGTTTATTTCTTGACCTGGTACTTGATGCCGTGCCTGGCTCCCAGAAGCTGACGGACACACATTTGTTCAATGGATAAGTGGACGGATAAATGGATAACTGGATCTTTGTACCCAAGGAATTAAAACACACTCATCATGGTTATAGTTTGATGTTTGGGGGGTGCTTTTTCGTCACAAAAACCAGGAATGTACCTACACAAAGGCTCAAAATAGGCCATCTTTTTAAACGAAAAAGCGATGATTCACAAAAGACTTTACTCAAATGTAGAGCAGCGTTTCCCTGACTTGGGGTGGAAGGCACATCCCTCCCACTAGCCTGGGAGTGTTTCTGGGGCAGGAACACCTTTTCTATCTTTGTACCACCAGCCTCCAGCCCGCAGGATTGAGAGGAAAGAGGTGCATGTCATGGTACATGTTGCCTGAATGGACTCAAATTCCTATGACCCCCTTCTTCAGGATTGTGCCCACGTGGCCACCACCCCGTGAAAACCAGTCCCCTGTGGCTGTGGGTGTGCTTTACCTCTTTAAGGACCAGCACACATTTGCCTGGTCCCACCGACTGAGGCAGCTCTGCGATCCTCCCCTTGTTGAGGTAGGGGCCCGAGAAACACCTGTGGTTGATGAAAAGCTGAGGACAGCAGTACTTCCCGTTGACGGTACCTGCAGGGAAGAGAAACACAGCTGATGCTTTCGGACCGGAGGAACCTGCTTAACCCACTGCGTTGGCAAAACTACCCAGAGGTGCACTGTGTCTTCATATCAGAACGTTTTACATCCACAGTAATATCTCAGGAATCCTGATTATTTTTTTCTACCGTATAAATGAACCTTTCTGTTGATTATGCAGGATTCAAAACACACACTCAAAACACAGAAAAATAAGACAATGACAACTAAGGTATCCTCCAACGTAGCTTAAAGAGAAAAACACCAGTTACACAGCTAAGTTCCCCTGGGTAACCTACCTCAGGAAATCCCACACCCCACCCCCCCAGAAAGAACCCACTACCCTGAAGCTGGCATTTACCATTCCCACGAGAGTCTAGAAACTTCACCACACAACATATATGTGTATCCACAGGTAATTCAGGATACTTAGGTTAGTTTTAAAATATTCCATAAAGGTTTTCCGCAACATTTTGTCAGTTCAACGTGAGGTTTCTGAGATCCACCCAAACGGGTAAATGTGTATCCAGAAAATTCATTCACTTTTCACTTTGTGTAGTATTCCACTGTGTGAATGTAACACAGTTGGATTTTCTATTCTCTTACTGATGGACATTTAGCTGTTTCTACTTTAAAAATATTACCTATGGTGCCTTAATGAACACAACTGTGAAAATCCTCTCCTGCTTACGGACAAGAGATTCTTCCAGGCCTACAACAAGCGGGGGAGCCGCTCAGCCACCGGGGTCTGTGTACCCTGTTTTACTAGAAGCGGCCAAGCTATTCACCACAGGGACCCAAATTACACTCGAATAAGCACTGCCCAGTTCCTGTTTTTTTTTTGTTTTTTTTTCAACTGAAGTATAGTTGATTTACAATGTTGTGTTAGTTTCAGGTATACAACACAGTGATTCAGTCATACATATATATGTATATATCTCGATTCTTTCTCAGATTCTTTTCCCTTATATGTTATTACCAAATACTGAGTAGAGCTCCCTGTGCCATACAGTAGGTCCTTGTTGGTTATCTATTTTGTATATAATCGTGTTAATCTTTGCCCCACACCCAGGCCAACCCTAGGTACGGTCAAGCTTCCTCATTTTGCCAGTCCATGGATGTGAAATGCGCGCCTCCCAGGGGCTTAACTCTGCATCTTCCTCATTAACCTTTCTACTTATAAAGCAAAAGGGCAAGGTGCTGATCTAATTGTGTCTCAGGCTGCCATGGGGAAAAAGCAGAACAACTAAATGGTGAGGTATCCCTGTCCTCACCGGGATGTGTCCTGGTGTCTCCACACACAGACTGAGGTCACACAGCAGCTTCTCCTGCCGCTGTTCCAAGTCAAGCTGCGCTAACAGTATGAAAACTTTCTTTCTGTATAAAAACGTGTTATTCATTTGGCATGGTGATTTGACAGTCTGGGAAGCTTTGTTCTTACAGGACTTCAACTGAGAACCAACAGGTAAGGAAGGGAGACATGTTACTTTTCTGGGTATAAAACAGGAGGAGTAAAATAACAATCACCAACCCTGAAAGAGGACATGGTTCTTTTAAAACCATTCTGAAGTTTGAATTTTATACAACAGGGGGGAAAAAAAAAAAAGTCCATAGCTGCATTTACATGGAAATTTGGGGATAGGATTACTCTGCCCAGACCTTTAGGAAAAAACCACCTTAGTAAGTCTACTCACAAAACCGCTCTCTTTACTACAAAGAAAACTTTGCCTTATAGGATTCTTCCACGGTATATAGGTTTTAATCCTGCAATGCAGAACAGGCTTCGTTTTGGCTGGAAAATAGAATTCTTAATCAAATATATTACTTATTATTATTATTTTTTGTGGTACGCGGGCCTCTCACTGCTGTGGCCTCTCCCGTGGCGGAGCACAGGCTCCGGACGCGCAGGCTCAGCGGCCATGGCTCACGGGCCCAGCCGCTCCGCGGCATGTGGGATCTTCCCGGACCGGGCCAGGAACCCGTGTCCCCTGCATCGGCAGGCGGACTCTCAACCACTGCGCCACTAGGGAAGCCCATCAAATATATTACTTAATGTACAAAGATGTCTATAATCAGATTTGTGGTCAAAGGGTGATCACGTCTGTGTTTTTAAAGGTTATTGTAAGATGCAGGACTTTATACATTAAAACACATATACTGTTCCCAACCAGCTATTCAAACAGAGGGTTTTAGGGAACAATTCAAAAGCTCACAGGGACTTAAGGATTAACCACTAGTGTAAACATGCAAGTGCAACTGGCATAAAATGTCCAAAAAGAAATGCCTAATAACGATATTTTCAACTCCTTCTTTTTCCACATGATTATTCGTGATACACAGTCCTAACTGGGCTCGTAATTTCCAAGTAACACATGGACCCTTTTCCTCAGACCAAGGGAAGTGTCTAGAGCTACTGACCAAGAAGCAGAAAAGAGGTGGCACCAAGAATTTAGCTTAGACATTTTTTTTAAAAGAGTTGGTATCTGTAAATAAGCAGCAAGAAAAAAAGATAGTTGGCTCAAAGTTGAGTATTCTCATGTTGAGAATACTGGAGAATATAGCCATGTCTCCAGTCACAGCGACATACTGGGAGGTGTCAGGGCGTCCTAAGTGGCTCGTTTACCTGTGGTGTCCAGGTGAGGGAATAAACAAAGGTCGTGAGGTATTTTCTCAACAGGCACTGTGGATGACGATCTGTGGATAAAGAAAAAACTCCCATGGGTTTCACGCTTTAGAAGAAACTGGTACCTTCCAAAGTCTTTTCATAACTTAAAGCAACTATTAGAGAAATCTAAGCTAAGAATGTGGTCAGATACAATGTGTGCATGTGTAACAACAGGTAAGATCTTTAGGGGCAAGTCTTACAATAATTCCAAGAAGCCTATGGGTCTCCAGCCCCTGGAGGGGTCATCACTCATCACTGAGGTTCCTCTACGTCACTCCTGGGCTTGTCGCTTGTTACAGAATTATAATAATGTCCTTAATTATATTTAGGACACACGGAAAGTCAGCTTGCATTGACTATTAAAGTCAGCTTGCATTGACTTCAATTAAAGTCAGACTTCTCCTCATCAATGACTTTCTGCTGACTTTTGATTTCTGGGTCCATGCTTGTGTGGGTCATGGCCGCACTGAAAACAAAATCTCCAAAGAAAATCTAAGAAGTGATGATTCTTAAAATGTGAAGTAGGTTTATGAGTCTAAGACAGAAGTCTGTGCTGTTGTTCAGTAAAAAGCTGCTGAACAAATATAAAAACTGTCACCTTAGGGGAAAAGAGGCAACTTGGCTTTCCCGGGGATGTACAGGTTGGCTGTGTAGAAACCGCAGAGCTGGAAAGCTATGTAAACTCCAAATAAACGGTAACGAGAGATCTTAGTGGGGTCATCTATGGTGCTGGTTCCCAAAGTGGGGTCCCCCAGCTGTCAGATCAGCATCACCTGGGAACTTGTTACACCTGGAGATGCTCAGGCCCCACCACAGACATCCTGAGTCAGAAATTCTGCAGAAGGGGCCCAGCAACCTGTGTTTTAAGGAGCTGTCTAGTGACAGATGCGAATAAAGGGTGAAAACCACTGATCCACGGACTGCAAATTGAGGAGTCATGAATTCAAATTTGGCCTCTGTGACGTGACTGTTAGTTTAGTTTTTCCTCTCTATTTCAATGTTATCCAGATAAAACTGGAGTGAGATGATTAACCTGAAACACTGTTAGAAATGTAAAAAGAATACCCAGAAAACTGTTATTTGCATCAAATAGCAATGCGGTTATTATTCAATTTCATTTTATTTAAGTTTCAATTCGGGTACGTGAAAAAAAAAGCTGTTTTCAATTCCCTTTCCAACAGTCTACTAAGAAAACACAATGACTTGGTAAGGGATGTGTATCGTAGAATATTCCAGACATTTTCCAATATATAAGAATGTTACCAACAGTGACGATTTTCCAAAAATATACAGCCGGCCTGTCCACAGGCTGTCAAACACCCTCCTTCCTCACAAAATTACAACAGAAATGTGGAGTAACCTACATTTATTCAGCAATGGAGGGCCCACACATTTTCACATAGAATCTAATTTAATCTTCCTAAAACACCTGAGAAATGGGTATTTTACAGAGGAGGGCATTGAGATGGGGAGAAATAAGGCAACCTGCTCCAGCTCACTGGGCTGGGAGCGGGCAGAGCCGAGGCCTGGACGGGCAGCTCTGCGGGGCCCCTGGGGGCATTAAGAACCGTGGGCACAGAGCGCCTTTACCAGCAGTGCAGGACACTGGGCATCCTTCAGGTCGGCTGAGCTGGGAGGAAAGTGAGAAGTTACGATCTGGAGAAGAAACTGCTTTAGAAGCAAGACCTGTGTCCTGCACATAATAGATGCACAATAAATAACAGAAGCTATGTGTTACTGTCCCCTCTACTACTGTGCTAGGTGTTGACTAGCTCTCTAACGAAAACAGCCCCGTTTCCGATCCTCTTGAAAGACACGTCAGACTTTACCACGGAGTTTTTGTGAAAAAACAAACTTACTGTTTTTCTGGTTGCACAACTGCGATCTTTCTCTTCTTTTGTGCTGTAAAACAGGCAAAAAGGGAAAAAAAGAAAAGCAGCTTTGATAGCTAGCTAGGAAGAAGCATTTTTTTAAAATGGCTCGGTAGGTATACAACTGTCTGTTTTAAAATAACAATTTAAAAACTGAAAAGTTATTTCATTCAGGCCACAATTCTATCTTAATTTCTTCTAGCATAAAATAGACTTTGACTTTTCAGAAATGATATCTAAATAGAATTTAGTACATGTAACTTTATCACTACACTGGCTACTTTATTCTAAAATGTGCTTCTAATAAAAAGAAAAAGAGCACACATATCAGACCTCCCAGGAACACAGCTGGTAAGATGGACTGGTATAAGCATGATTACCCAGATGACTTTTTCCCCTACAGAAAATGTGATGTCAAAAAATTTTACCATAGCAGCATCCTCCCAAATTAGGATTAGAGGCATGTTTATAAACTACAACTTTTTATCATTAAAAGGAGAATTGGTGCCTAGCAAACACATACGTCTGTCAAATAGTGACATAAACCAGCCAATAATAAACTTGGGGTTAAGAACATTTCCAGTTTACATTTATAACTGGTTAGAGTCACCTTCACAAAGACAGACCAGAGCTTCTGGCATAGATAAATTTGGGCATAGATAAGCCTGCATCTTCCAACATTAGCAAAAATTAATTCTAACAGAACTTCTAAAGCTGTCAGAGTTGGGCAGATTCATTTAGACTTTGCCTCTTCAAAGCAAAATGTACGTGTGAGAAACAAGACGAAAACAAAAATAAATAAGAGAAATAGTGACTCAAATTTCATCTATTCTTGATTTTATTTAGTATCCGATTCCAGTACAGGCAGACCTCAGAGATATTGTGGGTTCAGTTCCGGACCACCCCAACAGGGTGAATATCGCAATAAAAGAGTCACAGGAACTTTTTTGTTTCCCAGTGAATATAAAAGTTATGTTTACACTATACTGTAGTGTACTAAGTGTGTAATAACATTATGTCTAAAAAAACAATGTACATACCTTAGTTAAAAAATACTTTATTGCTAAAAAATGCTAACTATCATCTGAGGTTCAGTGAGTCGTAGTAGTAACATCAGAGGTCACTGATCACAGATCACCACAACAAATACAATAATAAAGAAAAAGTTAGCAATATTGCAAGAATTACCAAAACGCGACACAGAGACACGAAGTGAACAAATGCTGTCGGAAAAGGGGCGTCATAGCCTTGCTTGATGCAGGGTTGCCTCAAACCTTCAATTTGTAAAAAAACGCAGTATCTGTGACAAGAGGTCTGCCTGTGATTACTAGGAAAAACTACGAACTCTGTGATCTCTAAAGTGAAAAATGAGTGTAGGCTAACTTGCCTAACTCAGTCTTTGCTAATTAGGGTGAGATGCCTGAATTGTGTGATGTTTTGATGAGAAGCCACACACAACAGACCGGGAAACGAAGTGCGAAACAGAGAGGAAACATCATTACGGTCATCTTAACCCCGTGGGATTTCACCCAGAAAAACTCAAAACTCAGAACGCTCGTCGCCTCCCAAATCCATGTGAAGGAAGGAGGAAGAGGATCAGGGCACAGATTTCTGTCTGAGGCACAACCAGGCACAGGGAATCGGGGCCAAACCCGGAGAACCTGGGGAGAACCTGCCCAGTGGCTGTGGAGGCTGAGAGCCAAGGAACCGCGTCATTTTAAGTGAGAATAAAAGAAAAAGAAAAAGAATGCCCTTGCGAATGAAATAATTATTCTACGCTCAAATTTTTAGAAATATTTTAAAGTGAGGGACAGTGATGTCACTGCTATTGGATCAGATTCAGTGTGCAGTATGGGGTACAGAAGAATCCCTTAAAATCCGCCTCTGTCTATAACCTGGGCCCCCTACTTTGATTCACACGGATAATGCCCCATCCAACTCGTAAGGAATATGTAGTAGGTCTCTTAAGTGTCCTTCAAAATCTGTTGACATCAGGGAACAGGAAGCCGACTATGGGACGGAACTCTCTTTATGGCAAAGTTCTGAGCATCTACGTAAGTGAACCTTATGGTAGGATGCTACAAAGAAGTCAGCTAGCATATAAATTAATAAAGAAAACATCAGAAATATAATATATTTCACAAAAAATTAAAGCCCCTTATCTTGAAGGACTCACATTTTAAAATAATACTTCCGTTACCCATTAGGGGGGAGTAATGAATGCCGAGATTGATTAGGTTTGAAGATTTTTAAATGGTTACCATTTCAGGAAAATGACCTACAATAATATATGTTAAAACACACACTTGTATGTATTTAAGTGGGGTGTGTGTGTGTGTGTGTGATGCTGTGTTGTTTAATTACTATTATTGTTTAAATTTGGCATTTTTGTGATCAGAAGATGTGATACCATGCACTTTTCAAAGTCCAGTTGAAATCTCACTGGTTTAGTTAGTGTTCAGAGTAGTTCAGTGTTTACATCTATGTCAGTAAATTACTGGGACCAATTATGATTATTTTGGGGTAAACCTCATGAGGAAAAGTAGTTCTTTCTCAGATATGATCATACAAATGTATTAGCTTAACTTTTTTCTAATCAAGATCATGAATTGTACACAAAATGGAGAGTGAAGATTCCAGATCCTCTCTCGGCCTCATCACGTGACTTAGTTTGTCAACCAGGGAAATGCTTCCGAATAGTCATCTCACGCAGACATTTAAAGGATAAATGAGACTAAAGTACTGGTGCTCTGTGTGAAATCAACAACCTTTTCTGATTTTTACAATTTGGCTCCACTAACTATCTTTACCAAACTGCCTGGTGATTCACCCAAGCCCCAGATGTGACCCAGTTGGGCTCCGAGCAGGGCGATACTTACAGACTGTCTTGTGCGGTGTGGTCAGAGGGTAGGAGTTGGCTTCACACCAGCCCACGGGGAAGATGTCCATGGATTCAACGTCAACAATGAACTCTGGAGCCGGACTCTGCAGGCCTGCAAGGAGTCAAGACAGCAGGTGCAAACAGGTTTCACCAACAGAGACACAGAAGAAGGAGGGAAAATACAGGGCACCCCTGAGATGGAGGAAGACATTCCTCGGAATGTTAAACACAAAGCCGACAGTATCTTGGCAACAGATACAAATGCCTGAAATGTAAAATAGCAGGAGTACAAGGAATGAAGTGGGGGTCCGGAAAGGAGAGCTACTTCCCCCTGAAAATGGGAGGAAGAGGAAGGAATCTGGGGACAATTGGCATCTAAGCCAGAAAGGCTAGAAGGAACAAGCGCCCTTCTTTCCTAAGAACCGCTTTGAAATTAAGGAAGGTGGTCCAGCTTGTGGAGTGGAAGCAACAAGACTTCTTCACCCAACACCAAGCAGAGGTCAACCTTCAACCAGTGAAAGTTAAATGCTCCCGTTAAAAGGAACTAGTAGGGCTCAGTAACACTAGTTATAAGTAGTGATTATCAAAGCACAATTTCCTAGGGAACGTGTTCGTTTATCCGGTGATGGAAGTCACTTATTCTGAACTCAGTTTGCAGTCTGCACACTTTTGCCATTTCACACAAAAATCACTTATACAGGAATGTCTCTTTAGTGGGGATCTGCCTACGTATCACCTCCTGTTTCATGATCATAATGATGCCTGTGATAAATCAGCATCACAGCTGAAAAGAGAGAAAAGATCTGGATGTAATATGAGCAAAGGTTCCAAGGAACTCTGCTTACTAAGAGAGTAAATTTAGAACCCAGCAAACTAGTGAAAAGAAGGACTACTCCTACACTGAATCAACAGTTCTTTAAAAACGCACTTTGAGGGGAGACACTCTTGAACTAAGAATCAAAAGATAAGAAAGAGCTCTATTAATAGAATGACTCCCTGGCTCTAACCATTTCATCTTGCTGTGCTCTGGTTTCTTCACTGCCCATCGAGACGAAAGTAACACTGTAGAAACTCCATCACACGTTATTTGATGAATTTGGAACGGCATCCCCCTCAAAACATAACTTCCTGAAGCTCAATACCAGCAAACACAAAATGTCCTAACCATTTTTGCTACGCTGGCTCCTAGAGCACGTCATTTGATAAAGGTAGGTACCCAGTTTAGAGCTAAAATGTTATTTTGGTGTAGACAAAGTGCCCTGAACACTCTGGCAGTGGATACTTATACATACGTATCATCATCAACATTAGTCACGCTGAACTTTTGATTTGTTCTCAGAGAAAAGTCATTACTGTGATTATCAATCCTAACTTCCTTCTCACTGAATTCTCCTATAATTTGAAGGATATATAAGTTACAAGAACGCAAGGAGGTTCGTAGGGCTTATTTTCCAACACAGTTGACTGAAAGAAAGCATTTCTGTCTCGTATTATATGACTCAGACAATATTTAACCTATTTGCCAAAGAAGTCATCAAATAAACAAGAAGACGTCCAAAACACGCAAAAGGTAAAGAAACTCTCCAAGTAGCTTCAAATGTGGAAGTGATTTGTCTTGTCGAGAAGGGTGCTGGATTCTGCAGAGGGGCCAAAGAAGAGGGTCACCAGGCTCTTTCCCAATTCACAAGGCACATCCTCAGCTTCAGACTCACAAAAACACAAAGAGAGAGCATATTTCTTAGCTACTCAGCAATTTTGCTAACAGGTTGAATTCATCTACTAGATACATTTGTATCTCCAGATTTCTGTTTAGGTACAAAAAAGATTTTCAAGGTCAAAGTAGTACTTCAAAAGGGAGCATAGGGGGCTTCCCTGGTGGCGCAGTGGTTGGGAGTCCGCCTGCCGATGCAGGGGACGCGGGTTCGTGCCTCGGTCCGGGAAGATCCCACGTGCCGCGGAGCGGCTGGGCCCGTGTGCCATGGCCGCTGAGCCTGCGCGTCCAATTTGAACCAAACACCCGACGACATCATCAGAGGTATTTCAAACTTCTAAAGTTACTTCGACCCTGACATCTAGAAATCTCCTCCACACACACACACACACACACACACACACACAAAAACCCCAAAAAAACCCGGGAGCATAAAGTGAACTTTATAACTTATCCCTTCCTGAATTATTTCTATCTTCCAGCGTTCTGCTAGTTCATACTAATGCTTTAACGTATACATTTCTGTAACAATATATACATTCATATATTTCTAAGGCCGTCTTTACCATACTTTTAATATTCTTTGATCATGCTTTCCATTCAATTAAACAAACACTTAGGAGCTACAAATGTGTCAGCAACCTTGTTCTCAAGAAAGTTACAGTCCTGGGCTTCCCTGGTGGCGCAGTGGTTGAGAGTCCGCCTGCCGATGCGGGGGACGCGGGTTCGTGCCCCGGTCCGGGAAGATCCCACGTGCCGCGGAGCGGCTGGGCCCGTGAGCCACGGCCGCTGAGCCTGCGCGTCCGGAGCCTGTGCTCCGCGATGGGAGAGGCCACAGCAGTGAGAGGCCCCGCCCAAAAAAAAAAAAAAAAAAAAAAAAAAGTTACAGTCCTGCCTTCCTTCCACCCCCAAAATCTGGCCCATTAAGGCATCTCTTAAATAATAACTGATGGAAAAGTGGGGTATTTATCATCCAGGAAAGTATCTGTGAACCTGAAACTTTTCCAATTCTCTTCTGAATGATGAGTACTAATTTTTTATTTCCTTTTATCAATCTTATGAATCTAGAAATATCTGGCTGGACTCACAATAATTTTTTAAAACATAACCCATTATTTCCCAAGATTAGAGACTCAGCAGCTTACAAAATAAGTCATTAAAATGTTGCCAGTGCTCCTTCTTGCTTATTCTAGGGTGGCCAAAACTACCTATGCGAAGAGAGATACTCCGCTAAGGGCCTCTGCAATATTCTTTATCATTTTACACAACAATGTCCGATGAACAACACAAGGCCATACTCCATCTCTGACTTTGTTTCAGCTGCATCAAGTCATGGATTCTACTTATTCATTCTTACCCAAAACCTTCATCTCAAAAACCATCGGGAAGCCTAAATTCCCATCTACGTGGCCATACTTGAATAAGTTACGGTACATTCCTATAATGGAATATCCATCCTGCTGCTATAAAAAAGAATGAGAAACCTCTTTATATATTTATACATAAAGATGTATATTTGAGTGAAAGAAAAGCAGGGCACGGAACGCTGTGTATATTTAGTATGCTACCATCTGCTTTAAAGGGGAAAATAACGTACTTATATGTGCATGAGATAAACCTGGAAGAAATGAAAAATCCTAATTCAGTGGGTGTCTGCTGGGAAAGGGCCTGAGGGACAGGAGTTGGGGGGAGACAATATGACCAAAGATACTTTATGTATTTTCAGCCCTTGTGAATGAATTACCTATCTTACAACTACAACCTCGCCATCATCACAATGACAACCACACGACAAAGCTATTCAGAGAAGAAAGGAGGCTCTCATACGGTATGGCCACAGAGGTCGGATCAAGGGAGGACAGGTTACCTTAAAAGGAAATTAAACTATGATGTCATTTCACCGCTACAGGAGAAAGACTTTCCATACTCACAGGGCCCATGTACCAGCATATAAAGTTGGAGAAATCACTCTGGAACCGTAAAATGGTTTTGCAATTTGCGATATCCTGAGACTCTGTCCTCAGACCGGTGCAACCCACCCACTTCCACAAAGTGCCTCTTGCCCTTCTGTCTGCAGAGACTGTATCACAGCTTCCCCCAGCAGAGGATGCAGGGCACTGTGATAGAATCGGTAGCCCCTTCTATTGGGAACATCAGGATGAAAGAAGAGGATGGCTGTGATGATGCTAAAGAATCTTCCTAGGAACACAATCCAATCACACCCCTCACAGTAGTAACTGCTTCATTCCCAGCCAGTTATGGAAGGGAATGAGCCTGGGCGAGCCCAGTGGAGATGCTGGTGGGACCAGAGGCAGGAGGGCTGTGAGGGCAGAGGCTAGGAGCAACCACGGAGGAAGTACATGATGTTCACTGACTATACTAATAGAATCCGAATGACCCCTGCATCTCAGGTGAGAGCCAGCACAGGAAGAAAGGCGAGAGGGCTTGAGGGACTCGTCCTGCGCCCTCATCAAGAGTTAAAGGCCACACTGAGTTGTGATGGGCTCGAGTGTGCGATGAAAAGGTAAAGCACTGGAAGAAAGAAAAGCAAGAACTGGGTGCTGGAAACCCCACCCGCCATCCATCCTGGGCCCTCCATCTGCAGACGGTGGCGGGGAGGGGGGGGCGTCCCAGAACAAGATCTCAGAGATCCCTTGTCAGCTCTGGAATAAATTCCTAAGGAATCAAGAGACAGCAAAACTGTGGCTGGCAAGATCGACATGTGATAGGAAGCCATCGGAAGGAAAACAACAGAAACGGGACTAAATGCGTGAGTGGAGGGAGAGATCCATCCACAGAATGGCAAACTCTTACAGCACTTACTCTGGACCAGATACTTTTCTAAGCGTTTCATCCTCACGACCCGAAGAGATCGGATGGTTTTCATCCCCATTTTACAGATGAGTAAACTGAGGGTCAGGAAAAGATCAACCGGCCGGTAAGAGGTGGGGGATCTAAGGTTCGAACCTAAGCAATCTAGCTCCAGAGCCTAAGAAAGCATTCGAGGCGGGCTCGTGAGGAAAACGTGGTCAGTCAGAAGTCACACTCAGCACAACGGCAGCTTGAAAGCCCAAACTTTCCTTTGGTTCCTGTTGCAAAGCCCTCTGGAGAGGAGATTCCCCCCTCCAGCCTCCCATCAAAAGCCTTCCCCCACATTCCCATTTTGCTTAAGAAAGCCAGAGCCAGGGCTGTCGCTGACCACTCAGAACCTGTGTAACTGATTGGGAGTCTTCAAAGCCTGTTCAAAGACAGCACCCACTCCTGGGCCACGTCCCTTAACTGTGCAAGAATACAGGTCCTGCTCCCATATATACCCCTATCTGCTAAAGCAGCTTCTCCCCAAAATGTCTCCTGTAGCCCATACCTCTTTTTAAAGATTTAAAAACCACCCACACTGGCTTGAAATATAATTACTTTCACATTTGCATTTTCCCTTGTTTCATCCTTGCAGGTCTCTGCAAAATGCTATTAACCACCTGACTTTATCACAAATTACAGAAAAGGCTTAAAGAGCAGTTTTCTGCACCTGGTCTCCTAGACAGAAGAGGTTGAGTCACCTGAGTTTCTTTGCCCATTTGATCTCCTCGAGGCCTTTACAAACTCTCCGTGCAGAAGAATCATCCGGGGAGGGTGACATGAAAATGGAGATTCCCAGACCCTGCTCCCAGGACCCGGAAGTCATGGGTCTGCAGCAGCCCCAGGAATCTGCACTTTCATAGGACTTCCGTGTGTTATGACGCAGAAGGTAGTTTACTGGAACTGAACCAAGCACACACGGAAAAAAAACTGACCAAGGAGTTTTTGAATTTTAGCTTACAAGTATAAAACACCTCACTGTCTCAAAACTCGGTTAGCCAAACAGCAGTTCTTAGGGGGCTGCTCGTATCTTAAATCGCTTTCTCGTTAAGAGACACCGATTTTATTTATTCCTCGTATCTATTCAGCAAGCCTTTAGCAAGCAGAGCGCACGTGAACTCTCATACAAACATCGCGCTGTGTGATAACAGGCAAAGAGTGCAGATGTTTATAGACACGAGGGGTCCGCTCTGCTGGTGCACAGGCTCCAGGCGGGGAGGCTGAAATGGAAGGGTGCTGCCTTCTTTCTGCTTATCAACCTCCTCCAGTTCCTAGCTAGGATGCACCCAGCACAACTCGAGCACTTTATAGATAGGACTTCACCCATAACCATCCTATGAGGCAGAATCCGTTACCCTACATTTTATGGAACTGCACGAAGAAAAAGGAGAGTCTAAACTCACCAAGTACTCAAGATCACACATCTAGGAAGCAGATGTGCATGTCGGGAGTGGGTGGCTGAATGCTGAGTTATACAATTTGAGTCTTTGCTCCGTGAGAAATACAGACTCGTTGAACACTTAGAAGAAGGCAGGGGCTGTATTATACAGAGCTAAGCCTTACTGCTCTATGAGGATGGGAGAGAAAGCAGTTGAGAGACTACTGACATCCTAAGAGGAAGGGATGGAGACTTGGAACCAGAGTGTGGCAGGGAGAGGACACATGAGATGGGGGCGGGGGGGCCTGGAGTCACTACTGGTCATGGGGGCTTAGTAGATTCTGAAAATCTACTAAGCTACCAACTTTTTGAGGGTTTCCTTTTATTTCAGATGAATTTTGAAATCCTAAACCATAGTTATGTTTTAAACTATTTTCTGGGAATTAACACCACACTGGACTTGCAGCTAAAATCCCTGTTCTCTGCCCCTCCCAATCTCTTGGACTATCATATTTATTAGACAGTAGGCCTGTCAAAGACAAGAGGATGACTTTTTGGTGTCTAACTTGGGTAGACTCATGATGCCTCTGGGTGAGATGGGAAAGTCGAGAAGAGCAAACACAGGGGTTACAACAGTGGCCTCCGGTTGGGAAACGCCAACGTCCCCGGGGAGACGCTCTGCAGGTAGCTGGAAACGGGAGTTCTGAACGTGTTTGCTGAGAGCGCTGGGCATCTGGACACGTCAGCACAGAACTGCTGCTTGAGTCACAGAGGAAGAGGAGGCTGAATGGGAACCGGGGAAATAAAGGATGTTGAAGAGTTCCGACCTCCCCATATGAGGGAAGGAAACACCAGATGACCAACGAGTACATGGGAAAGACAAGGGCAAAAAGAGAGGGTTCTGGGAGAGTCCACGCATCAAAAGTGAAAGGTCTACACCCTTACACCAGCACTCCTAATAACAGAGTTGGAAGCTGGCTTAGGACGCTGTAGCATCAGGTGAAGGAGACGAGGACATGGTCCCTGCAAACTGCTTGCTGCCTTCCAACCTTGAAAGGCGAATGCAACTGAAAGCAAGCAGAGGAAACCAGCAGAGTACAAAGTGCCAAGAGATCCACCTCCCCGCAGCCAAGAAGCTGGGAGCAAATCAGATACATCAGAAATGCCACTGGACAGTTGCAGAGTGTACGCGTTTCTGAAGAGGGAAAAGGAGAGAGATCACATCCGTCCTTGAATTGTCGCTGGTGTTTAAACACCTACGCTGAAAGTCTACTTAAAGAGCCCACGTGTGGCTCGCGAAGGTCATCTCCTGCGGAAGTCAGGGGTGCCACGTCCCTGCACATTCAGTCCTTGTCAATGGGGATGTGAAGTTCACAGTGGAAGGATACGGCTCCTCAAAAAGCTACCATCCAAAGTGATACACAGCTCAGACCCAAAGATTGAAATTTATACACTATGTTGTGCTAGTATTGACTGTAGAAAATTTTTATTTTCTCTAAATTTTGTTTCGGAGGGCAGCAAAAAGTAAAGATCATGAGATGCTAGTAATAACCTAAGTTGATGGTTTGAGTTAAGCTCCCTGAACTTACATTTTGGTACTCCTCCACAGACCTGATGACCTCTGGGTCATCTTCCTTTTTTTGTTCTCTGTATGTTTGTTTTTAACCAACTGGAAGGGAAAGCCCCAGGAAACAAATGACGGGAGGGCCATCATTCCTTCCCCACGTTCAAAGTGCAAAAACGCCATCCCAGAACGCCCTCCTCTTTTCATTTTTAACAGGCCTCCCAACGTCAAAACCAGGATTTGCTGCTCATGTTCTAAGCGCTCTATAAAAATTCCTGTAGTGGCAACAATGAAAGAGCTAAACAACCTAGTGGAAATGAAGCCTGCAGGTTGTGATACTTTTTATGACATAAAAGGAATTTTCTGCCTCAGCTAAAAGGCTGAAATACCTAATATTGGGGAATAAAGGGAATACGTATCACACCTCTTTGAAACGGGAGGAAAATAGTATTACTAATAACAGAGACAAGAGAAACCAAGGAAGGCAACGCAAAGATGTCAACCCTCTTCGTGAATTAATGCACTTTGAGAGTGAAGAGAACACCCGCACCCTATTCGTCCCGAAAGAAAATGATCACCAATGAGTGTAACGTGACTTGGATTGTGAGATGCAGATGTACCAGGGTGTGAGCCAGGGTGTGGGGCTACGACACGAGAGGTATTAAAACGGAACGTAATTCGTAGAATAGGAATACATGCTCGTAACTGTAGAGATGATAACCTAGAGCAGAAAATTAACATAAGAGAAAACATCACAACGTCCTTTCCCAAACACCAAAACCCCATCATCAGAAACGGCCCTGGCTCGCTGTCAGTGGTTTTTGAGAACTTGACATTCTTTCCAAATACGCACCCAAAATAATATTACACTGATCTCACGTATTTATCGCTTCCTCTTCAACATCAGCTCCCTTAGAGGCCCTTAAAGAACTATCTGACTTTAAAAGAAGTTAGGGGCTTCCCTGGTGGCGCAGTGGTTGAGAGTCCGCCTGCCGATGCGGGGGACACGGGTTCGTGCCCCGGTCCGGGAGGATCCCACATGCCGCGGAGCGGCTGGGCCCGTAGGGCACAGCAGTGAGAGGCCCGCGTACCGCAAAAAAAAAAAAAAGAAGTCAAATACTAAATTAAAATGATCATTTAAATTACTAAACGTAGTCAATTAGCCATGTGTTGAAAATATTTCAAATCAATTTATTACATAAAAATAACTAACAAATTGGTATGAAGTACATTATAAATTAAGTGTCATATAAACGGTCTATAATAAGAATCACCATCATCATAAAAATAATTTAACTGCCCCAAAGTGACTGGAGTGAATCTCGAACATTTTGTCCCCAGGACTGAGGAAAGAAAACACTAAATACATAAGACTTGGAGACGATGAGAAGTAAGTGCCATTAAGCTTGCTGTCACTTTAAAAGGTCAGTGCCCAGGAAGGGCCAAAAATCAAAACAGAACTCCCCCCAAAATCCCAAATTCAAGAAAGATCAGCAGACTGAATGAATTTTAACTTTAACTGATGAGGCAAATGCATAATGTTGACCAACAGCATCAGGTAAACAATATTCAACAGATTTTATTTTTGAATTTTTTTAATATGTAAGGTCTGGAAAAATGCACAATCAATTTTCTGACCTGCTTCCTCATGCTAACTCATTTTCATTACTCCCAGTGAAAGCACCCCAGAGAATAAGAAAAAGAGCTGACATGAGCTGATTTACATTTCTCTGCTATAAAACCAGAAGTTTATAACCAAAGAAAAAGCAAGACTGTCAAAAATGTTAAATATACACTAGACATTGCTCATCATTCTTTTTAAGAATTGGGAAGTTGCAGGGTATGTTGAATTAAGCAACAAAGATGTCAAGAGCAATGAAACTGAACCTCAGGCACATGTTAATGGCTTAGCTACTTTCTCCATCTATAAAAATCAGGACACTCTTACTGCTCTCTCTGTTAGGTAATTAACAGCTTAAAAGCACTTTGGAAGTACAAACTGCTAAATAAATTATGACTGCCAAAGAATTTTAACCGCCATGTGCTAAATAATAGTGATGAAACATGGGCCTTGAACTTTACCACTTTTGTTTTCAAATTAATCATGTAAACAAGACTCTAATCTCTCATAATATTAGGCTTAGCACAGTATTAGGTAGCAAGTTCAATTTAGGGATTCAAAATCACCGAAGGGATCTTGTTTTTCCAAGAGCAGTTGATTCAACTTTATATGCAGTAATGAAAGTAAGTTCATGTCCTACTCCAGTAGCTACAGAAATATCACCATGACACCTGTGTCTACATTTTGGCTAATTCCAACTCGAGGCCATTCTACTTGAAAATCTACTTAGCTACCAACATTGTGAGGATTTCCTTTTGTTTCAGATTGATTTTGAAATCCTAAACCATAGTTATGTTTTAAACTATTTTCTGGGAATTAACAACACACTGGACTTTCAGCTAAAATCACTGTTCTCTGCCCCTCCCAATCTCTTGGACTGTAATATTTATTAGACGGTAGGCCTATCAAAGAACCTTCAGTGCTTTTTTAGACTTGTTTACTGACGAAAGAGGATAAAGATACTGGCACCAATTCTATGACCTTCCAAACTTTCTATTCCAGTGGTGGTTGACCATGTCATAAAATTTAAAATTTGGACTAGGAAAGCTAACAGCGCTTCATTTGTCATCTACAGCATCTTATTCCTTTTCCATATTCATTTGAAATAACTACCAAGTGCTGTGAAACTGAAAAAACAATCGAACAACTAACAAACAAACAAAAGACGCAAAGAATTTTAAATCACAGAAAGATGACACAACCTTAGAGAGCAAATTCATTTTAATTCTTCCTCATTGGAAATATAACATCTGAAAAAGTCTCCTATCTAAGCCCACAATCTGATCGAGGTTCTGCTTACAAAGTGCATGGTTCTGTGAATTATCTGGACGATTAGAAATAAAATGCAGCTATGAAGAACAGTTTAAACACCATTAAACAAACAAGCCTAAATTCTGTTTATTATATATTTGGGGAGAAAGTCACGTCCAGTTACTACTTTAAGGAAAAATTAAACATCTACGAAAGAAACCAAAGTAAAGGGTATGATTCACAGTAAAATGCAAACATATAATTTTATCCTCTTAATAACCAAGACCTCAAATACCAAGTTTTAGTGACCCATATTAATTTAATTGTGACATTAGCTTTTATAATCAGAGATGTACAAAGACCACTGTGCTCCAAACATAATTATTGCGCGAGTCTCATTTCATGAAATTATTAGTTAAGATGAGAGCCTCTGAACAAATTCATATGTGATTAGTTTCACTTATTTAAGAACGCTGAATAATTTAAGACAGCTGAAATAAAAGGAAAGCAAAAGGGGCACGTCTGAGCAGTGCTGACATCATCTGCACCCTGCCCTCTCCAGGTGGACCCTGAATTCAGAACGATTATGAACTGTGCGTACCTTCCAGGTGAAGCCACATCAGCCTCCCCTTCACAGCAATGACGGAGGCCACGCAGAGTTCTCCCGGATTCCTGGGGTTCACAGCTTCAAGTTTCATGTTCGGTGTGAAGCCCCGGCTGAATGACGTCTGAAAGAGAAATAGAACTGACGCTGAGCCAGAAGATACCACAGCCAGATAACGCGAAGCCAGAGAGTGGCCAGCTGGCACGGCAGAAATGTATACACGCGCACGCGCACGCACACGCGCACGCACAGATTTATTGATAAGACAGACAGGTGAGCGCACCTGCTTAGTCTTTCCCCACCATCCATGAGGAAAGAACCACACAGCGCACGCACACGCACACGCGCACGCACAGATTTATTGATAAGACAGGTGAGCGCACCTGCTTAGTCTTTCCCCACCATCCATGAGGAAAGAACCACACACCCTTCCGCTTGTTTCCCAGAAATGAGAACTACGCTGGGCACACAGCAGGTGCCTAACAATATCTGCTGAAAGAGCGCGAGGGTGAATCCGCTCTGGCTTCCTAGTTCCATGTGCGTCCTTCCAACCTCGGAATCACTACGGTACCGATCACTCCTCCCACGTCCCTGTGCGCCTCACTCACGTCCTCCCGGGCGTATCTGAGGGTGAAAGGAGATGGCGACCTCCACCGGGGATCGTCTCCTTCAGCAGGATGTCTGTCCTCTAGCTTTTCCTTTGGTGCGAGGTCTGCTCGTGATGAATTCCCAGTTTTCTTTTATCTGAAATGGTCTCTATTTTCCCCTTGTTCTCTGTTTATTTTTCTTTACTTTTAAAATTCATTTTTAAAAATTCACAGAGGGAAATTCACTTTTTGGTGTGCTGTTCTAGGAAAGCAGGGCTGTCAGATGAATGCACACAATCATGTAGCCATAACCACCATCAAGACACAGAGGGTGCTGTCACCCCCAAAATGCCCTTGCACTGGTCCTTCGGTGATCAATCCCTCCCAGACCCCCAACTCCTGGAACACTGATCTGCTTTCTGTTCCCGTAATTCCACTTTTTCTATAATACCATCTAAGTGGAATCCTACCCTACTTAGCCTTGTCAGTCTGGCTTTTTTCACTAAGCTAAGTGCATCTGAGAGTGTCAGGCTATCACACGGATGGGTACCTCATTCTACTTTACTGCTGAGTGGTTTCTACAGATGCACCATGATTTATCTATCCATTTACCAGCTGAAGGACAGCTGAGTTGTTTCCAGGTTTTGGTAATTGTGAATAAAGCCACTATGGACATTCAAAGACAAGTTTTTGTGTGAGCATAAGTATATTAAGCTGCTCAGGCTGCCACAGCCAACACCGTGGGTTGGGCAACTTAAACAACAGAAATGTATTGTCTCATGGTTCTGGAGGCTGCAAATCCAAGATCAAGCTGTGAGCAGGGTTAATTTCTTCTGAGGCCTCTCTCCTTGGCTTGAAGACGGCCATCTTCTCCCTGTGTCTTTACATGGTCTTTCCTCCATGTGTGTGGCCTATGTCCTAATCTCCTTTTCTTACAGGGACACCAGTCATGTTGGAGAAAGGCCTACCCATGTGACCTCATTTTACCTTAATAACTTCTCTAGACACTCTTAAGTACAGTCCCATTTTGAGATACTGAGAATTAGGGCCGTAACACATGAATTTTGGGGGGACAAAATTCAGCCTCTAACACTAAGTTCTCATTTCTCTAGAAACGGAAGGATTGCTGGACCATATGGTAAATGCACATTTCTAAGAAACTGCCAAATTATTTTCCAGTATGTCATTTTGCACTCCCACCAGCAGTGTACGGAGTTTCAGTTGCTAAACATCCTCACCGGCACGTGGTATTGCCAGTTTTTCAAATTTGAGCCTTTCTAATAGGTAGGTCTAGTGGTATCTCATTGTGCTTTTAACTTGCATTTTCTCTGTAACCAGTGAGGTTCAGCACTTTTTCACGTGTCTGTCCACTTGTACGATCTTCTTGGATGAAATGTCTTTTTATCTTCATTCCGGAAGTGTATTTTCACTGGATATAGAACTACAGTTTTCTTCTTTTAGCATTCTAAAGACATTATTAATTCACCATCTCTTAGTCTCCATTGTTTCTGATGAGACGTTTGTTGTTATTTAAATTGCTGTTCCTGTATAAGGAATGTATCATTTTTCTCTTGATGCTTTGAAGATTTTCCTCTTTATGTTTGGTTATCAGCAATTTGACTAGGTTGTGTTTCTTTGTATCTGTGTTGCTTATTCGCTGAGTTTCCTGAACCCATTAATTTAGATCTTTCAGCTACTCTGGTAAATTTGGAGTCATTGCTTCTTCAGCTATTTTCTTCTTCCACAATCTCTGTGGCCACATCTTCTGAGTCACCGAGTACACATGATATGGTTGCTCAGATCCCTGGGATTCTATTCATCTTTCCCTCCCTTCCTTCCAATCATTTTTTTCCTCTCTGTTCTTCAGATAGTATAATTTCTATTTTCAAGGTCATGAACTCTTTGCTCTGTCGTCTCTATTCTGCTTTTAAGCCCTTCCAATGAATTTGCTTATCTTGGATATTGTATTTTTTAGTTCTAAAATTTCTCTTTTTTATGCTCTCTACTTCTGTTCTGGCACTTCCTATCTTTTTATTCATTACAAGAATATTTTCCTTTACATCAATGGTTTGAAACTTTAGAGTGTATCAGAATTATCTAGAGAGCTTTTTAAAAACATAGCCTGCTAAGTCTCACCCCAAAGTCTGTGATTCAGTTGATCTGAGGTGAGGTCAGCAAATCTGTATTTCCAACAAGTTCCCAGGAGATGCTGAAGCTGCTGGTGCAAAGACTGCACTGTGAGAACCACCGCTTTACACCACGGAGCTTAGTTGTAATAGGGGCTTTAAAATACTTGTCTGCTAATTTCAACATCTGGGTCATGTTGGATTTGGTCTGTGTTGATTTATCTGTTCTACTGAGAATGAGTCTGATTTTCCTATTTCTTCATGCATTGAGCAACTCTGGATTGAAACCTGGATGTTTTAAATATATATCACAGAGACTCTGGATTGTGTTATATTCCTCCCAAGGGCGTTGATTTTTCTGTTTTAGCAAGCAATTGACTTGGCTGGACTCAAACTACACACTCTGCCTCTGGAGAAGCAGCTCACATCTCAGTTCCGTTCTTTCATCCTTAGCAAGGCTTCTTGGGAGTGTTCCTGGCACATACATGGTTCAGGGATCAGTTAAAGATTTAGGCAGAGTTTATACACTGGATTTGTGGTCTCCCCTCCTGCCTCTCCCCTCACTTTCCAGTAGCTGTGGTTGCCCAAATTCTGTTAACTGGTTCATCAGGCCAGAAAGACCTTGAATTTTATATCACTGTTTTCATTATCCCCTATGTTGTCAACTGTGGCTGACCTTAAGCCAAAAGTCTGTAAAAAATGGGTGACCACTCCTGCTACTACTTTCTCCCAAGCATCTGTTCCCCTCTAGAATCCTTCTGCTTTTGTTCATTTTCCATGTCTCTCAGGTACTAGTTTTGGTATTCTGCCCAGAATTTATAGTTGCTATCTGCAGGGGGATCAATTCAGTATGAGCTTACTCAGCCAATACTAGAAGCAAAACTGACTCCTAACACTTTAAAAATAAATATGAAATTTTCCAAAATTACCCACTACTATACATTTTTTTATCAGGCATTGCAATACTATATAAATGTATCTACTTTGAAATACATAAACTGAGATACACAGGTTCCTGTAAGTAAGAGAGATTACATCTTTATATGACTCATGGAAAGAAACCAAGGTAATTCACATTTCCATGTCTTTTTATAGAAGTTAAGTTGAAAATGCAATTATATTTTTATGTTACCAGAACAAAATTATCCAATGTTATGCTGAGAAACCAATATGCTCCTTTCCTTTATGTTTCTTCAGAAATCGAAATCAAAGGAATTCTAGGTTGGCTGTTTCTCTGCAAGTCGTCTGGCCTCATTCATGCATATTAGGTATTGAGTTTCTTTTTGATGACATGACTCGATACACTGCCTGAAAAGCCTCTAAGTAAGTTAAAATGCATTTTATCCTACTTAATAAGGGAAAGCTACAACCCTGTAACCTATTTTCATTTCAACTCACTGCCTGAAGGTAATTTATAAAGGATCAATAGCAAAACTGTTACCTTTGAGTTTATTTTACTAAGCATTTGCCTGTGTCAGTCCATCTCAGAACAGCCTCGGATTGTTAAACATCCCCAGGGAAACGTCTTCCATGCATCCACTTCCACACTACCCCTCCTCTGGTACACACGAGATGTGTGATTAAAAAATGATTCATGATAAACATTCCATTAAAGAGCACTTGTAGCCTGTTAACATCATCCAGAAAAGTACCAGTAATGCAATGCACGTGCCACCAGGCAGATAACAATCCCGTCGATTAAATAAACGGACAGCAAGAAACAAAGGGGGGCATCTCTGTAACAAGTGCATTTCTAATGAATACGCCGGCATTTTAATTAATACAGATTTCATCTTGGTAGCTGAATCCTGAAAGCTCAGAGGCCACCTGGGGATACGGCTCCTGGCTCCACTATAAAGATCCATTTGGACAACGGCTGGCTGATGGGAGCAGGGGACAGATAAAAAGACACCTTGGGGGAACCACGCTGTCACAGAAGAAATAACTCCCTAAATCCAGAACAAGGGGGAGATGTGAGGAGTTTCTTCCCAAGGCTAAAGAGTTAGGGACGGACGATCTCCCGTCTGGAAGAAAGCACAACCTCAAAGCGGTTTGAGGATGCAATGAAGAGTTTCCACAATCACAAATAAAAGGCAATGAGGGGCTTCCCTGGTGGCGCAGTGGTTGAGAGTCCGCCTGCCGATGCGGGGGGACACGGGTTCGTGCCCCGGTCCGGGAGGATCCCACATGCCGCGGAGCGGCTGGGCCCATGAGCCATGGCCGCTGAGCCTGTGCGTCCGGAGCCTGTGCTCCGCAACGTGAGAGGCCACAGCAGTGAGAGGCCCGCGTACCGCAAACCCGCGTACCGCAAAAAAAAAAAAAAGGCAATGAGGCCAGCAGATTCCATGACAAGTGATGTCAACACGTTCGAAGTGTAGTAAGACTCCACTGGACTTAATATGCCTTAAGAGCTAACCAGCTGCTGTGGTGGCAGGTCACACAGCTGTCTCCACACCACCTCACACCCTTCATACAGCTCTTTCAACACTTCAGAAAAGCTACCTTTGTGAAAGGCAATGTCCTCCAGTAGATGTTCATTCAATCACGTAAGGAGCCCTGATTTCTAACCCTGCCACTGACGTGTTTCCGTATTTATGAGCACAAGCTGACCTCGTTACCAACCTACTTAATTCTCCAAAATCTGATCATGATTTATGCTCAGTGTTGAGCTTCTCTCTATTAAGCCAGCTCTTCCCATCAGAAAGCGTTGCCAACTGAATCCCTGGAGTAAAAATTATTGGTGGGGCAGCAATGAATCAGCAGCTCTAGGCGCACATGCCAGAAAACAATTCTTTGATGTGGGAGCACATTGCACTGTAGTATCTGGAGTCTCCAACCAGAGGACTGCATCTTTTTTCTTAGCATAAAAAATTAACTCTCATAACTAAATGCATGTTAAACATACGAGGCTATACATCTCTGCCTCACTCTCCAAACGAAGATGATAATTCACATCCCTTTTTAGTTCCTCCGGTTGATAAAGTTTACATGAATAATTTGTAAACTATTTTATACAACAAACTCCTATAAATAAGCAAGTACACACATGTTGGAACACACACACACACACGCGGAGTTATTTTATGTGCCTCTGTGCCAATAAGCTGTATTTGAAGAAGAAGCAGAAGACTGTTGGGTGAGCATGTTATTACTTCAATCCAATAAAAAATTTAGGAACATATTTTAAGAATATACCTCAGGAGCAGAGAATCTCCCATTCAATGAACTTGTCAATATCACACTCCATAGCAAGTGCACAGCTAATGGTGGCCCTGGTGGCTGGCCGTCCACCAAACTCTGTCCTCCTCCTGCCAGAGTACAGGCTCAAGGCGGGGGGAGACCCCAGCCAGGGCACACTGCCCAGTCTCACTCATGGCGTGGTGTAGCTGAGTGACTAGTTCTCAATGACAGAAGGTGACAGAAGTAGGATGTAATATGTGTCAATATCAAGCTACAGTGTCTAGCACTAGGGTCCTCTTCTCCTGGTTCTCTTTTCCTATCTGCTCGCTAGATTCAGATGACGAAGCCGAGCACAGACCTAGACCAAGGCTCAGCGCAAGAAGAACCACCTGCTCATCAGGAACAAGCTAGACCGTCCACAGGTGAGAGAGAAACTTACGACATGCTTAGTAGTCAATCTGTCACTACAGCCCAGCGTTGCCCTAATTGACACAAAAACGGAAAGCAGGGCTTTTCAAAACTGATAAAAGGCTTAGGATCCCATGGTACAGGGTAGCACTCTAACCTCATCTTGTTCAATAAATAAAAAGCAACCTATACAACTCAAGGTGGACAACATTTATGAGAAAAGGCAGAGCAAGAACCAGGCTTCTTACGTTTCTGAAGCAGAAGGGAGGCGCTTCTTCTGTCCCATGCTGCTTGTGATAATCTGCCCAGTCGAAGTCCTGGCCAGAGTAACCTGTGCGTGAGAAAATGCAGATAAAACGCATTAACCAAGCCGCATCTCAGACCGATGAACAGCGCCAGGGTGTGTCGGGAATTTAAAGTAATAAGGGCGGCAAGTATAGGCCCCGTCCCCAAAAGGTGAAGCCCTTTCTCATGTGTGACAACATATTGAATTTTTCGTAGACAGTGTAAAGTACTAAATAGAGGCAGGGTGTACCATCATTATCATAATTCGGTGCTTGAAACCAGGTGAAGAAGGGGGGAATTTACCCCCGTCAGCGCATGCCGGGGCATAGATCCGCTCTGGGGGAGAACAGATGAGACAGAGCATCCCACAGAGCACACGTGCACAAGGCACGTGGCAGAAATACACAACAACACGTGCCTTCATATCAATTCTGAGTTCAGGTGAACGTACATCTCGACATCTTCGTGGAAACCGTGAGATTTTATTGGAAAACAACACTAGAGGAGAATACTTTTTAAAGAGTAACAGAAGGTAAGACAAATGGCAAAAAAGGATTTGAGATTCTAGCGGGAAATCCTCCAAAGATATGGAAGTCAGGGAGGAATAAACCTTGCCTTAGAATTGAATCACGGAGGAGGATGGAAAATGAGAACTGGGGAAGGTGGGCCTCTCCGGATGAAGTTTTGGGGGCACATTTGAGATACTGGGGGAGTTTGAGAACCAACTATTCATAGGTACTGACTTTAACATGGTTTTTTTCTTTCTTTCTTTATTCATTTCATTTGGGGGTGGGGGAAGAGGTACATAATTATACAATATATATCGATCTATCGTGACCGCCAAGACAAGACATGGGAGAAGTTTAAAACATAAAACAAGAAAGGAGTTGAGTGTATGGCTGAACCTAGGTAGGAAAATACCTCTTAATGTGTCATTTGCATTTCCTGTGAACAAAGGAAGGGAATGGAACCAAAAAATACGGTACCAATCAGGATTACCTGAAACTGTGCAAAATGTCCCCATAATCATCACTTACAGTTCTCTCTTCACTGGTTTAAGTATATGTAAAATAAATCTATAAGGGATTTCTTAAGTATATTTTTAAGCCAAGCCCCTGATTTCTTTGCCCTGTATCATCATAAATTCTACACCTGCAAATTCACTTAACATGGGGAATTCTGTTACTAAATCCACACTTGCAGAAAGACTATGGAAATTCCATATATTGAAGAAATTCAAGATACTGTTTGCTTCCTACCTCCACTTGTACAAAATAGTATCCTTTTCATTAAGTAAGCTCAATTTACTCAATTCTTTAAAAGATGGGGGTGGAGGTTAACCAAGAAGGCAGTTGTCTTCCTGGCCCAGGGACTGACCCTCCCCCCTCCCCCCTCCCTTGCTGACCATCAGTGACAGAGGACACCCCCCCCAACTTGCTCCTGAGACGTCCCTGTAAAGAGTGACAGCTCCTCACTACTTTCCAATGAGGAGATAAGACGTCTCAGAGTCCTGAGATGCTGTGTAATCTTTCTAGCTGGTTTTGAAGAGGTTCTGCACGTTCTTCCACATTCCCTTCCCCCCAGACCCTCTGTCCAGAGCTGTCCCTCCAGCCAGAGGGCTCTGGCACCAGAGGTCTCTGGAAGCAACCAAACCAACTTTCTCCTGAACATTTGCAAACAAAGCAAATGTGTCTTAATCAAGGCACTGAGAGTTTCTTTACAATTAACGTAATCGTCCACTTCGAGTACTTTCTCTGTAACTGTTTTGGAGCAAATCCTTGCGTTAATATATAAGAACAGAAGAATTCACCGAAAGACACCTCAAACTGGTGAGAAGTCACCTCACTGTATGAAAATACTGAACCAGAAAGGAGAACTAGATGAAGGACCCAGTTCTACCAGGACTTGGATGAACCAAGGTCAAAATAAATTAAGTCTTCTGTACCTAGCTTTCCCTATCTACTAATCCACAAAAGAAAGAAAAGCGCTTCAAACTCTCCTCAAGCTGCTGCATTTCAAGATTCAGAGCCACTATTACTAATTACTATTGCTATTTAGGATTATTTCCCTTCCCTCTGCGGTTAATTCCCTTCTCTTCTCCTAGGGGAAAAGTGTGACAGGTTGAATGAAGAGAGGATATATAACAAGACATTCCCTAGAAGAGCTCTCAAGTGAACAGCTGGAAACAAGCTGAATCCTGCAACAGAAGGACCCTGGTTGTTTAGGCCCACGGCTAACTGGCTTTGTTAAGGTCAAGACCTCGTTCTCTTACATATCTCTTCCCTGGACCTCTGCTACCTCCTGAGTTAGTTTGTGAGCAAAGGAAAATCTTATCAAGATCATGGGGGAAGGGGAGAAATAGGAAAAAACCGATACAATGAACAGCCAACCATTTTCTGAAATAATATCAAATTTAGGTATTCTGTATGGTCAGTATCTGTTCAGATAAAACTTTCCAACTTAGGGGTCACCTCTACACCCTATACAGATAGACATTTAGCTGGATTTTCTATCACATTCATAACCACCAACTTCCAATGGATTTTCAACCCACTCCATAAATGCCAGGCTCACGGTTTCTTGGACCTATATTCAATCTTTCTACATCCAGTCTCCAAGATTCTCTATGGGGAGCCACTTTTAATCTAATAATTTCAGGATATATCCAAGTCTTGCTGGGTACCTAAGCAACAAGCCATTATTCTGTCCCCAGAACTCTCTCCTTTCCTTCAATATTTGAATAGCTTCAACTTTGCGTCCTCCTTCTCTTAGGGACCTTTATTCGCTTCATCACTTAAAATTCTTCTCCTCAGGCTGATAATGAGCTCGCTTTGTAAGGCATTTTTGTGACAGCTCAGAAAATAACTGTTACATAAAAACAAATTGCTGTGGCTCGTATAATAGAGACAACAGGGGTCAATTATGCTCATTAATCAACAAAGACAGAACAAGAAGTACTAAGGCTTAACCACAGCCAGGAAAGCATGTTTTAAACCCAGGAGGGAGGAAAACACCAGAGGGGAAAAGAAAATAAAAGGAAATCAAAACCCCTTGGGCTATTAAAATTTGCAACAAGCTGCCATCAGACTGTTGAACTTCCACCACTAGGGTTATTTAAGCTTTAATTAGTGTTTATTCTGCATGACGTTCCAACTATTACGGGTCCAAAAGGAAACAAGTCAATGACCCATTTTTCCTTATGATACAAATTAATTGACATAAAACAGCTCCACTTGCAAACATTACTATTGGCAGTGCAATTGGACAATTCTTCTGGAAAACAATTTGGCAGAAAAACGTCCATGAACTTTGACACAGCAATTTCACTTCTGGAAATGTAACCCATAAAACAACCCCCAAAACTGAAAAAATGTGATACATTAAGATACAATGGCATTATTACTAATAATTCTGATTAAAAAAAATCTTTATATCCAGAAGTAGAAAATAATGTGAAACTTAGCCAAGTCCATGGAAAGTCATGCAGGCATGAAAATTGCACCTAGTTTACTACAAAAAGTCATGAAAAAAATGACTACTGTAAGTTTAGATGAAAAGACTGCTACAAGCATACACAGAATTATCAAACTGACATGAAAATATGCAAAAGAAAAGACCTGAAGAAAGGTAAGAAAAACTTACAAGGAAATATCAAAATAATTATCTGTGTGGTGGGACTCCTGGATATCTTTTTCTTCTACCTCCTTGTATTTTCCAAGTTTTCACTAATGTTCATGAATTATTTCAATAATACAAAAATTTTGAAAGCATAGCATCTTCACTCTATCTTAAAAGATAATCAAAGCACCGGTCAACCAATCCAGGAATACAGCATGACGACCTCCCCTCAGCCATCCTCCTGCTTCTCCTTTGCTAACAGAATCCTGACTGTATCCAGTTCCTAGAGGGAGTTAGGTCTCTCCTCAGCACCAGGAAGTGAATCATGACAACCCTGAGGCAATCATGGCGGTCTCACGCCCCTTGCCAGTGACTTGGGATGGAGGGAAGGGCAGGGCTTTAAAAAAGATTTCTCTCTCTCTCTCAAAAAAAAAAAAAGAGACCACCGAAGTAAAAGGTCCTGTTCTATGCTAGGTGGATATGAAAAAAAATTACAATCTTAATAAAAAATAAAAATAGCAAAAGAATATCATGTTTGACATCTACCTGAATGACAAAATGAAAAACAATGATACAAATCCACCACTGTAAAGGCTGTCCAAAATAATTACATAGAAATACAAAGTTACGTATTCAAGGAAAGAGAAATCTGAAAGAATATACACCAAAAGTTATTTTTTCAGGATAGGAAACTTTTCTACTTTTTATCAGAATTTTAAAGAATGCATGCATATTAAATCTGCAGTTTAAAAAAAGTGTTTAGAAATATACCCTGAGGTCCTATAAAGTGGTAACACTTTCTAAAGCAAGGAAATGCATCCATTTCATAACAATTCACTGTAAGTCTCCAGCTTGCTGGACTCTGCTAAGTTGCTGGTAAGACGAGGATGAAACAGGCATGTGCTCTGCTTTCACCTGCTCCGGCAGCTAAGAGAGTGACAGACACACGGCATGGTTAAGAGTGACGCAGTGGGCAAAGGCAAGGATGGAGGGAGACATGGAGAATGAGGAAAGAAAGCCCTGAAGAAAGCCATCCCTCATGATGGAAGATCACAGAGCTCCAGGGAGATCTTCGGCAACTGAGAGAACGTTCACATCCTTGTGCTGGAGCACCTGGGTTCATAGGAAGCTTCTTCAGCTTCTAGTTCAACGTCTCTTTGAAAGGAAATATGACACAATCATCTTCAAAGATCAGTAAATCGCAGGACCGAGATACAGGAATGAGAGACAACACGACAGAAACCACATTATAGTAAGAGCAGGTTCTTAACCCTTTCTCAGAAAATCTCATGAATGGTGAGAGCAGCCCTACTGGGCACTTTCCCAGGGCACTCCTCTCCTTACTGAATGGTGATCTCTCTCCTCTCAAGCCCGAGGCTTTCACTGAGTCCCTCGAACACTTACTCAGGCTTAGCCCATGATAGCATCTCCTTGAGTGGGCCTCACAGCCACCCTGAGTGATAAGTAGGATGGAGGTGCCCACTGCACAGGTGAGGCAGCAGGACCACACAATCCGCAAGTGCAGGAGTGCTAGGTCTATTCCTGAGCAAGTGTTCTCAACAACCTCCTCATTTGTTTCATGAGTTTGCTTATAGGGAGCAAGATAAAAACCCTAGTAATTGATTAAAGCATTTCCTTTTGTCCATGTCATTTTTTAAAGAGTTACCCCCCCCCCTTTGGAATCCACCAGCACCCTCCACGTTCTCAGCTGATGTTCATTTTCAAGACCTCCCTGATGGGAGATCTTGAAAATTTACACATTCATTTTCCAAACGAATTATTCTGTTTTTACATTCATGGAATAGTGCAGAAAAAAAAGAAAAACAAGGAAAGACAGGGGAGGGAAACAAATAAGTTAGTATAAACACCAGCCATTCCAACTTCCTCATCTTTTAGAATAAAAATAAATGTTGAGAAGTATTTAATGCATGTATGGTCACAGTGTGACATGTACATTCCTCCATCTGGGGGCAAGCTCAAAATGTTATTCTGAATCATAGACAGCATTAGGAGATGTAGATATGTCTCCAGGATGGAATCTAATATCATAAAGGCCAACTGTCAATGGCAAAACCATCTTAAGAGTCCTGAAGAATGAAGTAAATTCAGAGATAAGTGAACAAGAGGGAGGCTTAGTTTTCAACAATCAGAAATGTTTTCAGATATTTAAAAAGAACACCCAGAGTTTTAGTCCCCCAAATATTCAATCAAAAGTGCTTTTTGCTCTTTTGATTGAATCACAAAGCCAGAAATGAGAACATGCATCCAAGTCCAGTAACAGGTGGGCTGATCAATAGTCCCCTCTTAGATGCCACATGAAATATAATAATAAAAAAACTACTTACAAAAGCCCAGGGATGGAAGACAACCCTGTGCTCAAGGAAGGTGAGGAGCAGGAGCTGAGATTATTATAATGCCTAGCCTCAGTGAACAAAAAAGCAACCAGACAATCTTAGCCCCATCCCTGGAGGGAGAAGCAGAGGAGCAGACATGGTTGCCACCTGCCCAGGGTTCTGTTTAGGGGGAGAAAAAGAGGAACCACCTGCTCATCCAAGGCAGTGGCACACATGGCTGTAAGGTCCAATTTTACAATTCCGTATGGTACAGGCTGAGAAATTAATGTAAGATTCACCCGTTAGTTCCTTAAATAATCAGGGACGCCTACGTGTACCAGGAATTGTTTTACGTGCTGGGGAAAGGGAAGTGAATAAAAACATTTTTAAAACCCTCACTTTCTAGTAGGAAGATAAAGTGATAAATACTCTAGGACTTGCAAAAACCCTAAAACACTGGCCAGACACTAACGCAAAAGCAGACCGAAGAAACGAATCTTTCAGTCTGAAGATTTTGGAACTCCCACAGAAATAACAATCATCACTGAAAATTAACTCACAATGAAAAATCACAAACCACGTAAGGAAACAAATGAACGTGAGAGTCAGACAAAACAGACTTTAGAGCAAAACGCTTCACTAGGGATAAAGCGGGTCATCACCAGGAGGTTTTAACCATCCTCACCGTGAATGCCCTAACACAGCTTCAAACACATACAAACACACACACACACACACACACACACACACACACACTCGTGAAGCTGACAAACCCTCAATCTCAGAATATTTTAATGCACATTTTAGAAAATTATAGAACAAAAATATAGCGAGAACATATAATATTTGAACAATTCAATGAAAGTTTGACCTAACAGAACGATCTGACATGAAATTTGGAAACACAGCTAAAACAGACACTTCTGTACATATATATACATGACCAAAACTGTCTCAAGCAGAAGTGGTAGCCATGACTAAATATATAACCATTGAAGGAAATAAATTCATACTCCATAAAATACAAACTAAAGGAGAACCAGCTCCAGACGGTTTTATAAGCTACTTTCACCAAACCTTCAAGAATCAGCTAAACCGTATCTTCTACAAACTGTTCCTGAGACACACTGCTTAGGAAGGTGACTAGATATGAAATAAATACATAAAAATCAGTGGTATTCTATTAGATTGTTTACAGCCAATAAAAAAGAATAAATTCTAAAAAAAATGTAAAAATCTAATTCGTAATCGCAAGCTAAAGGACAATGTACCCAGGAAAAAATTCTAGCAAAAGATTTCAAGTTATAGAAAGATAATAAAATAAAATGCCAATTTTCTAAATTAATCTATAAATGCAATGCCAATTAAAATCCAATGGGGTTCTTCATAGAGCCTTTTAAGTTGATTCTAAAATTCACGTACACGAATAACCTGCCAAAAATAACTAGTCAATTTTGAAAAGGGAGAAAGCAGAGGCATTCACCTGATATCAAGACATACTATAAAGTAAAATCAATTTTAAAAACTGAGCTATTTGTACAGGGATGGACAAACAGACCAATGAAGCAGAATAACTAAGAATAGGATACGGTTCACAACCATAAAGGAACTTGCTATATGCCAGTGGTGGCATTACCAGTCAGAAGGGAAACAGAAGATTATTCAATAAATGATGCTGAGACAATTAGCGAATTTGAAAATCCAATTCAATTCAAGCAAACAAGCAAACAAACAAACAAACAAGTAAGCAAAACTGTTTTCTCTCCTCATGCCATGCAAAACTTAATTCCAAGCAGGTTAAAGAGCCATATATGGAAATATGGAAACCAAACTGCAAGACTGAAAAAAAATACATAGAAGAACATCAGTAGGAAATATTTCTAAAGACTTTTAAACAAATCAGAAAAGTTGGATATTTGACTACATTATAATTTAATACTTTAATATAATATAAAGCACCATTTAAAGGTGAAGAAACTGGCCACAGACTAGTGAAACACATTGCTGAGAAAGAATTCATATTAGCCTATATAAAGACTTCCATCGTTAAAAGAAAAAAGGGCAAAAATATAATTGACAATTCAAAAGGAAAACAAGTTGCCAACAAGCAGATGATGAAATGTGCAGCTGCACTAGTTAGTGATCAGGGAACACGCCACTCACACAAGGAGCCCATTTCCCTGCCATCAGAATGGCAACGTCCAAGCTTAAGAATTATCACCTAACAGGGTGGACAATGTAAATTGGGAACTCTCACCTGCTACTGGTGGAAACGTAAACTTGTACAACACAGAAGAGCATGGGGTAATATCCAGGGAATTCCAGCAATTCCAGTTAGGTATAGACCCCAAAGGATCTCTCACACTTGGGTACATGTGCAAAGATCTACATTTGCAGATCTGCAAGAGGGAAAACTGGAAATAGCTTAAATGTCTATCAATGGGAAATGGTTTAAAAAATTATAGTATATTCAAAAAGCAGCTAAAATGAATAAACAATCTACACACAGCAATGTGGAAAAAAAATCTGTAAAATGCTCATGAATAAAAAGCTTACATAAAGATACACAGGATACACAGAGCATGATGCTGTTTACGTATATATCAAAACAAGACCTACTGTAAAGTGACTGTAATAAAAAAAACAAGGAGAGACTGCTGCAGAAGCCAAGGCAGTCATGCAGTAAAAGCATAAAATCCTTAGGAAGGTGGTCGTCTTGCAGAGGCGGGTGGAGAGGGTTCCGGGAGAGAGGAAGGGAGGGGAATAGAGGACGGGACTTCAATTCAATCCATTCAATGCTCAACAAACAATGACCGAGAACCCCACACTCTCCTAGCTGCTGGGCTGGAGCAGAGAACAAGACAGAAATGCCTGCCCTCCTCACCTTTCATTTTAGTGGAAAGACAGATGAAAAAAGAAAAGAAGTAAAATATGTATTACTTGTTATCTTCCATGATAAAAGGTTCTACGGAGAAAAGCCATGCAGGGAAGGAGATACAAATGTTGGGGGTGGCGATTTGCTGATTAAACAAGGCAGGCAAGAGAGACGACACCAATTAGGGGACACCGGGGTCAAGACTGAAGGAGCAGGAGGAGTGACCCAAGCAGAGGGAACAGCCAGTGCCAATGTCCTAAGGGGGCGACGTGCTCCATGTTCCAGGAAGGACAAGGAGGCTGGTGTGAATGGGAGGACTGGGGGACGTCTTAAGACAGGAGGCAAGACCGGGTAGGCGCTGAAGGCTGTTGTCATGACCTGGACCCTGACTTGGCCTCTGAGCCGCGTGGGATGGCCCTGGGAAGGCTAAGCAGAGGAGGGGCGTGTGTGCTTTAGGTTTTAACACCATCAGACTGACTGCTGTGTTGAGAGTAGGCTGAGAAAACTGGAGGTCACTGGCGTAACCAGGGAGAGACACGATGGTGACCTGGACCAGCGTGGTCTTGATGACACCTGATCAGATCCCGAGAGTATGGTGTGGATTCGCTGACGGATTACATAGGGGGTAAGAAATAGAAGAGTCAAGGTTGACCCGGTCTTCAATTATATCTATGATGCTCTGTTTCATTTTTTAAAACTCTGAATCAAAAACGGCAAAATGGTAGCATCTGCTCAATTGAGGCAGGACATCCATGAGTATGTTTATTATTTTCTGTCCCCGTTGGTATGTCTGAAACAGGAGATGACAGAAAGGATTAGGTCGCATGAGTCAGTGTCTGAGGAAAAGAGAATACCAATTAGGGTTCACCAATGTGGGTCTTGATAATCATTAAAAAAACACCTTTACTTCTTAAATCGTGTGAAGTTTGTGTGTCTATTAAGATGGCCAAAGAGCAGAGACGAAGTGCAAAAATAAGTGACTTACTTTAGCTTTTGCTCACACATTTTACAACAGAAATGGATAGGCTTCACTTGTCTACAAAGATCCCCCTGCTGATTCTGTAACTAATCTTGGGTGTTACATGCCAAGGAGATTAAGGAAATGATTTAAAAATAGCAAGTCATGGTTGGTAACCTATATGCATTTTTGCCGGCTTGATTTATTTACTTGTTTGACCCCGGTTCAGAGCGCCTATAATATTGAATTGTTGTTTGTTGGGTTTCAGCGAATGGGATAAAATCTCCAAGATTCTGTCCTTTGCTTATCAAGAAAGCACATGCTCAAACACAACAATAAAACATTTCGATCCGTTCTAGCTTAGACTATTTGTATATAAAGTTTGGGGATAGATTTGTTTAATAGGAAAGGAGTCAAAATAATGTGAGTAGGGATGTATGCTGTCTGCACATCTCCTCTACCACCCAGGCGTCTTGTTTCATCAGCTGCTTCCCACTGGGGAATGAGTGGGTTACTCTCTTTTGGGGATCAGGCAACACATTGTAACTATAAGCAGAAATCTAAACAATGTAATACTTTTGTGGGAAACATACCTACAAGAAAACATCTAAACTCACTTCTCAACATGTGTAATAAATCCTACATACTCTCAAAATTCAAGTGAAAAAAGACAACAAACTTTCAAAAAAAGCATATACATTCATACATTAATAAAGGAAAGAATGGTGTTGGAAAACATCCGACAGCATGATTCCCAGACCAGGTGTTGACACGTTAGACACGTAAGAAGTTACTTCAAAAAGAAACCATGAAATCATCACTACCGAAACCACCAGCATCTCTCAATTTTAATTTAATTACAAAAATAAATATACTTTACTACATATATGGTACATATAAATACACAGTCTCCCCAGATGGTAAGGGAGCTCAGTAATTAAAGCTGTGGCTTTGTTATAATGGCAAACACTTGGAATATTATTCTCTAGAATTGAAATTCTCCAAATGCTTTGACACATAGATCATTCCAGTCATTGGTAAGTCATGGTCCATTGACATCCCTCAGTCCTGTGTAAGGCCACCAAAAAGCCCCCAAATTACCGAGAAGGATGGCTTTTACGAAGGTACCAGTGAGAGAAAACAGCAGTAAAGGGTGGATCTGGTTATATAGAAAAAGCATTCAATTTGGGATCTTAAGACTGGGGTTCTAAGCCAAGTTCAGCCCCAAGACTTAAAAAATCATTTAACACAACTGAGCTTCAATTTTCCCACATATATAATGATTGGAGTTGATGAGATAATCTTTAAGATCCCTTTAGTTATAAAAACCCTCTACTTGTAATATCATATGATTCCTTTTGAATAGATAATACATTCACACTCAGATCAAAAAGAAAAAAAAAAAGATTTTAAACGTATTCTGTGAAAAGTCTCATTCTCATCTGCCCTGGTCGCCACCTCCATACCCCACACAGAAGTCATCATTTTCATTAGTTTCTTTTCTTTTTTGAATTTTTGAATTTTATTTTATTTATTTTTTAATACAGCAGGTTCTTATTAGTTATCCATTTTATACACATCAGTGTATACATGTCAATCCCAATCTCCCAATTCATACCACCACCACCACCCATCCCCCGCCACTTTCCCCCCGTGGTGTCCATACGTTTGTCCCCTACATCTGTGTCTCTTAGTTTTTTATGCAACCTTCCAGAGTCTCTTTACAGGAATATGTGCAAATATAAATATATATATCCTCATTAACCTCTTTTCTAACGAAAAAGACATCATACTATAACTCACTGATCTGTCACTCACAGTACATCTTGGAGAGCTTCCCATGTCAGTATGTAGGGATTATCCTCATTCTTTTTAACAACTGCATAGTTTTCATTATATAAACATCCAAAATCGACTTAACCAATCCCATACAGACAGGCACTTGGATTTTCCCCAGTCTTTTGCTATTATATATCATGCTGCAGAAAAAAACCAAACTCTTATGCATATTACCTGTAAATTGTAAGTTTAAGAGAAATTTCCACAAGTCGAACTGCTAAGGCAACGGCTAAATGCATCTACAATTTTGGTTAAATTTGCCAAACTGCCTTCCATACGGTTTGTACCTACCTGCGTTTTGCCAGCAAATCTGAGAATCCTGTTCCTCCATACTCCCATCAAAACAGAGCCGCTTCTTTCTTTCTCTTTTGGATTTCTTCCTCATCTGAGAAATCCATGCCATCTCAGTATGATTTTTAACGGGCATTTCTCTTATTATGATGAGTTTACATAAGAGTCGTGATTCTATTACTGTGAAGTATCTGCTCATATTCATAAACCTTTTTCTGTAAGTTGTTGCTCTTCTTCTCGCTGGTTTATAAATAAAAGCTCTACTATTTCAAGACAACAATCCCACAGCCAAAAGACAACCTCTACAGATTATTGGTAGATCACAATTCCTGAATGCTTCAAGGGTTTAAAAATGGTTACCACTGAGATTTTCTTCCTGGAAGGTACTAATCACCATTACTCAATATTTTACAAATAATATATAATAACCATAAAGAAACTTTCCTCTTAGAAAAGGTATGCTTCACTTTCAAAAGGGGTAGGAATAGTTTGGAAGATGACATGAAGACAATTTCATTTCGCCAAATATCACAAGTACTTGGGTGACAGAGAAGAAGCAATAATTACGGCTAAACAGTAGGTATAAAAAGCTTAAGACATAAAAATATTTAATATCATAAATATATTTGTACCGTCATCTCACTGCACACTTAAAAGGTCAATTACATTAATATAAAACAATTTTCTGAATATCATGAAACGCCATTATCCAAATAAGCACGCCCATTTCCTAGTAAGGTCCAAGCTATATGAACAATCTCGTCTGAAACATATTTAAAATTCTAAAGACCCTGGTAAACGTTAAACCTCTGCCATCCATGAATCCAAAAATGCATATATAAATGTTTTTCCTATTTTTTTTTAAACTATGTGAGGAGATACCCAACTCATTTTTAAAAAATTCTTAAATAGATCCTATTTTACTAGGAACTAACTAGGAATTTGCAAAGTCCAACCAAGCAACATTTTAAAGATTTTTTTTTAATGTGGATCATTTCTAAAGTCTCTACTGAATTTGTTACAACAATGCTTTTAACATCTTTATTGGAGTATAATTGCCTTACAATGGTCTGTTAGTTTCTGCTTTATAACAGAAGTGAATCAGTTATACATCTACATATATCCCCATATCTCTTCCCTCTAGCATCTCCCTCCCACCCTCCCTATCCCACCCCTCTAGGTGGTCACAAAGCACCGAGCTGATCTCCCTGTGCTGTGCGGCTGCTTCCCACTAGCTATCTACTTTACGTTTGATAGTGTATATATATGTCCATGCCACTCTCTCACTTTGTCCCAGCTTTTTTTATGTTTTGGTTTTTTGGCTGCAAGGAATGTGGGATCTTAGCTCCCTGACCAGAGATCAAACACGCACCCCCTGCCTGCATTGGAAGGCGAACTCTTAACCACTGGACCACCAGGGAAGTCCCCCAAGCAGCATTTTAGATATCTAGAAAACATCTTCCTTCACTGACATGGGACCCATCCGCACACGTGCTCTGATTAGAAGTTGGCCTGAGGGCTTTCAAACTCTAAAACCGACCAGCTGCTGAAACTTCACAGCAGGAAAAGACTTCTCTTCCCTACCACCAATAGATGTTTACAGCATAGAACTTGTACCATCATTTAAAAGATCATAAAAATTTTTGGACGTGTATCATGCCTTTGATTCTGCAGAGTACCTGTGGAATATCAGGGGTGTCCTCATTTAACCGTCTTGAAAAACTGAAGCACACTGATTTGGACAGTCACCTCTAGGAACCCAAATGGACACAAACACTGAGGCCACGTGAACTGAGGTCCTCACCACCCACTACTGAGCACAGAACCAGAAGCCTGACCTCCTGTCCTGCTATTTACTAAGCCTGGGGCCCTGGGCAGGTTATATAAAATCTCTGGAACTAAGTCTCCTCAGAGGGCCATCCTCATTTTGAAGATTCGGTGAGTCTGGCACTGAAAACAGTGGAATCAGTGTTCTGCAGAAGTTCACCGTAGTATAATTAGACTGCATTCCATTACTGAAGAACTTTAACGGGAAGAAGCACCAGCTGCATGGAAATAATTCAAAAGAACCTCCTCCACAGGGATGAGGATGGAGCGTAAGTTAGGATAAAAGCCCAGGGGAGTACAGTCACGCCACAGGTAAGTTAGGTGCAGCGCGATTAAAGTACAAGTAATCCAATCTCTGGTGATCTGAAAAGGTTAGCACAAAACCCCTGCTTCACTTGAGATTATCTGTTAAAATCTCCACTGAAGTTTATTTTTCTACTCTCATTCTGCTTTTGTCTTCTGTCACTCCCTTTCTTTTCCTTCCCATCTTCTCACCTTTCTCCTTGCTGCGTCTTCTCTGGATAAACCTCAGACAACAAATAGGGACAAGAAATCACGTTCCTAAAGTACAGCATGGTACTTACTGACATGCGGTTTATGGGTCTCAACTTAAAATGACTTTAACGCAACCTGGTTCCCAACTTAATTATTGTCACGTCTTATGGCATCCAAGTGTTGGAAATCTGAAAGCAACTGGGCTCTGGGGAAAATTCAACTTACTGGAAATAAAAATGTAAAGAAATGCTTCATTGGTATGTTGTTGCCTTTTTAAAGCCACTTCTCTTCCACGTTCAAGTTTTTAACCCCGATCATTTAGCAATACTGTACCCTTTCTCAACACACAGCAGCAACACAGCTGCCAATCATACAATAACAGACCGGGAACAATGGTTTATGGGGGAGCCCAGGGCCACACACCTCCACAGGGGAGGGAGCTGTACAGACTCCTATGTCAGGCTAACCATGAAACACACTATTTTCTCACTACATCTAAAATGTTTACAGCGTAAACTTCTCCAGATTAACAAAAGCATCACTTCGGTGACAATACAACGCCCTCCTGAATCACCCAAACCCTGTAAATTTTCACAGAATACGAACCTTTGGGAGGTGTGAGATTGACTCCGTTTTTAAGGCACCACTGTACTGGTAAAATCCCCAAAGAATCCGCATGGCACAGCATCGAGAGTTTACTAGGTTCTGGTCTGAGGTCATCAATAGTCACTTGAAAAAAACGATTGTTAAAAACCTGAAAGAAAAGACAATAGAGCCTGGGGTTAATTCCTTGAGATTAACATATAAGACTCGTAAGAAATAGTGGCACAGCTTCCAAATGCAGTAAGTATATTTCATCCCAATGACTGCAGCACAGACTGGAATTTCAATGTCTATTACGAAAGTGGTCCGGTTGCGAAAAAGTTAGTTGATCATTGTGGTCATATTAGTGGAAAGTAAACAAACAACTAGAATATGTCGGAGACAGAGAAGGAAAAACATCAGCATGACTTTATAGAAGTAAACCAACAGCCAAAGCCAGAGGAAAAACAAGCTGGTGAAGTAAGACAGACAAACCCTAGCCAAGATGGGACCATCTCCACCATCTGGCTCAGAGATGTCTAGCCTCACCTTGCGTCCCATCCCTCCAACCCAAGAGGAAATCACTCACACCGGGCATGTCCTTACTCAATATTCTCACAAGTCTAAATAGCCCATTCCACTGTCCGTGTATTTTTCAAGATGTGTCCCCAAAGCCACTACTGCTGGAACGCCCCCGTCCCCGCCGCCCCCACCTACTCCATGTTCTGGCACAGCATCAGACGTGAACCTCTGAAACGAAAATTCTCATTCCCTTCTGTGGTCTGATACCACATCTATCTCTCCCAATAGACCTCAAGTCCTTTGAGGACAGCCTCCTGTTTGTTACTCATCAAGATATTCCCACAATGCATAGCAAACGCTTTGTACGTAGGAACTGGTTAAACACCTACTTGAGTATAAGGAAAAAAGTCAATGAGGAAAAGAAATAGAACAAGACATGCTGATGGAAAAAGCAGAGTGCAAAAATCGGTGGACAGCCACACTGAAAAGCATGATGGATTTAAAGAATGTAGAATGTAAAACAGGCCAGAGGCAAAAAATCGCTTTCCCAACTCAACAGGCATAAACCAGTCTTTCTTAGGAAACTTAACCCTCTTACTAAGCTCTGATTCCTGGCTCCTTCATTTACAAAACACTCTGTGGAAGCAACCTGGTTCAAAGCTAAGCAGGAAGAGTGAACCCACTTCTGTTCTTCTTGATGTTAACTCCAGTAACTCGTTAGAAATCTGCTGCCTGAGATTTGCTTTTGGAAACAGCCTTGAAGGAGCAAAGGCTCAAGCTTCCCCTTCTCAGGGAGGCCATTCCTGGTAGCCCGAATTAAAATCACATCTTCCTTCCTTCCACTCCAACACCCTAGAGGTCCCTTCCCTGATGCCCCTTTCTCCTTCGCATTTAACATACTTTATTTCCTTATTAATTTTATTTATTGTCTGTCTCCCCCCATCAAAATATAAGCTCTGTAAGAGCAGGGACTTTATGTTCCCAGCATCCAGAACAGTGCCTACAAATGCTCAGTAAATATTTGTTAAATTAATGTGATCTAGACCCTCATGCATACACGCACACACATACTCACACAGAGATGTATCATATAATTCTGGAGGCAGGATCCCTTAGCAAAACTGGACTGTGTAAGAACAGGCACTAAGGAATCTCCAAGCCTATTAAAATGCATGTTCCTGTGCACACACTTTAGAGGAAAAGATAAATTAAGTTCCTTCAAATCCATCAGGGTTCATGGTCCCAAATGGTTCAGAGACACTGGTCCATCTGGTCCAGAACCACAGGCCTCAGAATCAAAGCCCAGAGCACTTAGCCAACTTGCCCAAGACTGTGCAGCTCAGAGCAAGCAGACCTAGAAACAGAACCCAACACGTGTAAAATTCCAGGATACTTTGTCTAAACCATACATCTCACATACACAGATGATATTCTCCCCATCACGTCAACATAGTCCCCCTGTTGGGCCAAAGGTTGGTCATTTAATACTGAATCTGCTATGTGCTTCTCTGCTTTCTTGTCTATTTGTTATTTATTTCTTCAACAGTTGTGCCATGAAGAAAAGCCCCAAGGAAGACAAAAATGAAATTTTCATTAGGATGAGTACTTAACAGCACAGTGTGTTATAGTCTCAAACGTAATATTCTAAAACCTTTTCCAACGTTAAGAGAAATAAATTTAATTATAAACAGCTTCTACATTAAGAAAATTCTACTACTTCATGACCTGTAGGTGAGTCCTGCACCTGGGGAGGTGCCGACCCAAGTTCTAAGAGACAGCAGTACACGGCCAGTAAGAGGAGGAAGAAGGAAGGATAAATGCCAAACAGAAAGACTTAAGAATTTTATCTTAGGTACAAAGGGTAAGAAAAAATAAAATGAAAAGTGACTTAAAAACCAGAGAAAATACCTCCTCACCCCCAACCTCCAATAACATGTATTTAGAGAGAAGCTTCTTTTTTGTGCAAACCAAACTACTGTCCCTGGAAGTCTATTCAGTGAGATGAAGATATCTGGGCTGAAACTAATGATAATTAGGATGTCACATTCTAACATTATGTATTACAATTATTTAAAGGTAGAAAAAGGTGAGAGTCAACCACTGACAGACTGCACCTTGGTTTGGTTTATTTTATAAACACCAGGTGAAGATGACACCACGGCCTCTTAGAATGAGAAGAGGATGACACATACCCAGATAAATGGGCAGCTGGCATTACCGAATCACCTGCTTGGAACAAAGAGGAATTCCGGCCAGGGTTCAACAAGGTATCACTCCTTAGTTTTGGGAAAATGTGCCAACTACCAGAACACACAATAAGAACCCTAAAGGCCATTTCAAATAAAAAGGTTATAAATGAATGGTGTATGAACAGTGAGAGCATGTGCTTCAACCCGAGATGATCATTCAAAGCATAAGTCATTACTTGTTCTATGCAGCTATCCTTTAAATAAATTGCGTTAACAGTCACAGAATAATTTATGTTCACTAAAGAAAAAAATCTTTAGAAAAGAAGAAAAGGACGTTTCATTATAACCATTTCCCATATTCTGTAATACATGATCACCACTGTATTTCTCAAATTTTACCAAATCTTGAATAAAATCACAAATAAAAAAGCATGACTCAAATAACTTCATACTCTTAATCACCACGTTAACAATCCCTTCTCCTTCAGAAAAAGAAATTAAAATGGAATTGAGTTTTGAACCCCAGGAAATGCACGGAAGGCCATCAAGTAAAACACACGTTGGCTGAGAATCTTCGTTTGTTGGTTTCTCCCACCACTAGCAGGACATAAATGGGGTGTGTGTGTGTGTATTTACGTATATACATATACATTTTTTTAAGGTAGAAACACATACTTTATATGTTACAATAGGTAACTTCGTTGAGACTTCTTTGATGCGGAAGGGAAATTATAATCTTAAAAGACTATCAAGGCCATAATAAAAACGTCTTTGCGTGAAACGGTATTTTCATTTTAAATCTACGAATCTTAGACGTATGACTTTTCCTTTAGTCAATGAAAGCAGATGAGAGAAAGGAAGTGAAGTGCTGATGCCCTGGAGATGGGAACTTGCTTTTCACCATTTTCAAGTATTTGCAAAATAGATCATAGGAGCAAGTTACTATTACAAAGATTACAAACTCATCAGTGGTTTCTTCTCAGGAGCACAGGGACAAATGGCAGTTTCCATGTCACTGTGGTTAGTAAGAGAAGGTGGCACCTATTCAGTGGCTGAGTTCACCGCTGTGAACTCACAGTTGAGCATCTCAATCTTCCTCCAAGTCTCTTCAGGACACGAGCGTCTGCATCCTGTACTATCGGAGGGCAAGTGAAGTTCACCCCACCCATTGCAAGAGGAGGCGTCTGATCACACTCGCTCGGATATCAGTGATGAAAAGGGAGCTTGAGACAGCACCGTACTGGAGAGGAGGCCCTCCTCCTTGGGTTTACTTGCGTCACCACAGATCCCCACACGGGCCTATTTCCTCTGGTTGGCTTGGAGTCGAAAGACTTACTGGATCCACTCTGGAGGTGGAGGTGAAAAGCAAGGGAGGGACCTCACCTTGGTCACTGATGCAGGACAGATGTGAAAGGGCTCCCTCACGTTCACTGTTTCTAGCTTCATCCCAACTGTGAAGAAATGGCTTCTCAAATCTGCATGGTCCTACGGGGAAAAGGACGAAAATGTTAAAAGCAATGGTACTGTAAGCTAACTCAGTAACTGTCTGGATGCTTTCCTTGATCGTTTTAGTGGGCGACCGACATCGGACGGAAATAATTAACCGTCCCGCATTTCAGATTTCTAATTATGGCAAGATATCATGGATTTAATTATTTTCTGCAGGCTAAATTGCTTTTCCAAGGGAGAAACAAGCCTTGATGGCCAGGCTTAAATTTATACTAAGCAAAAAAAAATTCACACCGCACAGCTTTGATCTTCCTAGGGGCCATCAGGAAAGCTCGGCAGAGTAATAGAAGCAATCAGTCATCTAAAACACGGCAGGGGCCTCCTCAGAAAACATGGCCTCTTGCTACTGGAGTTACTTCACAGGCTTCAGGAAGGATCTTTTGGGGGTTACAGCTTGTCTTCTGTGTTGAAGAGCACTCAGGTTATCAGTTACTGGTACTGATACTGGTCCTTGGACATGTGGGTATAGAAGACTCCACAACAGCCCTGTGCCCAATCAGAACCCGTCTCCTGCTCTATAAAGATGAGCCACACCCCCTGTTTAATAGGCGCCTGGCAGTTTTATAGACCATTCACAGCAACCTTATGTGTGTGAGTGGAGCTTTCCTGCCTTCTCAAGAAAACAAATTTCAATAACCACTTTAGCTACACAGCAACAGATGAGGCTGGCGGGACTCTGGACACCAGGATTTATCTTGCAGAGATGAAGGTCACCTCATAACTCACAGTCTGTATAAACAGTAGTGGATAAATAAATGTCTTTGCAGCCTGTCCCTGAGGAAATAATAGCTGCAAGTAAATCCTCCTGTTTCTAAATACATCAACTGGGTGAGAAGTAAAAAAATATCTGGGGTTCTATGACTTTCTTTTATCTGCCAATGTAAAGTGGATTTTTAAAAAAGTTTTATTGAAATATAGTTGATTTACGATGTTGTGTTAGTTTCAGGTGTACAGCAAAGTGATTCAGTTATACATACATACATATATTCTTTTTCAGATTTTTTTCCCATTATAGATAATTACAAGATATTGAGTAGAGTTCCCTGTGCTACACAGTAGGTCCTTGCTGGTTATCTATTCTACACACAGTCATGTGTATATTTTAATCCCAAACTCCTAATTTATCCACTCCCCACTCTGGTAACCATAAGTTTGTTTTCTATGTCTCTGACTCTATTTCTGTTTCGTAAATATGGTGTGTGTGTGTATATATATGTGTATATATATATATATATATACACATATATATGTATATATATATATACATATATATATATATATACGATGGAATATTACTCAGCAGTAAAAAAAAAACTGAAATAATGTCATTTGCAACAACATTGATGGACCTAGAGATGATCATACTAAGTGAAGTAAGTCAGACAAAGACAAATATCATACGATATCACCTATATGTGGAACCTAAAGTGGATTTTTCATTAACTCAAGGATGCCATTCTAAATACATCCAACTCTGAGGACCGTGCAGAGCCCACAGGGCTGTGCCTGCTTCTCCCACAAAAGCTGATCAGAAGAGGACAGTGTATGACACCAGATCCACTTACTAAACTCACCACCACTGCTTGGCTTTACCAAAGCAGGTACAGAATGTCAATGCCTATAGAACCACAAGGACCTGTCATTTCTCATGTGGCCACAGCTGCCTGCAAGTCTCCGTACCCAGTGGGAGAGCAATAAATGCTGGGTCTGGCTGGAGCACATGGTGCCTCGTGCAGGGAGGGGGTTGATCAGAACGAGGAGGGTGATGTGCTCCGTGGGCAAGGACTTATGTGACAAAAACTCATTGAACTTAACAATCATCACTTGATTAAAAAATATTCTTAGGTATAGGAGATGACTTCCTTTTTTTATTACTGAAAATAAAGCATTTACTTTTAAAGGTGGCTTGGAAAAGGAATCAAAAGAAACAGCGTAGAGATTTAATGCAAATCAACACACATCACCCCAAACACCAAGGCACAGCCAGAAACCACAGGTGTTAATACAAAAGTAGGAAACCCAAAATGATTGAAAGAAAAGATTAAAAGTTAATGCTCTCAGCAAACATCAACGCACCCCAGCATCTCACTATCAATAAGAACTGAATCACATAAGTGGATTTTGCAGATAAATATTTTTTTCCATTTCAGGCACAAGACTCTTTAACCTTCTGAAAAGGAGGTTAAGACATACTATAAAACGTTGCTTGAATGTACTCAACAAGTTTATCAAGCAGTCGTTATGATACTATTTGGTATTACATAAATGTCCTCAGGCACTAATGACACGTGTAGCTATGATAAACGGGCAAGATGAATGTACTATTTTCATGGAAGTTCTTCCGTTTCCCTCTGCTGGCAACGTCCTTCCTTGCTGCAGTGTCTCTCCCATTACTCACAGCTACAAAGCTAAACGTTCTTGAGACGCGGTTCACCAATAACAGGAAACTCGTGCCTGTTCCCTGGCTGCCTCTAACACTAGGGCTCTCCTTTCAATTTTGATCTCTCACCTGCTCTCCCGTTTGCTTCTCCTTTTGTTTCTGCTGTAGGGCTGTCCTGACAGCATTCTGGGCTTCTGGTCTACCCACCGTCCGAATCCCCTCTTGATTTCAGACTGTGTGCCCACTCTTCGACCCACACATTTTTGTCCCTCCCTCTGCACTCTGAGTAGAGCCAGCTTTCTAAGTAGGATGGACCCATAACCCCCAGACACCTTCTATATCCCAGGCTCTCACTGTGACCTTGACCACTGACTTGAAGTCTTTAGCCAAGTCGACACCCATCCATATCTCTGCCAGAAGGTTGCTCAATCACAGCTCCCAATGCTGGGCTGGAAACCCTAAAGCCCCCAGGAACCCTACACTAAATAATTGTCCTTGACCTGCTGCCTTACTCGATTCACAGTTGTCTAGTGGGCCCTGCCTTTCCTTAGAAATAAAGCATACAAGCTTAGGACAGCAATCTGGTCCTCAGATAACTTTCTCTTTTCAAGGCTGTGGACTCTATTATAAATGCTTATCGTTAATGATTCCAGGGCACCCTGCATCAAACAGTGCCTCTAGGTTAAGAGGGGATCACTTTGTGCAGATACCACACATTTTCTTACTTCTTTGTAGATGCTCCCTTGTCAACCTCTGAGAATCTCTCTCTGCTCATACATAAGAAATACCACCCACCTCAAAATCATCCATGGCCACATGTGGGGTGAAAATAAAATGTTAATGACATATTTTTAAACAATTAAAATATTGACAGGGCTTCCCTGGTGGTGCAGTGGTTGAGAATCCGCCTGCCGATGCAGGGGACACGGGTTCGTGCCCCGGTCCGGGAAGATCCCACATGCCGCGGAGCGGCTGGGCCCGTGAGCCATGGCCGCTGAGCCTGTGCGTCCGGAGCCTGTGCTCCGCAACGGGAGAGGCCACAACAGTGAGAGGCCCGTGTACCAAAAAAAAAATATATATATATATATTGTTGACAATGTTCTGTCCTGATGACATTAAAATATTAAACAGTTTAAAAATAATGCTCAGTGAACAAAGTTTTAGCAACAAGTTTTCCCTTGTGAATCATGGCTCAGATTTCCTACACCTTAAATTATTTCTACTAGGTTTCAGTTGCAAGCACACAAATTTCTTACTTGTGGAAATGCATCTGTTTTTGTTCCGAACTATGTGAAAACTCTTAAACTCTCTTGTTTAATATACTGAAAAAGTATACTAAGCCAGACATTTTGAGAGGTAGCTGCATACACACATAGGTTTTTTATATTTTGGTCTCAAATATCCATATCTATCCGTTATACCTTATTAAACCTGAGCTCCAAATTTCAGAAAGAAACTTGAAAACTATAAAATACATCCTTTTATCCCCAGCCCGAACTTCCACTTTCTTAAGGTCACTTTTTAATCAGCATTTAAAAGGAAAAAAAAAGAAAACTGGTAATAATGTGTACCAGTCCCACCAGTTTCAAAAGCAAGTCAACAAAATGAAAAATTTTTAAATCCAAGAGCAAAGACCCATAATGATTATGAGTTTGATTATGATTATAAATCTGCTACTCCAATATTTATGTTATTCATGAATGGTAATGCCAGAAACTTTGAACTCGAGAGGAAGGGCAGTATTTTCTAAAAGGGCTTGCCCATTAGATTTCTGGTCACTGGAAATCTTTAAAACACATGACTGTTAGCCACGTAGTACCTGCAATATTTTCCAGTCAATGCCAAACCCTCTCCTTTACGTTATGCAGTTCATCCAAGAAAGATGCCAAGAAATAATTATTGAATTAAGCTGGAGAAACATCAAAAACTAGATTTCTTGACATCCATTCTGATTCTATATTCTATCATTCATTCATTCATTCATTCGTTCAGCATTCATTAGAAACCACTGGGGTTCCACACACCATGCCACTAGGTGATGCACAGATTATACACAAAAACTGCATTTGTCAAAAGGGAGAAGAAAAAGACATGAAGAACAGCTACGGAAGATCCAGGTTTAGAAAAAATTTCAGAACAAACACTATTTTTACCTGTAGCATCAAAAAATTATAACCACCAAGATGACGGCAGTCCAGGGATTTAAAGGAGTGAAACTTAATTTTGAATATAAAAAGCATGAGACTTAGAATGACAAAAAAGATTCTGAGAAGGTAGAACAGTAAATTTAGTTAGGGAGACTGGGCCTTAAGATACTGGATTGAGGCTTTTAAGTCTGATTTCAGAGGCAAAAGGAGTCGTTCAGCACTCCTAACAGAGATTTTTATGAGAAAAAATGCTACACCAGTTAATTTCTAAATAAGCCAATACACATACCATCTTAGCGCTTTGTGTGTATAAATGTACATCCATATTAGTGTATAAGAAAGGGTACAGATATTCTCATTGAAAAACAAATTTATCACTCATAGACCATTTACTTCAGGCTGTTGATGCAGTCAGAGTACATGCATTCATTTACAAACACCAGCTAATCATTCTCAATTCTAAGTGGGGAGAGGGAGACAGAGACAGAGACAGAGAGACAGAGAGAGTTCCTGGTCCCTGAAATGATTCACAAAACCGATTATCTACTGAGAGATAATGGGAAATTCACCGTGGGTTGAACGATAACATTCTGGGCTTGGCAAAGCTCTAGAGAATCCTTCACACCTCTAAATTATTGGATCAAGAATGATGTTATTCCTGAGATCAGGAGTAAGTAGTAAATCCTCAGGACATTTACAAATGTGCCTGTCACATTCACGAAATACTGTTTATTCAAACGAACTGGAGTCCAGTTAAATTGTTCACAGAAAAACTCCTTAAGACAGGCTGGCAACGTCATTCCCATCTACATTCATGGCTACACATTTTATTTTTGCCCTGAAGTAGTTTTATATTGATCAGAAGTAAAATACCATTCATTTTATTGGAGGGCTGTCTTACTAGCCTACCTTAACAATTGCTCTTCAGGGAACCTTATTTTCAGTCGAATGACAATGTAAAAGAGATTATATACACATCAACTTCCGTAATCCACACGAATTTCATCAGCTTTCTTCTCTCCTGACCCCACGGAGCTTTCACTCACTCCTACTAAGATACACTGACTGCACTGAGAGTAGCTTGGTTTGGTTTATAATATTCAAGCCGGTAGAAAGAGTAACAGCAATGAACACACTGCAAATACTTGTGAGCACTTTCCTTGTATGATTATTTTCTCCTCACAACAGACTATGGGGGTAGGATCCATCTTAGAGAGGAAACTAAGGCACAGAGAAGTTAAGTTACCTAAGCAAGAGCACACAGCTAACAAGAGGAGCCAGGACTCAAATCCATGTGGTCTGACGCTAAGTACATGATCGAGCCATCAGATTACCTACTTGTGTGTGACTAGCTATCAGGTTATGGCACAGACCGGGAAGCAAAGACCAAAACAAACAAAACCCTTATAACCTATAAGCTCCTAAGATGCTATCTCAAAGACAGATACTGCCAAGTTAAAAAGTGATAGCTATTAATTCCAGCCACTTGCTGAAAACCTCCAATTTCTGCTGTCAATTCACAGCACTTTTCAATGGTTTGTGAAAAAACCGTCAGAGAGCAAATTTTGACACTAAAATTACCTCCCAAGGTTTATATGTAAAGTCAATCAGTCTTTATCAACAATGAACCATTAATTTTTTACTAACTGCTTTCGTGTTCTTTAAGCCACGAAGATTTAAAAAATGTGTCCAGTAAACGCCTATGATGCTCTACAAGTTATCCGTCATCGATACCTATCTCTCTCATAAAATTATCAATGTTAACCCAGACACGTTTACCTGATAAACGTGGTTCATCTAGTAAACGCCCCCAGCTGCAAAGTGCCTATGAGTCCCAACCTGCCAGTGGTATTTTTCAATACTCTATGTTAAGCACTAACCTGTGTACTGAATGAAGAAAAAAAAAGAGGAAGATGTGGTTCCCGACATTGAGAAGCTTGAAATTTAGTTAGAAAATGACAGAGATGTGATAAATACAACGCTGGAAAAAGAAGTCTGGACAAGACACAATATATCTGGTTGTTCTGCCTTTACAGTTTGGCTGGTGTCCCACTTTATTTCCCCTGTGAGACAGGGGACATCAGACAACCTCAGAGCATCCCCAGGTACACACTGGTCCCCTAAAGTGCCTCTGAAGGGACTACCAGCCCCGGGAAGAAAGCGCAACCTGACTCTGGAAGAATCAAGCATCGCTATTTAAGAAACGCTACTGTACAGAGCTGCCTTTAATATTGGTCATTGGCAGAACGACGAAGCTTCGGGGTAAATACTGAGGTTCTCTATGAAACAGATAAGTGACAGAGTATTAATCTATGGAAGGAGGAGAAGAGTATTACTAATTGAGAGACAGAAGACAAGGAAAAAGAAAGAACATTCGATCGTCTTAGGTTCAACTCATCTCTCAAATGCCTCCTGGATCTTAACCCACTGCTCTCCATTTACTTTAGAGGCTGGAAGCATTGCCAATTACGCTCTTACAATTTAGTATGTGCTGATCACAGACTCCCAAGACAGCTGATGCTTCTTGCCAGCCCCGCTTCATTAGATAAATACACCCCACACGATATAAAAATATGAAGAACGTGGCGCAGGGGAGAGGGAGTTCAAACTAATTAACACAACACAATTAAAACGCACTCGGTGAGGATTTTCATGTACGAAAAGCAGTGCCTCATTCCCTGTGCAGAAACCTAATTCTTACAGCCTGAGTTCCACAATCAAATGCTCCAGGAATTTCCTTAATGGTGGCCATCTGATCCTCAATCTTTAATCCTCTGGTTCTTTTTGCTTATGTTGATATGAAAAAAAATGGACAAAAAAACTGATAATGCGGGCTTCCCTGGTGGCGCAGCGGTTGCGCGTCCGCCTGCCGATGCAGGGGAACCGGGTTCGCGCCCCGGTCTGGGAGGATCCCACGTGCCGCGGAGCGGCTGGGCCCGTGAGCCGTGGCCGCTGGGCCTGCGCGCCCGGAGCCTGTGCTCCGCAACGGGAGAGGCCACAGCAGAGGGAGGCCCGCGTACCACAAAAAACAAAAAACAAAAAACAAAACTGATAATGCAATTCAACCCCCCTCCACATTTTTTTAAAGTACTAAAATCTTTGAGTGCATCGTACACAAAAACACTGCACCATATAATTTTTTCAGTTCCAACATGTCAGTTTTTGGTCCGCAAGGACCTCAAACATTGCATAGGCATCTTTTCAAAGGCCTCAATTAATTTGCATAATTTCCAAGAACTGGCTTCAGAAAAGTCAAAGGAAGGTTTTAATTAGTACTACATTCAAATCAATATATAATGACCTAGGCTTTAATTCCTTTATTCATATCAGCATGCTATGTTATGCTAAAAAAAAAAATCCAATTCAGTTCATCATCCTGTTCCTCTTTGTTTTACGAAAGACCTAGTGCTCATATGTTCATTAGATAATTACCCACATTATATTAGTTTCATCTAAAAATGGACATTAGGATACCAGCATTTATTAAATCAATAGCATTATTATATTTCAATTCCGTTGCACTGAATTAAACTCAGCCAATGAAATATTTATAACAAAAAGGTAATAAAAAATCTATAAGCTGAACACTAATAAGCATTTCCATTTTTTTTACTTACAGCTGTAAACAGCAATTTTATCAACTAGTCCTGCATTCAATCAAGTTAAAAAATAGTCACGAGAAAACGGAGTACTATATACTTCAACCCGAACCACAAGAATTCATAACAGGCGATTATAGCAGGACTATTTCCACAGTAAGTCCAAAAACTGGTACACTGGTTGTTTTAAAACAACAGGGGCAATGAGGATGCCTTTCATTAACACTTAAGCACCATAAAAGCATTGTAAGTGGCAAGAAATTCAACCTTACTTACAGCACCACTATGAGAAAAAAAACAGAGCCTATGCTGTGGGTATAGGTAAACAGTGATTACACTGTCTGTTCTTAAGCTTAGTTACTTCTCTCCTAATGAGCGAGGGTTATCTCCCCACGTGTCCAGCCTGAGGGCTGTGGGCTAAAGAAAACCACAGTCGGGGCTCTGGGGGTTAGCTTTTCTCCAGCCGCACACCCTACTGCCAGGATGCGGTTGACAAAATTATCGCTGGGTGTCCCCTTCTACTGAGAGCCCTCAATGCAACTCAACTGTTGTCATGGAAACAAGGCCAATGGCCCTGAACTGTCTCCCCGCATGTGGAATCCAGCCTTCAGAGGGAGAATGAACAGTCAGTGATGGGCAAGGTTGACTCTGTGTCCTGCCCTTTCTGGACACATCAGGAGCTACTGAAACACGGGGGCTTACATCCATCTGTGTTCTTTCTGCCACAGGTGGAGAAGATTCCCAATGGGACAGTGCCGACTGCCAGCCAGCCTGGCACAGATCTAAGAACGGTGAACATCTCAAGCATCGTCCTCAAATCCCGGCTGCCCTTGCCTTCCATGGGTCAACCTACCTCCTGGTAAGAAAAGCACCCATTCTCTAGCCAGGGTTTCTCCACCTGGGTACTGCTCGCATCCTGGGGCAACTGAGGCCTTGTTAGTAGGGGCTGTCCTGTGTACATAGGATGTTCCGTCCATCTCCAGCTTCTACCCACAGACGCCAGGAACGTCTCTCCCAGCTCTGTGTCATCATCAAAATGCCCCCAGACACTGAGAGAACTGCCAGATCCTCCCCAGTTGAGAACCACTGATTTAGATACAGTTAAGACTGAAGTCACTTAAGATTTGCATTTGGGTCCGCTTCCACCATAGGCTCTGTGTGAGGTAGGACGGGAGATTAGCTTCTCTGATTTTCCTCAAGTTACAGGCAGGAGGGAATATGTGGAAGGTTCAGTAGCTGGGGCCCCATCATACGTGGTCCTCATTTTCTATTAGATTTTAAACCTCTGTAGACAGAATGAACTTAAACTTCTCTTTACATCTATCTGCCTACTTGAGATCCTGCAATTTACAACTGCCTATCCATGAAAGAAAAGATGGAGATTAAAAGTACGACCTAGGGGACCTCCCTGGCAGTCCGGTGGTTAGGACTTCGCCTTCCAGTGCAGGGGGTGCATATTCATCCCTGGTCGGGGAGCTAAGATCCCACATGCCTCGTGGCCCAAAAACCAAAACATAAAACAGAAGTGATATTGTAACAAATTCAATAAAGACAAAAAAAAATGGTCCACATCCAAAAAAAAAAAAATCTTAAAAAAAAAAAAAAAAGTACGACCTAACCTACAAAAAAAAATAATCTGTGTTTGGAGGGGAAAAAAAAACCTGCCTCCATACAACTATACTATCATTTATTAAATCATCCACAGAAAAAAGAAGTATGATCAATTCTTAATTACTCTAACTAATGGCGAGTAGCATGGAAAATCTAGAAAAAATTAAAATATGCTATGACAATCACTTTGAAATGCGTCTGCTTCATAAATAAGAGATCGATGTCCCCTCCTCGTATCCCAACACCCATGACATGAAGTTCATGCAAATATTATCTTGCTTTCCCTGAAACCCAGGAACTGGAGAGAGCCGGAATAATCAGCGGCCAACAGAAGCCATTTGGGAAGGATAACTCACAGCTCAGATAACTAAGAGTGGACTGTATTTTTAAATTCTTAGTGCTTAGAATTAAAAGCAAGTCGCTATCTAGCAGATGCAGGCAGCGGTGTAGGCGGCCCTGAAATCAAGCCATTGTTGAGTGAACTCTTTATACACCTGGGCTTTGCGATTTTCATCGTTACCTTTACTGTTGGACCAAAGTTGCCCTCTTTAGCAGGTCTCACCAGGTTTTTTTCCAACCTGCATAAAAACATGATGTCCCCATGGCGCTTTCTGAGTTAACGTAATGCGTGGGCTGCAGTTCAAGAACCCAGAGCACGTGAAAAATAACACACACAAGCCCCTCCTTCTGGTTTCTGAAAGTCGCAAAGGATGCACATGACACAAACTGAACATCTCTGCGATTCACCATCCCTGAGAGACTTTAACCAACCTCTCCAAGCCTTTAAAGAGACGAGAAGGACAAAGGAGGGAACGGCAGAGGCCAAGCTCCCAGGTCTGGGTGTTCGGGGCCAGAGCTGGAGGTAAGCCAGCCTGGCACCAGCGGCTGGGCAGAAACTCAGAAGTCAGGTCAGCCACACCAGCAGGATCACAGGGGCCACCAGTCCGGTCACAACAGGACCTACTGACTAAGACAGACTCTCTTGCAAAGAACCACTGGGGTTTCAGTCGGTGAGAAGGAAATAGCAACCAAGAGTCACACAAACATTTATTGCTAAATTATTTGGAATCAGACACCCTGCCAGGTGGGGCAGGGAACGTCATGCTCAAGAAATTAAGTTCTGGCCCTACATAGGTGGCCTCGAGCAAATTCTGGGAGAATCCAAGGATCCCAGTACCTGAAGGCCAAACTCAGCTACGAGTTTTGTATTGCTGCTGTATTTAGCTACCAAAAGAGAGCAAAAGTCGGTCACCACAGAAACCGCAGCCTGACAATCTATGGTAACAGCGGCTCACACCCTTTCTTACCCCTTTGGCTGGACCAGATGGAATGAGAAAGGAAAGCTTTTCACTCTTGGCCACACTTAACCTTCTCTCTCTGGCCTGTAACCTAGGTCTCAGATGCGAAAATAGACAAGGAGCTCTCTCCTAAAGGTTGAATCTACAAATGCACCAACAGATACATAATTCAAAGCTGAAAAGAGCTAAAGAAATAACAGATGTGGAATGTTCCGTGTATTATGAGCACAGCCTGAACACTCTCAACAGAGAAGAAATATGTGCGTGGAATGCCTTTCCTTATGTGTTTGTGTAAAAATATAACAATGGCCACATGTAGCATCTTTTTTTCTCAATTAGCCTTCTCTCAGCAGCCCCTTCCTCCTGTTTATTAAACATGGACTTATGGAGAAAGCAAGAAGCAATTAAGCAAGTGAGACAGGACAGGAATCACTTGAGACCAAAGCAAGCTGAATTTAACTTACTGCTTTGCCATTAGTGGAGGCCCTTTATTTCCAGATGTCAAGGGCACTTTTAATGCATATCAGTTATAGATACACAATTCTGGATCCATTCAACCGCTACCCAAGTCAAAGACAACAGGAGCTGAGCTATGGGGGGGGACACCAGGAGCCTGGGTATTTTATCCAAGTACTGGACCAGGTACACTTTTTACCTGCTGTGAGTCCTGATGAAGTAAAAGCCTTAGTTATCATAACCTCGACTCCCTATAACCTCCACCTTGGCCACAGATATTGATGGGGAATTGGTCAGGGAGGCAACAATGGAAGGGAACGTAGCTAGTCTCGTGGGTGTACGTGTCCCACTGAAAATCACATCTCTCCTCAGCCTCCAATAAAATGGAAATAACCCGGAAGCATCAGGTCATCACCGTCCAACCGCATCCCATCCGTTCACAGCTACAATCATATCAGAGGAATCGCGTGTGATATTAGGAAGGCATGCACAGCAGTGGAAAAACAGACGGAGCGTAAGGCAGAAACCTGTCATCTATGGCCAAGTCTGTCCCTAAACTAACACGTTCCCCCCAGGGCGTTCCTTAAGCTCCCTGTGTGTCCATCGATCTATGTGTTTAAAGAGGAAACAATACATACGCCACACACCGTAGCACCTGACACTACCTTATTGTCGAGACCCTGAGAGATCGTAGGGCCAGATGCTCTGAAAAGAAAAAACCCACAGGCAACATACAGGAGGCTATATTCCCTCTACTCTGTGATCACGTCCAGCAAGAAGCAAACATTGGCCCTGCAAGCTCACCTGCAATGGGGTGTCACAGAACGTGGGGGGGTTGATGCTGAGCTGTTTTCTTAATTTCAATTAATCCCTAATCTTCTTCTCGGTGCTCTCAACTATTTCCTCCACTTAGCCAAGAACTGACCTGGGCTATTTTTAGCTGATCATGAAAGTACCAGTTTGGTACTGAACCCACCAAACAGGAGCCATCAAGCCCTTTGCTTCCTCTCTGTACAGTCATCCCTGTTATTCGGAACCGCTCGCGGGGTCTTACTTCATTCAAGCTGTACTGACGACCTCTCCGGAGCCTTTAACTTTCTAAGTGGAGACCTGTACTTAGTTCTTCACTAACCTACTCAAGAATGGGTACTGAGTGCTTACGACGGGCTGCACTGTTCAAGGCACCGGGGTGGCGCAGTCATGAAAATAAACAATCTCCTTTCACGGAGGGTACATTCCAGGAAGAAGAAACAGACGACCAGACACAGAGAAAGCAAACTGATGCAGACTATGTGGGGGGATAAATGCCGAGCAGGCTGTGGGGAGATGGAGGTGAGGGTGCTTTTTAAAATTTTAAGCAGAGACTTGGAAGAAAGAGAGGGAAGAAGCCTTGAGGCATTGGCCAGAGGGACCACTTTCTAGGCAGAGCATCACTGCAAAGGCCTGAGGACTTAGTGTGTTGGATGGACAGCAGGAAGCCGGCGGGTGGAGCAGAGGGTATGAGAACCTCGAGCAGCAAAGCGGCTCCGAGGGCACGTCACACCGGAGTCAGATCAGAAGCCACATAAGCAATGGAGTGACATGATCTGAATTTTGTTTTAAAAGAATCTGTCTGGCTGCTCTCGGAAGAACAAACTGTAGAGGGGCGGTGAATAACAAGCCCAGAAATAAATTCTGAAATGAATGCAGGAGTCCCGGGAGGATGATAGCTTAGACTAGGGTAGTGGTGATAGACAAAGTGAAGGGTGATTGAACTGCGGACGGAATTTGAAAGCAGAGCCAACAGACTGTGTGAAGGGACGGAATGGAGGTGTGAAGAGAAGAACCCAACACATGTAGCAGGCCTGAGACTGCAGTCCTGAGAAAGGTCTGCTTCCAGGATCAGGTCTTGGTTGGCCTATGGGGACACAGCTGATAAACTGAACCCGACAATGACATGAAATCTTCCCTAAATGTAGGAGTGGTCTACTGTGCCTACATGGTTTGCACCAACCATAGGGTTTATACTGACCGCCCCGCCCCCGACCAGTTTTCCTCTGGGAGTCTGGAAGATGGGTACGTGCTGGGCAAGATGGGTACCCACACAGCCGGCCCCCCATGACAGCCCTGGGCAGTGAGTCTCTCATGAGCATCCCTACCACATGTTGGCCCAACACGCTACGGGAGGAATTAAGAAGTTGCCTTGGGCAACTTCTCTGGGAGAGCACTCTTGGAAGCGTGCGTGTGGGTTTCCAGAATTCACCCCATGAGACTTTTCCCTTTGCTGATTTTGCCATCTGTCTTTCACTATAATAAACTGTAACCGTGATTATAACAACCTTGAGTCCTGGTGAATTACCAAACCTGGCGGCAGATCTGGGGACCCCGACACAGAAGGCATGCAAGGTTTATGGCCCCAGCTCAATGCTTTATTTAGAGTTCCTTCAACTCTTCTGCAAATCTCTAAATAGCTTCTTTGGTATTTCCAACACCAAAGGTTTTAAATATTTTGTTAACAGAAAGAATAAAAAAAAATTCAAACAATTTCACTGTTTTAAGGGGTAAAAATGAAGAACGATTTTAGTGACATTTCAAATAATGTTCTTTCCTTGCAATTACAAGGTGTAGTCACAAACGAGGTACACTGAAAAGCCCCCGCTCTCCCTGGGCTGAACATCTGTATTCCTCTAAGGGGAAAATACTGTATTTCAATTACCTGGCAAATTAGGAACTGCTGTTTCTTATTTGCAGGTCTTTTTGATGTATATAGGAGTGTTCAGTGAAACTTCTATAACTTAACATTTGCAAACAAGAGGGGTCACAAATGAAGATTACAATTTACAAGAACAGCAGAAAATGAAAAGTCGCAGTAATTATAAAAGGCTTATGAGTGCCTCGCACATGAAATACTACATTCATTATAGTTAGACTCTTATTGTCTAGTCTCCCTTGGCCCTATTTTTAAAACTTAACTAAATTACCTCAAATCCACTCCTTATATTGTAGTAAATACTTAGTGAATTAGAACTGAAGCAGTATAAAAATCCCTGGCCAAAAAGCTGGATTAGCCCTGTATTAACTTCATTTCATGACAGAAACAAACTCTGAGAGAGACCCACCCTAGTAGTCCTTTGTGAAGACAAAAGTAAAAAACTTTTATTGAAATTGGGGCATTTCGCTTTATTTGACGGTGGGGATGTGTCGTAAGTTAATCATATGACGGCTTGCAAAGGTAATATAATAAGTAAAAAAGAAAGCTAGTGAGAGACCTTGCTGATTTGCAGCGCAGGAATATATACTAAGTATTTTTCTCAAATAAATTAGTATTGATATATGGATTATTCTCAGCAAATCTATTGGGTCTCTAAATAATGAGACTGGTTTACAAGAAAAGAATTTCCATTACTCATGTTTCAATAACAAAAAATATTTTTTAATCCCTTCCCCTTTTCTTGGTACTCATTTCATTAATTACTTATTTTTCTTCTAAATATATGTTTTGAAATTTACCTGCATTTTCCAAATAGGGAAGTCAGAATTCTCAGTAAAATATGGCAACCAAAAGTCACTTAAAGTGTTCTCTCGAATCAAGGGCAATAAATCTTCTCTCGTTTTTATTAAAATGAAGCAACTGCTAAGAGAGCTTGAACCTTATCCCATGCCCCCATGCAATGCCTCTGAACTTAATTACCTCCATTTAAGTGGAATTACTTGGCAGAGAATACTACTATGTGGTTTCTTAAACTGCTGTACATCCATGAAATGCGGTTGTACTGGGTGGAACAGCAACCCCTAAAAAAAAGGCATATCCACCCAGAACCTGCGAACGTGACCTGATTTGGAAACAGGGACTCTGCAGATGCGCTCAAGTTAAACTGCGGTCACGCTGCCTTAGCACAGGCCCAAATCGAAGGACCAGTGTCCCTAAGGGGGAAATTTGGACAGACATGTAGAGAGAAGGCCATGTGGAGACAGCGGCAGAGACTGGAGGTCTGCTGTCACATCCAAGAAATGGTAAGGACGGCAGGCAACCCCCAGAAGTGAGAACAGACTCACGGGACAATGCCTCCCTCAAAGCCTTCAGAGGGAGCGTGGCCCTGCTCACACCTCGATGTTTACCTCTAGCCTCCAAAACCACGACAGACTGAATCTCCCTTGTTTTCAGCTATCCAGTTTGTGGTACGTTATTACAACGGCCTTAGGAAACTAATAGTGGTTGTTCTCAGGATTTCAAAATTAAGTGTATAAATATTCCCTCCACACAAAGTCTGGTTCAGAAAATTGCCCCTTTCTTTTCCGTCAAATTGAAATAAAAGAAAACATTTATAAAAGCGTCTCACAAGCTCTAAGAACACAGAATTTTCAATTCAGCTAATTTTTATTTATTAATTTCCCACTCCATACATCCCGTAGGCCCTGTGAAAGGTAGAAAATATTCAGTATCTACTCTTAAAAGCAACTACTGTATAGCACAGGGAACTCTGCTCAATATTCTGTAATAATCTAAATGGGAAAAGAATTTGAGAAAGAATACATACGTGTGTGTGTATAACTGAATCACTCTGCTGGACACCTGAAACTAACACAACATTGTTAACCAACTAAACTCCAATATAAAAGAAAATATTTTTTAAAAAGCAACCATTAATTATAAACAAAATATTGAGGACAGGGAGAATTCTCAAGTACTCCATAAAAATAGTAGTCTGATTTCTAACAGAAAAACATTAAAGTGAGGGAAGGAGGCAACTGTAGTTTAGAGGAAAATATAAACAATTATGAAACCCTGGAATCGGGTCAAGAGAATTACGTAGAGAGAAACTGCTCAATAAACATTTACTGAGTTACTTAATTATTAGTTTAAAGTACATGAAGATTATTAATGTTTATATATTTTGAGTCTTAGTATTCATAGTTCTAAATAATAAGTGCATAGCCAATTAACCTGTAACTACATTGACTCAAAGTATTTCAAATCAGTGATTTAAATGCATCTGTCCATTCAATAATTCATCGTATATTTGAAAAATATTTACTGAGTATGACTATAGCCACGGAGTTACGTTTCACTGAATGAAAGACGTGGGAGTTTACCCTACGGTCCAAGCTACAAGACTTTAAAAAGGGGAGTCCCACATGAAGACGGCTGACTGAAAACGCACATTAATTTCACCTCTTCCTAAACTCTAACCAAAATTACAGTAAAGAATTTTAAAGACGCAAAGCCACTTGAACAGAAACTAAAGAATAGAAGCTAAAATGCAGATGAACAAGAAGCAACTAATTTAACATATCCAACAGAGCCAAGTCCCAAGCCTCCTACGGAAAAGCTGAGACCCAGCCTAATGAACAGGGCAGGACCTTCAGGAGGCTCAGAAACTAGTAACAGCAGGTATGTCTGAAACTGGGGGTGAGTGGGAGGTGACAGAATAAGATGTGTGGGGAGCTGTCTAGGAAGCAGTTGGACCCCAGGTATCCTCCCCTCCCTGACTCTACAGACCAGTGGTCCTCCAGTTTCCTCAGAAGAGGATGAAGCAGGTGGTCCCTGGTCTGTGGATGCAGGAAAACACAAACTCAGAATGGAAACCCCAGGCTCTCTTCTTGCCACTCAGCTCCTAGAATGAGGGCAGCTCGACCTTGAACCCGAGGTGGGAAGTTGAAATTCTCCTCCTTGGAAATCAGCTAACGAGGAAAAACCATCATACAAAGAAGTAGCCTCCATACGAAGAAGGTCCCCCTACATGCACCAGTCCTGCCCTCAGCTTTCGAATCTCCCTCTTACTCAAGAGCACACAGGCAAGGATTCTCAGATACCCAAGGAAAGCCTCTAGCAAGAAAGTTAGAAACCAAAAGCAACACGGAGGAAACAAACTACTCTGGGAAAAGAAAACTTTAAAAAAATCAATACTTCCAACAAGATAAAGTCATGCTTCCAGGCTGCAAGAAGAGGAGGCCATAAACAGAGCAGCATTCAGAGAAAAAGCACCAGACAAGTGCTCATAAAAATGCAACCGCACAAATGAGTGGAGAAAACCTCTGACAGTAGAGCAAAAACACAGGAGAAAATGAAACCCTGAAATGAAAAGAAGAAGAAAAAATTACATAGCCAGCCCAGGACTACCACCTGGTCACAGAAGAAGAAGACAACAGAGAAAAGAGAGGTGGAAGATGTCATTTTAGAAGAAGCATCCCCAAAATTAAGGGTATGAGCTGCAGACACCCGGGGTACCCTGTGTTCTGGACGGAAACAGACACCTGCAAAGGCCCATCATCGTGAAATTTCACAACAGTGGAGAAAAGGAGAATATAAGATGCCCGAGGAGAAAAGGAAAAATGGAGCAATATCTCCAAATGCTTGAGAAAAGTGACAGCTGACCTAGAATTCTATACCCAAACTATCAGGGAAGCATGAGGACAGAATCAGGATTCTTTCAGTCACTCGAGGTGAGAGGAGAGCAGGCTGCCAGCACTAAGATGCTTTGCTTCGTTTTATCATCTTTGTAAGCTGAGGACAAAATGCCAAAGTAAGCCAGACCCAGATTGTTAACGGCACCTGGCTTGTCCTGACCACACTCTGAACAAGGTCCCAGGGACCCCTCGAGGTCCCGCTGCCTGGAGCAGAAGAGAACATTCAAGTCACTGCACAGAAATGCTGTGCTGGGCCTGTTCTGAGAACCGGAGCCAGACCCGTCCGCATTTCTAAGGGAGGTCCGGTACCTGGAGTTCAAGCTACAGTTTGGCTGATGACCCAACTAATTCCCTAAGATTAGCTCAGGACTGTGCCTACTCAACTCCCCTGCAAACCCTGTGGGAAAGTGAGGCCAGTTTAGGACCCAGGCACTGTCCAGCCATCCTCCACTCTGGAGAGCAGGAAAGTGCCCTCTCCTGAAACAATCAGGGCTGGTCTTGTTTCTCGTATTGTCAAAAGTAAGCTGTGTAATATTAAGGAAAACATACATAGGTAGTAATACTACAAGGAGAGGCAAGGAAATGGTTAACACCAAAGTTAGGGAGCTGGTTACCCAGAGCCAGGAAAGAGGATGGGGAAAGGTCACGTGGAGGGATGCTAAAGGACCCGCAACTTCCCGTGTCTAGACAGGGGGCAGGGGGGATTTGTATTTCCACTGTATCACTCTGTGAACTCCTCACGTGTATATTTCAAATGTATGTGTATAATATATTCCAAAATAAATATATTCATACTCTATTTTGAAATAAAATTTATTTTCTCAAGGGCAAGGAACATGATCAGATTTATACATTTAAAATATCACTAAGGGAAGCAACCTAACTGTCCATCAAGAGAGGAACGGATAGACGGGCTTCCCTGGTGGCGCAGTGGTTGAGGGTCCGCCTGCCAATGCAGGGGACACGGGTTCGCGCCCCGGTCCGGGAAGATCCCACATGCCGCGGAGCGGCTGGGCCCGTGGGCCATGGCCTCTGGGCCTGCGCGTCCGGAGCCTGTGCTCCGCAACGGGAGAGGCCACAACAGAGGGAGGCCCGCGTACCGCAAAAAAAAAAAAAAAAAAAAAAAGAGAGAGATGAATGGATAGAGAAGGTGTGGTGTATACACACACACAACACTACCCAGCCATAAAAAAGAATGAAATGCCATTTGCAGCAACATGGATGGACCTAGAGATTATCATACTAAGTGAAGTAAGTCAGACAAAGACAAATATCGTATGACATCACTTATATGTGGACTCTAAAAAAGTGATACAAACGAATTTATTTACAAAACAGAAACAGACTCACAGGCATCAAAAACAAACAGTTACCAAAGGGGAAAGTGGGGGAGGGATAAATTAGGAGTTTGGGATTGACAGATACACACTACTATATATCTAATAGATAAACAACAACAAGGCCCTACTGTATAGCACAGAGAACTATACTCAGTATCTTGTAATAACCTATAATGGAAAAGCATCTGAAAAAGAATACCTATATACACACACACACACATATATATGTATAACTGAATCACTTTGCTGCACACCTGAGACACAACATTGTAAATCAACTCTACTTCAATAAACGTGTTTTTTTAATATCACCAAGGCCACTGGGAAAAGACAGTGGACACCAGCTGTAGAGGTCAAACGAGTGACAAGCGTGGCGGGCTGGCTTCCGAAGAGGCAGTGGAGCCAGTTCACGGAAGAGTAAATGCTCTTTTTCCTAATTTTTATTTTTATTTTATTTTATTTTTTGCAGGAAAGGAGGAGGAAAAAGAAGTTATCTGGTTAGTTAGCAAAAAAAAAAAAAAAAAAAAAAAAAACCAAGATAATGTTGCATGATCAGTGTGATTATTACTGCTAATAATAATTTAATAATTATTTTCAGAAGAGGTCTTAGGTCCAATGTTGCCGATGAGAAAAGTGCTGAACAAGAGTATCGGTGACTCACCCTGCTAGATTAAGGTTCTGAGCGAGGACTTCCTCGTAAATAAAATCCGGGAAGCCAGTGCCCCAGCCTGAGCCTCACACTCTTGGCTGCAGGCGGTACCTAGACACCATTTTAATTTCATTTTCCACACGAAACTTCTACGGCCCTGCAGAAATGTGCCCGCTCGGAACTGAAAAGCAGGTTCACGTCAGCCCACCGCAAGCCCATCCACAAGTCTCCCAGGAAACGGTCCATGTAGAGCTGTTTCCCACCTACTCGAGCTCCAAATAGGAAGAGACCGTTTTATGGGTCCCTCTTGCTGGAGGGATCACTCCTGCCCAGAACTTAATATTCTACACATCACATAAATTTTAAGCTTAATTTTAAGAGTGTTAAGAACTAGGTGATCTATTTCAGTCGTGGTACATTTCTTTCCTTGTCTATTAGAGGATGGCCTACTACCCAACAGATACTCATGTGAGTTTCTCAAGCCATCAAGAGAAGCATCATTTTCTCTCATTTTTACTGAGCAAATACCAAAATTAGACTTGCTCCATTTCCATTTGTTTCTTTGGTGAGCAGTGAGAGGGTGAAAATGAGACTTCCATGATAATACAAGATGGAGAAAAAAATGTAAACCTGAAAAAAAATTTAATAAGGTTCAAATTACCTTATAATGTCCTTATTAATAACTTGATAAAAGATTTTAAGCATTATCTTGGAATATGGGTATTTGGGAGGATTACAAAGCAGAGCAAAATGGAACAGATAACAATTTTAAACATTTTAAATGAACACCGGCCAAGAAGGTAGCTTTTTAAATAGTGGGAAATGATCTGACGTGGGCAACTGTTTACACAGTTTATTCTCGAAAAGAGGGGAAAAGCTGCTATGAATCTACGTCTTACCTTAAACACTTCCACTGGAAGAGGAAACTTGGCAGCAACAATAAGGGATTTCTCCAGAGCACATTTCCACTCTGAGTCCATCTTCAAAGGATAGATTTCTGTATCAACGGCAAATCACATAAGAGTTTAAGGGCTGAAATGTTCTACTGGGTGGTTCTTTCTCGGGTTTTATCGTCGCAGGACTTCATAATAACCCGGCAGGAGCAGCAACCCTAAGAATTCACACCCCGCCTGCCACAAAAGGCCACCTGCTAAAGAGATTTCCCGAAATTAAAGAGCAATTTGGGATTCTGTGATCAGAAATGAAGAATGAACTTAACAGGGCTCTTCTTCAGGGAATATATGCATGCATTCTGGGCATAATTTAATAATATAAATCACATTAACCACACTTCATCCATCCACTGCCCCGAATTCCATACATCACCTGGGAAGTAATATCCATGGATGAAGAACTTATTATCTGATAAATTTCCAAACTAGAAAAGACTCTTGTCGGGCGTTTTCAGTTATTACAGTCTATTTTTCAATAAATCTCTAAGCTCTCACATGCTAAAAATAGTCCGCATTTAAGTCAAGAAATTACGAAAAGGTAAATTAAAATTTACCAACCAAGTCTAATATTTACACTTGAAATGTTGTTAATACATCACATGTTGCCCATGTTTTCCCCCAGGCGGTGGGGGGAAGGGATTTACGAAAGGACGTTACACTGTCTGAACGCAAAATTAAAAGAACAAAATCGTTGAGCACTGTTTTTACCGATCGCTGAAACTGCAGGGGAACTTTATGATCTGATCTCAACAGATTTAAGACCTTATCAAAATAGGATTTGCAGAGGCACTCACTTGGAGTAGATATGTTTATACCTCCCCTATATCAACCCAGGCTACTTCAGGCAGACAGCTAGGATATGAATATGAATTTAAGCACAGTTAAAAGGCAACATTAAGCCTTTGAGGCTATATTTTTAACTTCTGGCATGTCTGCTTTTTAGCAGGCGGCCATATAATTTGATGATCATAGCTTCTGAACTCACCTTGAGCTTGAAGCACCTGTGTTTCAGCAGTTTATTTAGTCTTTTCAGACTATCACAATTATGGTTAGGGGAGAGATGCTGTGAGAAGGAGCCAAGTTATCAATGCACTGCCCACCGTCCCTCGTTGTCAGACACACCAAGTCACATAAAGGATAAATAATGACAAGATAGGCTCTACTCGTGTATAGTGTCTATAATTCTTTCTAGCCTTTTCTTTATGCTCTTATACCACTGCAGAATTTTTTCCCCCAATTTGGCGTTTCTCTATCAGAGAAAAAATAGCCTTTAATTCTTCTTGGTACACATGTTTGGGGGAACATAGTGAGGTCCCCCCAACAAACACCTCTACAGAGAATGAATGAATGGTCCCTCCAACCTCCACCGGTGGAGGGGGGGCCCTGAGGGAGAAACCGCTTATCACACAGAGTCCCACAAAGGAGAAAGAAGGACCAATTCACGGAGCCCTACAAATTGTCCCGAGACAGTGAGGCAGATTCCCTGGAATATACCAGTGGTTCAGCTCAGGGGCACTGCATCAAAGTCTCGGTGAAAAGGGAAGGCAATTCAGGATTCTAGGAAGCAAAGCCCAGAGGACACCAAGGGCAGCAGTTCAAGACGGGGTCAGAAGGGAAACAATAAACAAGACCCTGGACTTCCTCAGTAGAACAGGAACAAATCCACTCTTCCAGGGTTCTGGAAGCAGGTCGATGGGGAGTTCAAGCTCGATATGGTAGTAAAAGGAGAACCAAGTCATGAAAAAGGATGGTGACCTCCAAAGACAAGGTCAAAGGAAGGGTCTGCAGACATACAGGGGATAGAAAAAGGGAAGAGAAAGTGTTGGTGCCCGAGCTCCCACAGTCTGTAACTGAGGTCTCTGGGTGGGAAGGGGAGCCCCCGAGGCAGAGAAGAGGGTAAAAGAAGAATGGCTTAAAAATTACTCAAGGCCAGAGCCATAAAAACCCAACATGGTCAGGTCCAAACTCAGAACTGAGCGAGGAGACAGGCAGCCCCCCAGAGGGATGCTCACAGCCTCTCCTGACACCTGGACTCACACACACTGGCAGAGCAGGACTGGACCAGCCACATCATCCTAGAAGGCTGCAGCCACCTGATGCCACGTCTGTTCCACCAAACCAAAGACAAGTAGCCTAAGAAGCCTGGTGCGTTGATCTGAATATGCCCCCCTCCCCCCAAATTCGTATGTTGAAACATCTAAGGTGATGGCATTAAGAGGTGGGGCCTTTGAGAGGTGATGAGGTCATGAGGACGGAGCCCCTATGATGAGATTAGAGCGCTTATAAAAGAGACCCCAGGGCTTCCCTGGTGGCGCAGTGGTTGAGAATCCGCCTGCCGATGCAGGGGACACGGGTTCGTGCCCCGGTCCGGGAAGATCCCATATGCCGCGGAGCGGCTGGGCCCGTGAGCCATGGCC
>NC_041224.1:29830521-29866570 GCF_002837175.3 Physeter macrocephalus | reverse complement strand
GCCCGTGCCCCACAACGGGGGAGGCGACAACAGTGAGAGGCCCGCACACCCCAAAAAAAAAAAAAAAAAAAAAAAAAAAAAAAAAAGAGACCCCAGAGAGCTCCTCGCCCCTTCCTCCAGGTGAGGACACAGTGAGAAGACGCTGTCTATGAACCAGGAAGTGGGTCCTCAACGGACACTGAATCTGCTGTTGCCTTGATCTTGGACATCCAGTCTCCAGATCTGTGAGAAATCAACGTCTCCTGTTTACAAGCCACCCAGTCTGTGGTGTTGTGTTACAGCAGCCTGAATGGGTGAGGACACCCAGGAGGTCTCACGGGACTTTTATCTCTGTCCTACAATCTTAAGACTCTTTGTCTTCGTGCTGCAGATGTTGAATCCTAATATGGAATTTAACCCCATGGCAGGGCATACTCCTTGTCTTAAAAGGTGAAAAGCAACTGCAGTTTTGTCAGTACGCTCAACCACCTGCAGAAGCTAAACACCTCCTAGTTTCAATAAGCAGAGAACAACAGTCCATGCGTGTGTTTCATTAGACAGAGAGGTGCTTGGTTACGCCGGCAAGTTTATGGACAATAAATAGCACCATTAAAAGAACATAAAACAGGTTCTTAAAGTGATCGTGTTGCAGGTAATTTAATAGAGTGTATCATGTCAATTTCTGTTGGTGGGAAGTAATAAGGAATTAAAACCTGTCCTGATTCATCTTTAACTAGAAGCCTGAAGGAAAACGAGGTGTCCCCCTCTGTGCATGTTGGCAGGCCATCTCACAGAGAGCGTGGCAGGAAGAGGAGAGAACAAAATCTTCATCTCACAGCCTCAGGTGATCGAAGGCCTGGAGGGGCGATCCCTTTATTCATGCACCTCACACCCTCCTCTCCTTCCTTCTCCACCAGGCTCTGACCAGTAAGGAAAGGCTCATCTATGCTTCTTAATAGACACTGGGAAGTGCTATGGACTGAATGCTTGTGTCCTCCCAAAATTAAGCCCTAATCTCTCAATGCCATGGTACTTTGGGAGGTAATTAGGTTTAGATGGGGTCATGAGGGTGGGACCCCCATGATGGGATTAGTGCCCTGGTGAAAGGAGACACCAAAGAGCTCTCTTACAAGTGCATGCTTGCTCTCTCTCAATATACCATAGATATAGATACAGATACAGATATAGATATATACATCTCCATGCACACATCAAGAGGAGGCTGGGAGACTTCCCTGGTGGTCTAGTAGTTAAGGCTCCATGCTTCCAATGCAGGGCACATGGGTTCGATCCCTGATCAGGGAATAAGATCCCACATGCCGTGCAGCATGGCCAAAAGATTTAAAAAAAAAAAAAAAAAAAAAAAGAAGAGGCCAGCTGAGGACCCGGCAAGAAGGTGGCCATCTACAAATCAGGAAGAGAGCCCTCACCAGTACTCAACCATGCTGATGCCCTAATCTTGGACCTCCATCCTCCAGAACCGTGGATTTGTGTTTTTCAAGCCCCCTCCCCCAATCAATGGTATTTCGTTAAGGTAGCCTGAGCTAAAACAAAACAACAACTCTTTTTGAATGAGAAATAGTTCAAGTAAGAAGCATCTGAATTAGATTCAGAAACTTCTGGCTCCAGAAACTACCTAAAATAGAAAGAAAAGGGGGGAAAATGGTTGACATAAAGATTATGAAGGGAAAAAATATACAAAAGAATATAGAGATAAGGATTTTTCTTAAACTTCAAAAAGTTTCATCTCTTTAGTTTCTGCAAAACCATGTCAGATTCTATTTCTAAACATCCAAAAATATGAAAGCAGGTGGAGCCTCTAAATGACCCCTGACCTCAATGACCTACTTAAATTTCTTAGAAGATCAAATATAATCTTAAAACTCTGATCACAGATTGAATATTTAGAAAATACCAATCACCTGAGTAATACTTAGCAGCACAGCAAATGTATGATTATCCCCATTTTACAGATGTAAAAACTGAGGTTCAAAGTAGAGTAACTTGTCCAGAAGCTGTGTGGCCAGTGACAGAAGTGGAAAGAGAGGCTGACTTGAACCCTGACTCCAAGCCCATGTTCCTTCCACTCTGCTGGGTTTCTCAAGCTCTATTCACAGGTGGACCCTTTTAAAGGAAGAAATTCTCATCCTGAACCCCACAGACCACATTCCCATGCATCTTACATCCTGGAGCCGTCCTGGGTGCTAAACAAGAGATCACATCTCTACTTGCTCAGAAGCCCCCCTAACACTTCAGGGGAAAGAGGATAGTACAGTCCTCCTTGTGTGGAGGAAAGCTCGAGGAACACAGAGAAGGCCACAGGGCAGGAAGATAAATAAATGAGGGGAGGCGTTAGGGGTACACAGCTGGAAAAGCAGCTCCAGGTCTGTCTACTCATGATTTGCCTTCCATTCAGCACTGAAGAAAAGGCACCCGTGGATTCCCAATCCTGTCCTGATAACGCCTGAATCACTAAGGGCCGCGGGAAGCCACTGCCTCTCCCATGATTGGCATTTTACCCTCTTCCATTCCCTCACCTGGTCTTCACTGAAGCTGGACTCCACCTACCCCGGCAGCACTGCAATCCTGATGGTGGGTCGAGTGGGGAAAGGTGGCTTTGGCCCTCTTTCTAACCTCCCATTCCCCTACCCCATGTCCTCTGATTCCATCCAAAGATGGGATGCAGGCTTCTCGCTGGCGGACAGCATAAAAGCCAGCACCTTCTCCTCCAATGTTTGAAGACTGACTAGCCAGCTACTTTCTGTCACCTATTTCTATACCTCTGTTCACACCAAACAGTTGAGAAATACTGTGTCCTGCAAGAAGTAGAAAGAATAAGAAAAGGAAAGGAGGAGATATGATTACTTTTAGCAAAGGTGTTGGTGTCAGCACAGCAAAGAGGGCATCGAGAGTAGGCTGACCTGGCACGGCCTCCCTCTCAAAGTCCAGTCAGCCCTCCCGGCCCACAGGTCCTGAATATTCCACCTGCAGTGGGTGGAACCCGTGGATGGAAGAAACCACAGATGCAGGAGCCCGCAGGTGGAGGAGCCCGCGAACGCGGAACCCGGGAAGGGGAAACCACAGGTGCAGAACACCTCCAACCCTCGAATGCAGAAGGCCAACTCTACTGTGCTATTTTATACAAAGGACTTGAGCATCCCTGGATTTTGGTATCCTCGGGGTCCTGGGACCAATCCCCCGTAGATACCGAGGGATGACTCTATACCCAAAGTCTCTCTTACCTGCTCTCCTCCCCAACCCTTCCAGCTCTACTTACCACCAGTCAATGATGAACACTTTTCATTTACTTAAGCGTGTTTGGGAATAAGAAGAACAGCCTAGTATTTTCTATGCAAGTGTGAAATTTTACTCCCACCTAGATTTCATTCAAGGAAAGAACACTATCATCTAAGTTTAACAAGTCACATTGGGTTCTGAAATTAATTTATGCAAAGGATTGGGTTCTGTTCCCGTGTGTAAAACCTGGGTGATTAATTGCCTTCCTGGGTGTTGTTCTGCTGAATCAGGTAGGAGAATTCAGTGTTCATCTTGTAACTACTGCATCTGAAGAACTAAAAGTCACATTTGGGGGTGTCCTTTCACCTTTCCTGCAGACGATTTTTTTTTTTTTTTTTTTTTTTTTTGCCATTGCCATCAGGACTTATTGCTTGAAACAAAAAGTCTCCTGATGTGTTTGGTTTGACCAGGATCCATTTTAAACCTACAGTACCCCAAACTAAGTTTAGCTGCCGACAATTTAAATGTTGGGAAAATAACTTCTTGATGATGAATGCCTCTTCCAAAGTCTTTAACGCTTCAGTGAAATGGACAATTCCAGAAAATTACTAAGATGAGTAAACACAATTTATTCTTGTCTTATAAAGACATCAAATTATCTAAAGGAAGAGAGAGAACTCTCCTATGGAAATATTTCCTTAGTTTCTGCAGGGACACTTTCCATTCTGGCTGCTGAGTATGAGTCCACGATGTCACAGGAAGGGTACATTGCACAGAACCTAAGAGCCAGTAGTAATCCTTTGCTTTGCTATAAATTTTTACACTGGCAAATATATGTTTTCCTTAAAATTTATAAAGCAATTAGATACTGAGCTAAGACTTATACACCCAACTTTCTGCACAGAGTAAATTTCTCCTGCTAGGTTATGAATCCCAAGGCAAACGTGAGCTTAGATCGCTTCTCACAAAACTGACAGGCCCTTCGTTTGTAATCATATCCCCACATTACTCAGGGTATAAATGGATTTCCTGGCTGCTTCTCAAAACGTTGACAACAATAATACTAATAAAATACCATGTTCTATGTCTATATGCCTGTCAAATTCAACTCAGATGCAAACACATGACACACAGAACCAAGACGTTTTTTCAATTAAAGCCCTTGACTGACGGAAAAGGGAAATATATAACGCCTCAGCTTCATGTCTTCAAGACTAACACTGGCAACTAAGATGGGAGGGGAAAAAATCTCTGGCAATTTTAATGAAGGGAAGAGCCAAGTCTTTGCTTCCAATAGACCTGTGAAATTGACCAGAATGAAAATCAGCAAATTTGGGAAGAAAGGAGTATTCCTTCCTTGGCATCTTTAATTCCATAAGAATCCAACATTTTGTTGTTCTGGAGCTACATACTGAAAGGTTGGTAAGGCCAGTCAGAGGCAGCAGGGGAAACTGGATGGAAGAGGGGGGAACCCGGGAATCTGAATTACAGCAAGTTCCTCCTACAAACTAGGTGATCTTGGACAAGTAGCTTAAACTCAGTCTCAAATTTTCTCTGCTGTAGAAGGAAACAGTCACATGAAATAGTTTTTTGGAATCAAAATAAACATCAGAGCAGATGTAAAATCACCTGGCATGTAGTAAACATTCAAGAATGGTTATTTCATAAACATTGAGATTTTTGCCCAGTTAGGTATGTCAGGAAGAATAATGCACTCTTCTACCCAATTAAGTCTCTGGAAAGTCACCTGACAAGGTATTTGAAGCTACTTAAAAATCTATGATGTGCCAGGAAAAAAAGCATGATGATTTTCTCTTTGCTATTTCCAGATCAGGACAGATAACATAATGATCAGCATTTGGTCTGGATATTCAGATGGATGGATGGATGGACAGATGGATGGATGGGAGGGTGGATGGATGATGGATGGGTGGATGGATGATGGATGGGTGGATGGGTGGACGGGAAGAAGGGCAAAGACTTTAGAACCCACTTGCAAGACTATCAAATTCCTAAAGAAAAATAGAGAATATCACCAAGTCCCACTGTAATGTATGTTTCATTTCCAAACCATTGATTCCAAAGGAACCAGATCAACTTCTCCACAGCCTCCAGCTCTGCTTTCCCATTTCTGAACGCTATTCATAGAAGTCTTGGGTTCCATTTGCTACAGAAAGTATTTGAAGTTAAAATGCTTCATATCCACAAGTACAGATGTAAAAGACACCACAGAGCTAATACATTTTCCAGAGAGACATCCAGGAAAATAATCACATCTCTTTCTAAAACGCTTGAGAGCAGCCAAAGCTCTGGCCCTTACCTGAAGGTGGGTCCATTCTGTATTTATTCTCTTGACACCAACCAACTGGTCGAAGTCTGTAATCCAAGTAAAACAACCACTGGTCATAGGATTCAGTGTCCTCCAATCCCACATAGCGAAGGCGTAATCTTCCTCCAACATTCTCAATCACACTAACTATCCAGTACTGAAAAGGGCTCTGAGAATCCTGGAGCTCTATTAAGGAATCAACTGTAATGAGGTCTATAGGGCCTTTCCCTCGCAGAGGCTGTTTAAACAGAAGCAAAACTCCTTATTTTAAACTTTATTTTAAGGTTCTCATGGAAACAGATGACAGCAGAAGATAATATTTTTTCACACCATCATCCAAGCTACTGGCAAACAGTCTGGTGTTTCCCTCCACCCCACTGCCCCCGCCCTCCCCTCCCCTCCCGCGCACACACATCCATTATACCCGACTCTGTATCCAACAACAAAGCCACAAGTAAATAGAAAATGACAGTTTGTGCTAAGTTCTCAGCAAACAAATCACCCTTCCCAGATAAAACTGCATTTGTGAGGAACGAGGGTGCTTTTAAGAAGCGTTACACCAAATTTGCCTCGAGCTAGAAAACATGCGGTTGCGAAATGTCTGCTCTTCCCACAGATGGACACATCTGATACGGGGCGATCAGTTTATACCTTGACTCAGCAGACATTTATCTTACGATGGCCCTGCTCTCATAATCAGGACACTCTCGTACTTTGATTACGTGAGTAATGCATGAATATGTGTAGAGGACATTTTTGATGAATGCCTAATACACAGCAATAATCAGCTAAATTAGACTATTGTGTAATTTGTACACTTAACCCCATAGTTGGTTTACAAAATGTATATAACACCTGCCCCATGTAAGCAACCTTCTTAGCACATGTTTGCATAGGAAAAGGGTGTTTGTTCAGCCAGCCTTGTAGGCAAATATGTTTAAAAAATTTAACAGAGTAAAACAATTTGTCCTTTTGAAAGGGTGAACAATCATCATTTTGATTTGTCAACCAAACAATTAAATTAGTAGCCATTGAGATACAAAACTACATTAGGCAAAAATCATCACAAAACAAAACCAGATGACTGTATATTAGACCGTGGTGTTCCAAAATATCATTTATGACAGGTGAGAAATTTATGGTTAATGTTAAGAGAATAATGAGTTTGTCAAAATCCACACTGTATTCTTGGTCATTCATTGTGTTCTCCCCTTTATCAGGGGCATTCTTCAAACAGATTTGGTGACTCAGTAATTATTTATAACAGTGCATTTCTCTTCCTGTTCTAGAATGTAAATGTTAAAATGTTTTATGACAAAATTATTTTCATATCGCCATCAAGACTGCAGATTAAACTGTTTTTACTTCAGTACCTTAAAATGACCTTCACCACATTTAAATATGGTTAGCCATTTCTATTACTTAACGTGTATGTGTTTAAATTTCGGCTTAACGCATCCGGAATACAATAGTTAATGGAACCATTTATCAATACGCTTTGAGACTACACCCCAGCACATATATGCTTAGTCATCACCTCTACAAAACAGTTATTCTACAGGATTTTCTATACATTCACTAACATAAGATAGAGTCTTAAACGTATAGGATAGTGGATACCTATCCTAACATGTTATTATTTTAAAAGTGTTCATATAAAAGCAAATTTTCCACTTATTGATTGGACCAAAGATTCTTCAGTGCCATTAGAATCAGTAACCTAAGTAATTTGGGAAAAGACAGGAAGTTATGCTATTTGGACACTGACATCCGTGTGGACGCATGTACCCGCAGAAGGATATATGCAAAGGTGCTGTTAGGTGTGAGCTCATGTAACTGTGCTGCTTCAGACAGAGAATAGCTGGATAACAATACATACACCTTCTAGGAGGCTGGCTGGGGCCGTCCGGGAACCAGTCAAATCACGAATGAGAAATTCAGTCCAGTCCGTGTACTTCTCTTTGATTGCTGGTGAGACAAAGGAGAGTAAAAAAAAAAACACACTTCAACAAAGCAGTGGAGCTTTCAACACGTTAAAATGCCAGCACTTTTCTGTACACACGTGTTCTTTCATGACTTTTCTTCGTTTTAAATGCCGTGCTTAAATGAAGTACTAAAATGGCAACAACAAATCTGTCAGCAATGGGTGACTTCACACCTACCACGTGCCTAGATTTTGCTGGGCACCAAGGAGATGAAAGAATGTGAAGCCCTGAAGTCTTATCATCTGTTCAGAAACTTCTGTAAACAACAAAGAAGAGGGACTTCCCTGACAGTCCAGTGGTTAGGACTCGCGCTTCCCATGCAGGGGGAGCGGGTTCAAGCCCTGGTCGGGGAACTAAGATCATGCATGCTGCGCAGCGCAGCCCAAAAAAAGAAAATTAATTGATTTAACCATTAAGAAAAAAATTATTTTAAAAAAACCTAGAAAATATTCCAAGGCACAGAATTTAGGACGTTCCAAGAAGAAAGAGCTCCATGAGGGTGCTTTATTTATTTCCAGGTGGGAAAATAAAGCCAGGCTCTGAATTATATCAAGATTTATTATACAGGCAGAGAAGAGGAAGAAGGGATTTGCAGGCTGAGAGGAACAGCATATGCTAATGAGAGTGCTGGAGGGAGGAGATGGAGAAAGTGCAGCCCTCGGACACACGGCCAGGCCTGAGCACAGGGCATTGGGAAATAATGGAATAAAATGGTGGACAGCCCAGAAAGCCAGCACACACGTTTAATAAACAGGAAATCTCTGCATAAGATGAATCTGAAAATAGCATAAAGGCTTAAAGGGAAACAAAGGAAGCTAATGGCAGAGAAGCCAAGGTAGAGGCTGCTGTCTGGGGCCCCAAACAGCGGGGACAGCACTGCATTTGAGACATCTTTCGCAAAAGAAATATCGGCCTTTGGAAGCCAGGATTCTACAAGTGCTTCAAACCCAAGACGTGAGAAAAATGTAACTTCCTGGCATAGCTCCCAGGCTACAGATTTCCCAAAGCTAAGGTTACATCGACCCCTGGGAGAGGCCCCAAGCCTTCTCAGGGCATCACAGGATTCACAACCTCGGCCACATGAGAACAGCACACTGGCCCAGACTCCCATCCACCCACTGTGATTCCGACCTTCACATCCCATGAAGACCAGGGGACCCAGGAGCACTGCCCAGGGTACCGCATTCAATACATAGCCTCTGTGAAAGGTTCGAGACTCAAGCAGTTCATAGATTGTTTAGGTTCTTTAAAAGCAAGATGGAACCATTTCTAGCTCAAACCTAAAGGAACAGAGCTATTACCAAAGGGAAACAGGCCACACCGGTGGTGGGAAAAGCAAGCTCATGGCGTGGGGAAGACCTGGACTCTGAACTGGGTTCTGCCATCACTGGCTACATGACTTTGAGTGACTCTGAGTAATTCACCCAATTTCTCTTGGACTCTTTCCTCTAGTGCTACAACATTTTCCTTGTGGGATGCTATAAGAATTAAAGAAGATACACGTGCCAGAAAAATATAACCATACCTGGCACATCTATGCAATTAATCAATAACAACTCTAGTTTTGTTATAAGTATATATTGAATTATTACACATTCTCACCAGATATTTTTTATTGATTCCCACAGACTGCAGATGGAAACTTTCGACATGCTTTGGCAGAAATGCCAACCGATTAGGGACCAGTGGCAGCAACCTGCTATTTCAATCACTAACCTGCAGCTCAGTCAACATCTCCCACCATCACCCATCAATGATCATAAGACCAAGAGAAAAATCAAAATGGAAGGCACTCAGGCAAGACAAAAGGGATTCGGGCAAAGTCGGAAAGCCCAGCTTTGGGTGGGACAACAATGTCCTAGACCTGGACCCACTTAGCAAAGAGCAACCCACCCCTTCAACATCTCTTACTACTCGGGATTTTTTTCCTCAAATAAAATGCCATCTTCTACATACGTACTTATAAGGAAATGCATATATTTGGGGCAAAAACTGTGTTATTGGGTCCTTTTCTGTCATTAGCAAGTGTAGCAAACATTTTTCAACGCTACACCCATTTCTATGGACTGAATGTTGTGTCGCCTCCAAAATTCATTTGTGGAATCCTAATGCTCAATGTAACTGCGTTAGGAGGTGGGACCTTGGGGATGTGATTAGAATTAAATAAGTTCATGAGACTGAAGCCCTCATAAGTGGGATTAGTAAGCTCATAAAAGAGACCCTCCTCGCCCCTTCTTCCATGTGAGGACACAGCGAGATGTCTGTCTATGAACCAGGAGGCTGGTCCTCACCAGACATGGGGTCTGCCTGTATCTTGACCTTGGACTTGGATCCAGCCTCCAAAACTGTGGGAAATAAATTTCCACTGTTTACAAGCCACCCAGTATTTTTGTTACAGCAGCCCGAATGGACCAAGACAGCTCTCCTGCTTGCCTAAGGTGACTGAGAAGACCAAAGCAATGGAATACTAGACAAATTAATTAAAATTTGTATTTATCTTTCACTTTACAAAGCCTTTTAATTTACTTTGTATCTTTTGATCATCCTAATAATGCTATGAGGTGGCTATTCTTAACTAACTTTCGCCCAAGTTCATTGGAAAAACAAGGGCAGAGCCAGCCTCAAACTCGAGTTTGCAGATGCCAAACTTATAAGCTTATGAGTCTTTCCACTAGGATCTGATTCTCAAAGCTTTGGCATACAGAGAAATCAACCATTTAAATTATAGGCATGACAGAGATAATATGAAAATGACTGCTTAAAATAAGTTTCAAGATTAGGACAAAATATACAACAGCACCCAATAAATATGCATTTCATTTTTTATTCCAAAAGGATGACAATTAGCACAGTCGAGGGAAACATGGTCCTGTGATTGACAGAATTTATGTCTACATCCCCTATGAGAAGAAAACTCAATTTTTCATTTAAGGGTTGTTTCTAATATCCATGTAATCAAAGTTAAATTAGAATTTCTGAAATATGTATGCACCCTGTGGAGACACTGTGCAGTGCTGAAATTTAAATAGTCTGAGTCACAGCAAGAGAACACTGGAGATGGCTGTGAAATTTACATATTCGGGGCCCTGCACTCTAAAGGTCCTGTAACTGTCCAGTAATATGCTTTTGCCTGAGGCTCTGAAGCAAGCTTTTATTTGCCACAGAATATCTAGACAAATGGCTCTCCGTGGAAAAGTATATCTTAGCTACAAAGGTACACCAATCATTTTAGGTTAGAGAGCAGAAAGCAAACAGTTCTCAGGAACTTTGCTAATTTTAGAACAACTATTTCAGTGGACATTTAGTTCTCAAAACTCTAAATTTTCAAATGTAAAAATTAGGGCTCCCCTGGTGGCGCAGTGGTTGAGAGTCCGCCTGCCGATGCAGGGGACACGGGTTCGTGCCCCGGTCCGGGAAGATCCCACATGCCGCGGAGTGGCTGGGCCCGTGAGCCATGGCCGCTGAGCCTGCGTGTCCGGAGCCTGTGCTCCGCAACAGGAGAAGCCACAACAGTGAGAGGCCCGCATACAGCAAAAAAAGAAAAAAAAAAAAAATCTATGACAAGAAGTACTGCCATATATACGAAACTATGCATGATGAATTTACAGTTCCCAGGCAATGGGTTTGTTTTAGACAATATTCAATTCAGTTAAATTCTAGTACAATAAAAACTGCCCAGAAAGCCCTGAGAATTCATTGCAATACAAGCTGATCTGTAATTTTCCACATATAAATTTCTAACTAAAAAATTTTAAACTATGAATTTTAATTTACTACAGAACATATCTCTTCAAAGACCCAAAATCAAGGCATACGAACGTAAGAAAAATCTCTCTCAAATGTAAACCAATTGCTTGCCCTATGGTCCTTATCTTTTTCTTCAAATGATCCACACATTAAATTTCAGAAAACTTAACACGCAACCTAACTACAGTAAATGTGAACTTTACAGCAAGAAAGAAATGATTAAACTGGAAAAAATCTGCAACTTTAGGTGGATAAAAGTGTATCCACAACTTGGTAATCATTTTCCCATTTCTTTAATTTATAGAGAGAATCTCCTGGAAGTCCAGAAGAAGAATAAAATCAGGATCTTTCTACAATGTTCTCATGAGCATGTTTTCAAGGTTCTACTCAGTTATAACATTATATAAACATTCAACTTCACTTTTTTAAAAGTCCCAGTTACATTTTTCATTTTCATACCTCATTTTGGAGAGGTACCCGCATCTCACCTAAGGAAGCCATTGTGAACTTGAGTTTCAGAAAAAGGAAACACCCCCCTCCCCGCTACACACACTCTTTTTATGAAGACATTTTAGATGACCCCAAAATCCTACAACTGCTTTATTAGAGAGCTGTCTATAACAGGAGTTCCAAATGAAAGGCAGAAGATTACCATCATTTTTTCAGAATTTGGGAAACCACCACTCTTGGTGGATTTCCAGCCCCACTGAGCACATGTAAACATAAAGTAATTCACCATTTCTCAAGGATGCTGTTTCCTATGGACATTGGTCTGGGGGAACACAAAGTCACCCATCCGAGCTGCCCATTCAGGCAGATCGTGAACACTGAGACCTGGGCTGGGGTCAGATGGACACACTTATCTCTCCTTCCCTGTCACCACAAAGAAAAGACAGGTCCATGGAGAAGTTGGCTGTATCATGCCTTTCTGCTCATCTGAGAGATGGGGAGAACAATTACCATGAACAGTGAGGCCACTTTCACTCAAACACACTCTGGGTAAACGGAAAGGCCCATTCCTTATAATCCTAGAGTTTAAACAGAGGATATTTTGTTCTTCTTTCTGGCCATTTCCTCAACTCACTTTCCACCAACCCTTCTTTGAATCCATTGTATCAGTCATGTTCTTAATTTGTAATGGTTCTTTCTTGCTCTTTGGTTGTTCCTTTCTTCTAAACATTTTTCTTACCAGATGCCATTTTTCAAAACCCCTCGTTATAGTAATTAGAGGATGTTCTCCTCTTCTGTGCCCTGGATCCTCTCATTCCTATGGGTTTCTTCTTTTTTTATCTGCCTCTTTCTCTCCTGTATCAGAGGCTCTCCTGGAGTGACTGGTGGCCTTCAGTCGTGCGTCATACTTAAATTGGACACTAGAGAAAGCCCGAAAGTGAGATTTGTGTCCTGGAACAGAGGTTTTTGACTCAGAGTGGTCACTAAGCAACTCCCCTCTGTGAAGCAAACTCCCAAACTAGATTCCCTGCTTCTCCCCGGTCAGTTCTGCCCATTTCTTCAGAGATGAGCTTGAGGGAGGAGCCTGTGGATACTGGTCCTTGGTTGTACCAAAGGCATAGGGGAGACAGAGCCTGGGAGGTGTTCCAATTACAAGCATCCCGTTCAACCCTGTGCTTCTCAGCCCCACGCGAGACTCCCACCCACCCCGCATTCAATCCAAAGTCGGGTGCCTGCGGGGGATCCCAGGGGCCCCTCAGCTGCAGCCCGCATGTGTGTCCAGGGCTGCGGCAGCCCCTACCAAGCATCAGCAGTCACCAAGCCTTCGTCAGCTCTCAGGCCACCAGAAACGTGAAATTTCCTTTCTGCGCTGGTGCCTCTTCAATTTTTTCTGTTGCTGGTTTATGTATTTGTTACTCCTTTACCATCACTTTAATGGGGTCTCTGGAGGAAGAAGAGATAAATAAGACTGTTCAATCCACAGCTACTCCCAGCTCACCAGAGAACTGGGCTGTTACAAAATGTGAGGCAGCAACCTTTGACTTATCGGGAAAAGATTCTTTAACACAGAGTTTGCTAAAGAAATGAGGCAACAGAGAATCTTGAATTATTAATGGAAGCACTTACACATACTATTAAGAATAAAAGACTGTAGAGTTATCTCCCTTGGAGATTTTTAAAGGAAAGAATCTGTACTAATATTTCACATAGGGTTCAAATTAAATTGTTCCTACAAACAAAAGAATAGATCATAAAATGATTGGACAGGACTGATAAGCTCCTACTAAGTGCAATGGACCACATTACATACTACTGGGGTTCAAACATATAGACAGAAGTGTTTCTGTCTTTAATAATAAATACAGCCTCGATTAAGATATAACTTGTGAAGAATGTCATAAAAATCATATATACGCACACAAAAATACACATACACACACACATTCCTTAGAACTTATACAGAATGGAGGAAAAGTTTCAATTCAAAGTTTCAGACCGCCTTCCATTATATAAATATACTTGTGTAATTACAGAAAGAAATATTATTATTATTTCGCTCCGAAGAACAGAATTCAACAAAGAAATTATCTAAGAATTTAGATAATTTAGATAAGAATTGTTGGAAGCAAATGATGGAGACAATGATAACCTTAGGTTGAAATAGAAAAAATAAGTTGACCTCAGAATATTCTACATAATTACAACATTTAACATTCATGCCATACTCATTAAAACCTTAGTCAGTATTTCTGCATAAATGATTTAATTTACCCCTTAAAAAGAAAGGCCTTTGCTACTTAATATTCTACACATTGTTTAGAGATTTCTTCAATATTGGGAATAGATAAGAAGTTATCTTTTGTTGAAACTAGCTTATCATGGGGTCAGATGTGACTTTTAATGGCAGCTACTTCATTGGATGGTTGTATGGATTAAATGAGAAAATAAATATAAGCTTCCTAGCAGTTATTACTCAAGTGGTAAAGTATCAACCCTTGTAAAAAGTGAAGTAGTCTTTGATAATGTAGCCAATCATTCCTTCTTTAATGCATCCCAATGTTTGTATAACATACTAAGTTTTCTTTCAGAAGAACATATATGAAATGTCTCCAAGTGATGTTTTAACTACAGGCTAACAATTTCTTGCAATCCAAATTTAACTTTGAATAAACCTGTACACCAAATCAATGGATACAAAATGATGGCCATGAGTATAAAATCACATATTAATATTTTATTAATTTGAAAAATTAAAATTAGAATAAAAATTCCTTCCAGAAGTTTCAAAAAAGGGTGAATTTTTTGCCTTCTAATCTCTTACCCACCCCTCCCTAACTTGGATGTTAATGCTAATTTTGCCATCATGATCACTTCATGAAATACTGACAAACTGGCACAAAAAATAATAATAATCTCGGATGAACCTAGAGATGATCATACTAAGTGAAGCAAGTAAGAGAAAGACAAATATCATATGATACCACTTACATATGGAATCTAAAAAAGATGTATTAACATATACACACTACTATATATAAAATAATCAACAAGGACCTACTGTACAGCACAGGGAACTCTACTCAATATTTTCTAATAACCTACAAGGGAAAAGAATCTGAAAAAGAACAGATATATATATAGGTGTAACTGAATCACCGTGCTGTACATCTGAAACCAACACAACACTGTAAATCAACTATACTTCAATAAAAATTTTTAAAAATTATAATCTACCTCATGGAAAATAATTCCTAGTATAAACCATTATGGGAATCCAATTCACTTTTATCTTCTATTCCTGCTTCTTCACATTATTATAAAATTGATCACCTGCTATATGGTAGTGAAATGCAATCCCTCTGGTTAAACTTAGAAATAATAGTCTTAACACAATATATAGGATACCCCATGCACAAAGATCACTACTGGAGACAGTAACTTGCTGATATTTTTTAGTAGAATGAGATCAGTTGTGAATAGATGACACAGTGCTTACATCAATATGAATGTTTTACACACACAGCTATTTACACATAATTTTAAACTGACACAACAGAGCACACTATAGTTCCCGAAGTCTACTGTACATTTCCTCCACATCCAAATCAAACTTCTGTTCTTTACGTTATGCACAAAAGCACATAGAAACAAGTAAAACAGCCCACTTGAGATAATCACAGAACTCAGCATTCATTCAAACCAGATGTCATTACCCCTATACTCCAAATCTGGCTTAAGCAGTTGCTCTGCAACTTCACTTCTCGGTTAAATTATTCCTACAATTTATGCAGGTCGCAACTTACTGAAGAATGAATTGATTCTAATAAGCTCTTCTTGTATTTTATTTTGCCTGTTTAAGTAAGGCAAGTACCTCCCTACATATCTATTTGCAGGAATGGATTGTTGAGGGGATTTGGGGGCATTACCTAATATTTGAAGGAGCAGCATGGAATGTCCCTGTCAGGGACACACAAGAGGTGAGGTGGCGCTTGCCTCAGGGACCCAATGCCATGCCTTTTCTGCCTCCTTTAAAACCACCCACTTCCAAACCAACAAGGACCTACTGTCTAGCACAAGGAACTCTACTCTTTATTCCTATGTGTAATATAGGAATAACCTATACGGGAAAAGAAAATGAGAAAGAATAGATATATATGTAGGTGTAACTGAATCACTTTGCTGTACACTTGAAACTAAACTAAACATTGTAAATCAACTCTACTCCAATAAAATTTTAAAAATCCACCCACTCCCAATCTTGCCCAGCCCAGGTACACACACTCTGAGTCCTTCAACCTTCCCATCCTCTGTCCCCACTCAACCTCACACAGCCTCACCACGCGGACCCCTCTAAAAACTACAGCGACTAGACTTATAACTGCTGGGGAAAGAAAAACACTGGGCTAAACCATCACCCACAAGTTCTGGAATCACTCATCCTTTTTTTCTTTTTTTTTTTTTTAAAAATGCCCTCAAACTCACTTGTCTGACAATCCCCTACCTCCTTGCTCCCCTCCAAAACCAAACTTAGCAAAGAAGACTTAATTCTTCACTCACTGTTCAGCCCCTTCAACTTCACCCCCCAGAACTTCCACCAAGAAGAGAATGATCAACTGTGTCAAACGTTGCTGATAGGACAAGGAAGAGTAAGGCTGAGACTAGGCCATTAAATTTTACAGGAGACATTCCACAGGATCAATTCCTGGGAGTAGAATAGCAAAGGATTTACTAGATATCAGCAAACTGCCCTCCAAAATTATGCTTGCAATTTGAACAATAACCATGAGTATATAAAAGTTCCCATTTCCCCCAATTCTTGCCAGTATTTTATATTCTCAGACTTCTCTGATTTTGTTACCAATCTCAACCATATGAAACTGATTTTTTAGTTTTCACTTTATTGATATCAGGGAGGCTTAGTATCAAAACATGATGACAATTCAGATTTCTTTTCTGGGAACTTACTCTTCATGTATTTTTCTATAGAGACACCTTTTTTTTTTTTAATGCCGATTTGTAGGAGCTCTTTATTTATGGTAGATATTAATTCTTCATTAGATATAGCAGAGGTCTTAACTTTGTATATGATATTCAGCATGAGCCTTTTAAAACAAGGCATGAGATCATGTTGCCCAGACACTGAATCTTGGAATAAATTTCTAACTCCTAAGCCAGGCTCAACATCCCGCATCACTGGGGCCGCTCCACTCTTCTTCCCTTTGCTCTCTACGCTGGTTTTCTCTAAACCCATCTCTTCCAAAGGGCTGCATTAGGGCTCTGCACATCCTCTTCCTTCTGCATAGAAACACCTTCCCCCATCTCGCCCCAACCAACCCCTCCTCATCTCACGTCCTCCCTGATCTTCCCTAATTTCCATGATAAACTGTTCTCTTCTGGAATCTCACATTCTCCCTTCCTAGACTTAGTACAATTTATAATGACATGTTCATACTCATGTGTGTAATGAGTCTCCACCTGATGACTCCATGAGCCTAGGAATCTTCATATCACTGCCTTACTACTATATACCTACACCTATAACAACTGCACATAGTAGGTGTTTAATAAAATTTTATCACAGGAGGGAAGGTCTGACAGATCAGACGGTTTTATAAATTGTGTCTGTTTTTTAACTAATCTTTGGATGAAAGAGAACTTGTTGAATTCAGATTAGGAACTACCGTTACCATGGATATTACACAGACCTTTCAATAAAATATGATTCAGCACCATAGTACACTACAAGCATTCACAAAGGAACTGCCATTGCTTTTTGTTTCTTCTTTTATTGGGTTGGCCAAAAGTTCGTGCGGGTTTTTGCAACATCTTACGGAAAACCCAAAAGAAATTTTTGGCCAACCCAATATTTGCCTGGCTCGTAACTGCTTACATATGATGTAAGTTACTGTTTAAGATTTTAGTTTCGGCACACATAACCCAGAAAGCGAGAGATCATTCACTTAATTGAGTCAGCATTAAACGCCTTATGAGATAGGACAGAAATTAAATATTTCTCTTGAGTTCTCCTTCTGGGTGAGTACATGGTATTACTGCATTAGGCAACACTGATACTGTTCCTTTCAGACAAGGGCATCACCCAGAGATTAGAGAAACACAAGGTACTATATATCCATAGCTTAATCCCCAAGGGACCCACTGCTTTCTCTGAAGTTCCCCATGACCTCTAAGCCCTATAAACAGCCATAATTTACAAAACAAAAGCCATAAAGATAAGAACTATTTATGACATTCTCAAGGTATAACTCATATTACTCTGCATCATATCTTTAGGAGCCTAGAAGATAAACAGCCTCTAAAACTATTAGAAGAAATTGAAAACCTTATCACTGTTTGCTGGTTAAAGACTTTTACCCAATAAAATATGGAATTTCTCTCATTCTTGCACATTTCCCTTCAATTCTTCTCTAGCTGTCAATATCTCACTTTATAGACATTTCTGCTATTGCTTTAAACATTTTCCTGCTTTTAAAGAATACCCTTCCAAAGAGTCAGCAACTATTTTTTCTCTCTACTAGGAAAAATTTCCTACAGGTCTTTTATTGGCTATCACTGCAGAGAAACAGTCAAGACTGAATTGACATATCACAAAGGTCCAGGGCTCTGAATTCAATGGAATAAGACAATTGCTTGTTAAAGAATTTATTTTCATTGGTATATCTCTCTCCCTCATACATGACTTATTTCTTTCTGTAAAGTTACCTTCTTTGCTGCAGCTAAATAGTTTCCATTCAAATTTTTCCCAATGATCCCCTTAGGGGAATGCTTTAAAAAGAAAGAAAGCAGCTTGCAAAAAAATTTAAATCCACATGCCCTTTGTATATGTCTAATTACATGAGTCAGTCTATTTTTCAACAGCTTTCACATTACTGTCCGTGATGGTTAATTTTATGTGTTGACTTGGCTGGACCACAGTGCCCAGATATTTGGTCCAACATTATCCTGTTAACAAGAGGATGTTTCGGGATGAGATTTACATTCAAACTGGTGGACTTCTGAGTAAAGCAGATTGCCCTCCTTAAATGTGGTGGGCCTTGTCCAATCAATTGAAGGCTCAAATAGAACAAAAGACTGACCTCCCCTCAAAGGTAGGGCAAGAGGGAGTTATGATGAAATCAGACGAGAACTAAATAAATGAACAGATATTCTTGTTCATGGATAGGAAGACTCAATTTTACCAAGATGTCAGTTCTTGCAATATTGCTCTACAGATTCAATGCAATGCAAATCAAAACCCCAGCAAGTTATTTTGTGTCTATTGAAAAACTGACTCTAACGTTTATGCAGAGAGGCAAAAAACCCAGAATAGCCAATACAATAATACAGTATTGAAGGAGAACAAAGTGGGAGGTCTGAGACTACATGACTTCAGACTTACTATGAAGTTACTGTAATCAAGACAGTGCGGTACTGTCAAAAGAACAGAAAAATAGATCAGTGGAACAGAACAGAGAGCCCAGAAATAGACATACATATATACAGTCAGCTGATCTTCGACAAAGGAGAAAAGGCAACACGGTGGAGCAAAAATATCTTTTCAGCAAACGATGCTGAAACAACTGGACATCTACACGCAAAAAACGAACCTATACACAGACCTCACACAAAAATTACCCTTCACAGGGCTACACTGGTGGCACAGTGGTTGAGAGTCCGACTGCCGATGCAGGGGATGCAGGTTCGTGCCCCGGTCTGGGAAGATCCCACATGCCGCAGAGCAGCTAAGCCTGTGCACCACAACTACTGAGCCCTTGCGCCACAGCCTGCAAGCCACAACTACTGAGCCCGTGCGCCACAACTACTGAAGCCCATGTGCCTAGAGCCCATGCTCTGCAACAAGAGAAGCCACCGCAATGAGAAGCCCATGCACCGCAACAAAGAGTGGCCCCCGCTCGCTGCAACTAGAGGAAGTCCGCACACAGCAACAAAGACCCAACACAGACAGCAACAACGACAACAAATTAACTCAAAATGGACCTAAATATAAAATGCAAAACTATAAAACTCCTAGCAGATAACATAGGAGAAAACCTAGATGATCTTGCGTATGGTGATGCCTTTTTAGATAAAATACCAAAGATATTATGCGTTAAAAAAAATAACTGATAAATTGGACTTCATTAAAATTTAAAACTTCTGTTCCCCAAAACACATTATCAATAGAATAAGAAAACAAGCGACAGACTGGGAGAAAATATTTGCAAGGGACACATCTGATAAAGGACAGTTATCCAAAATATACAAAGAGCTCTTAAACAACCTGATTTTAAAATGGTTTAAAAAATTTAAAAATGATTTAACAGATACCTCACCAAAAAGGAATACATGTGGTAAGTAGCTTATGAAAAAATCACATCATACATCATCAGGAAAATGTAAATTACTACCTTTGAGCTTCTACTCAGAGCCTTGCTCCAAAGCCAGACCACTATGCCTCCACTCACCTTTCTGGAGCAGCCCCAAAAGAGATGCTGGAGACCAAGACCCACCCTTCACATATGACTCTAGTCCAGCTCATGCTTGGCTTTTCCATCTCTTGGGCCGCCATATGTGGACTGCTGGCAACGTCATTCAACCAAAAGCCTGGCAGCCAGGTCAATCCCCTCATCTTAGACAAGCTCATTACTAAAGTCTCAGACTGACCAGTTATTATATCCCCAAAGCAAAGATTCTTAACTTACAGTGCGTGACTGCCTTCATGGAGTTCATGAAATTGAGTACGGTGAATAAATGAGCTCATAAAATTGAATACAAAATTGTGTGTTTGTGTGTGCGCGTGCGTGTCGAAGGCCTCTTACAAGAAGTTACATTGAGTTCATCAGATTCTCAAAGTAGTCTATGACCCCAGAAAGACTGAGAATGATTACAGACTTAGAAAACAAATTGATGGTTACCAAAGGGGAAAGATGGGGGGGGGGGGATATATTAGGAGTTTGGGATTAACATATACACACTACACACATATAAAACAGATAAACAACAAGGACCTACTGTATAGCACAGGGAACTCTACTCAATACTCTGTAATGACCTATATGGGAAAAGAATCTAAAAAAGAGTGGATATATGTATATGTATAACTGATTCACTTTGCTGTACAACTGAAACTAACACAACATTGTAAATCCACTATATTACACTATAAAATAAAAATTAAATTTAAAAAGAACGATTACAGAGACGATACCATATTAAAACACGGCTATGATATACGTCACTAGACTGAGTTCCCTGAGGACGACATGCTCTTTCTTATCATCACTGTTGATCCCAGCACCCAGCACAGAGGCCCCAATAAATGCTCCCCACACAGCTTTCCAAAGTAAAACAACTTCTCACCTTTCTCCAACCCAACGGGTATGAGACACTACAGTTCTGATTACAAAGACACCTACTAAGCGTTCGTTACGTACCAAGCACTCTTTCACACATAGCATCTTAGTTAGTGCTTCCAAAAATCCAATGAACTAGTTATTCTCATCCCCATTCAACAAGAGAAGACTCAAACAGTAGGCAGACCTATCACAGTTGGTGGCAAATATATTAAAGAGTACATTTGTAACAGACAGATTTCTGTTAACTCACACCCTATGCATAAAAGTTCCATTTTAGAACAATAACTCCTCCAAACACATGTATTATATAATTATAACAGAGAGAATAAAGAGAATAAAACAGATGCAAAACACCAATTATTTCAGAAATCAAGGACGTAAAACACAGTTACTCAAAAAAAAACCCTTAGATTCTGGATCAGATTTCTCAAATCTACTTCTCGTATACTTTAAAAGATTTATATTACTAGGTAAGCAAATTTTAAACAAATGTTTGAAAAAATAAAGCTCCTGTTTGCCAACAACTACACCTCATTAAATGTTATTTCCCTCAGAATGAAATTTTTTAAAGAGTAATACTCTGTGAAAATACGTAACTGAGTATTACTTTCTTAAGAGATTCAAATCTGATAAGCATGCTAATTATAATCATTAAAAAGGCATCATCTTTAAATACATCTCATTGAAAGTGTGTGCGTGCCTAATACGAATAACACGAGAAAAGAAATGGAATAATTCTGTAAGCATTCAACATTGAGATCTGACATATTTATGACATGCAATGAAATTCCCCTTATTAAAGTCAAGTTCAAGAAGATTCAGAACATGTTCTTCAAGAGAAAAGGCATGATTCATACATAATGAGTCAGGTCCAACTGTGAGTGCCAATAGCTTGCAGGCATTCTACAAGTAATGGACAAACTCAGTGACCTAAGAGTCATGCCTGAATATAAAACACAGCCCCAGAGCTGGTTAAATTCTCTAAACCTGCCATGTGTGTGAAGACTAATAAAACATAAACTCTCTTCTACCAACGAGTCCTATAAAAACACTGAGATTCTGTCTCTGAAGTACTAGAAAACAGAGCTTCTTGGCAAAATGGAGCCCCTGGAAAATATGTTCTTGAAAATAGATTTCTTATCTAGCTAGCGTAGTTTTAAGTCCTTTCCATCCCTACATTCTATGAGGACATTATTATTGACCTGTAAATTTTCTTAACCTGTTAGCAAAAAACTATTATTGAATTTTAAGGGTTTTTTTTTTTTTTAACACATTTTGTGTGTCTAAATGACAAGAGTCACTGACAACTCAAAATCACAGAGGTGGAATGACATCTAAATTACAGGTCTGCCAACTGGAGAATAATCCCAACATATAACCTCACTCCTTCACACATTTCTTCCCTTAAGATCTTTCTGCTCTGAGAACTCTATATGGCAAGATTCAGAGATCAATTTCTCATCTGTCAAATCCAAGGGCAAAGGCTGTAACAGAACAGCATTGCCTGACGCCAGGGCACAACTATTTGGAAGCAGGTTAAGCAAGTACCATGAAGCAAGTGGGGCGAGACTTGTAGAGTACAAAACAGAGTGTAAAAGATTAAGTAGATAGTAGTTTAAGATCACCAATGTCTTCCATACTGCCAAATCCAACGGTCAATTCCCAATCATTTATGTATTTGATGTAATTAAGAGCACTGGATAAGATCACTTTCTCCTTCTTGAAACATTCTTCACTTAGTGTTATGTTTTGAATGCTTGTGCCCCATCCTCCCCCCAAAAATACATATGTTGAAATTCTAACCCCTAGTGTGATGGTATTTGGAGGTGGGGCCTTGGGAGGTGATTAGGTCATAAGGGTGGAGCCCCCATGAATGAGATTAGTGCCCTTAGAAAAGGGACACCAGAGAGCTCCCCCACTGAGAGGTGAGGACACCTCTCTTGGTGTCCTTTCCACCAAGAGAGGACACAGAGAGAAGTAGGCTGTCTGCAACCCAGAACCCAACCATGCTGGCCCCCTGGTCTCAGACTTCCAGACTCCAGAACGGTGAGAAATAAATATCTGTTGCTTATAAGCCACCCAGTTTATGGCACTTTGTTTAAATCAGCCCCAACTGACCAAGACACCTTGCTTCTGAGACATCAAGCTCTCTTGCTCATCTTACCTCACTGGGCATCATGTCTCAGTGTCCTCTGCTGTTCCTCTTCATCTTTTCACCCCCTAAACCCTGGAGCATCCCAGCACACAGTCCTGGGACATCCTCTCCACCTACATGCATCCCCTAACTGACCTCATCCAGTCTCACGGCTTCAAACACCAGCTGTATGCTGGCAACATCCACTTATACCTCTATACGGGTCGCCTCTCTGAACTTGATACTCATACACACAACGCCCACCTCGACGGCTCCACCAACACCCCAACTTAACACGTCAAACACAGCCTATTGGTCCCCCACCACCACCACGTGCTCTACCCACCGACTCTCCCAGCTCTATAATAACTGTGCTTCTCCTGCTGCTCGGTCCAAAACCTGCAGAGTCACCCCTGGCTCTGACACTCTCTCCCTGACCCTCAAACTCCCCCAGCAACACCCCCCCAAAGATACACACAAACACACTCACGTCAGATCCACCAGCAAACCCTGTTGACCCACCTTCAAAATCCAGAGTCCAATCACTTTTTTGCCAAATCTACAACCACTACCCTGATCCACTCCGCCTGGATTATTGCTACAATCTTCTCGTGGATGTGGCCTCCCCACGGAGCAGCCAGAATGATGCCTTCAGAGCACAGGTCATGACTGAGTGACTCTGCAGCTCAAAACCCTCTGAGGAGGAAAAGCCAAAGTCTTCACCCTGGTCTACATGGCCCCATGGGCTACAGCTCCAATGTTCCTCCCTGTCCCACTGTGCTGGCCTCCACGCTGCCCTATAACACAGCAAGCACATTCCTGCCCCAGGACATTTGCACGGGCTGTTTCCTCTGCTCAGAACGCTCTTCCCCCAGTTACACCCAAGGCGTGGGTTTACCCTTCACTTCCTTCAGGCCTCTGCTCAGATGGCACTATATTCCGGAGGACATCCGACCCCCACCACATAAAACATCTCTTCTTGTCCCACCAGCCGCTGTCATTTTCCTTCCTACTGACCTCACCAACGTTCTATCCAGAGCACCTATTTCCAGCTGACAGACTAAACACTGGTATGTTTACTGTCTGCCTCCCCTTCCTTCTCCAGAACTTAAGGTCCGCCAGAGTATTTTGTTTCCTTCACAGCTGTAGACAACCTAGCACCTAGCAGTACTGCTACATGGTATTTCTTGAAACAGCCTCCCCCAAAGTTAACTGGCATCTCCCGTAAGAGTCCTCCCCTCGAGGCTGCCCAAGGAGACGGGGACACACCTACACAGCTCTACATCACCAAAGGGAAAAAATGTTCTGCATATTCTTTTTTGGTTTATATCTTTAAAATATTTTATTTCCATCACTTAAATATTAGAGCAGATGATTTTTTGCAAATGAAAACATCTACATTAACTGCAGGGTCACAATTCACAGTATAAAAATGACATGGTTTTATTTTTTCAGTTTTCTTAATAAGCATATACTGTATAGCTAGATTCATTATATTTTGGTTAAAATATAAAAACAATACACTGAATTCAGGTTAGAATATTTTTTAAAAATCAGGCCGAGTGTGGGGGATTCCAAGAGTCAACCTAGCGTGGATATGTGGACCAGAACCTACTGACCACAAGGAACAGAGGTGACAAGGGATGGGGGGAGCATGAGAGATTTTCAAAGACCTCAACACGGTCCCAGAGAGACAACCCCAAGTCAGAGAACACACCATCCACTCAAAACGAAACAAAACTCCTGGTGAGGCAACTGCACAATTTGCCTTTGTAACATGCTTGCATTTCTCCCCTGTCGCTGGACCTTCTTAGTTCTTTTTCTTTAATTTATTTTTATTGGAGTACAGTTGCTTTACAGTGTTGTGTTAGTTTCTACCGTACAACAAAAATGAATCCGCTATATGTATACATACAGCCCCTCTCTTTTGGACTTCCTTCCCATTAAGGTCACCACAGCGCATTCAATAGAGTTCCCTGTGCTATACAGTATGTTCCATTAGCTGTCTATTTTATACATAGTATCAATCGTGTAAATGTCTCAATCCCAATCTCCCAATTCCTCCCACCCACCCCCGCTTTCCCCCTTGGTATCCATACATTTGTGTCTCTACATCTGTGGCTCTATTTCCTTTTTATGACTGAGTAATATTCCATTGTATATCTGTACCACATCTTCTATATCCATTCCTCTGTTGATGGACATTTAGGTTGCTTTCATGTCCTGCCTATTGTAAACAGTGCTGCTATGAACACTGGGGTGCATGTGTCTTTTTGCATTATGGTTTTCTCTGGGTATATGCCCAGTAGTGGGATTGCTGGGTCGTATGGTAGTTCTATTTTTAGTCTTTTAAGGAACCTCCATACTGTTCTCCATAGTGGCTGTATCAATTTACATTCCCACCAACAGGGCATGAGGGTTCCCTTTTCTCCACACCCTCTCCAGCATTTATTGTTTGTAGATTTTTTTGATGATGGCCATTCTGACTGGTGTGAGGTGATGCCTCACTGTAGTTTTGATTTGCATTTCTCTAATAATTAGCGATGCTGAGCATCTTCTCCATGCACCTATGGTCACCTAATCTGTGACAAAGGAGGCAAGAAGATACAATGGAGAAAAGACCATCTCTTTAAGTGGTGCTGGGAGAACTGGACAGCGACATGTAAAAGAATGAAATTAGAACACTCCCTAACACCATACACAAAAAAATAAACTCAAAATGAATTAAAGATCTGAACGTAAGGCCACACACTATAAAACTCAGAGGAAAACACAGGTAGAACACTCGTTGACATAAATCGCAGCAAGATCTTTTTTTTTTGGACCCACCTCCTAGATTAGTGGAAAAACAAAAATAAACAAATGGGACCTAATTAAACTTAAAAGCTTTTGCACAGCAAAGGAAACCATAAACAAGATGCAAAGACAACCCTCAGAATGGGAGAAAATACTTGGACCTTCTTAATTCTGACCTCAATCTTCTTGACTGCAGCTTCAGCCAACCCCTTTCTACCACCTTCTTTTCCAAAGTCCCCATGCAACCTTCATCCAGATAGTTACTTGTCTGGTAATAAGACCCTGGGCATCCTCTCTCTTCTACTCATACATTTAAAATATTTCACAGATCAACCAGTTCTTTCAGTTTGAGTTCGTCTTCAGCATTTACTATGACCCCAGTTGCAGTACTTCTTTTCAGTAGGAAAGGTGTGGGAACTAATTCCCATTCAGTAGTTAACCACAGACAGAAGGGATGTTACTCCCTAGGCAAAGCAGCCGAGTAGGAGTTCACAGCTCCTAAATCGGCCATGACATTGAACCTTGACCCTGGGTGTTCCCCAGGAAAAGTTTCTGAACAGGATAAACAGGAAGTCCAATGGCTATTCCAAAAACAGAGATACCTTGGCAATTAGCTGGCCAGATTCTTGTTGTTATAAGAAAGAAATAAGAGTGATTGACTATAAGGAACATTCCAAAATGCGGGAATCATGATTTAAAACCATAAACCAGGTTTTTATTAAAGATGGACTGTTCAGAAAGAATCCGAGTTACGGTATGCTGTTCCCTCCCCAGTGAAGGAAAACTGGGGTAAGTCATGGTGCCTGAAACAAGAGCTGTATTTGATGTGCAGGCACCAGCAGTACAGAAGCAGGTGTATTTTAGTGTATCTCTCTCTCTCTCTCTCTCTCTCTCTCATGATCCTCAGAAACTGAACAGGAAATTTCAAAAATGCAAAGTGCCTAGGATTTTGTCCTCTATGATTCTTAAAACCAACCAACCACCCCAAAATACTATGATAGTATATCATAAAATATTTCAATAAAAATTTTGCAAAAGGGGCACAGTACATAAAGGAATAGGCTGTCCCAGCAGCTGTCAGTAATTCATTCTGAGTGCTCGCTATAAATCCCTCCTGCTCTATTACATAAACAGAATTCATTTGGATTACTGCATGTGGCAGTTCTTGAAAAAGGCAGCTGTAAACACAGCCTGGACAAATTCCCTGGATTTTTCTTCTATCAATTATGTGAGATCAAATTATGTTTGCAGAAATGACGTTTTACTCAGTAACAATTATTTTTAGGCAATGAAATATAACAGATATTAACTTATGGTTTCTTCCTGTTATCACTGAAACCAGATTTATAGCTGTTTAACAAAACAAAAACTTTCAGGTCAGCCTTGGAAGCAGCAATTCATCAACTTCTGTGGGGCAGACAATCCAGGCCAGATGAGTGGAGAGGAATAAATTTCCTGCTCATTTTGCAACCATGACTCCTTCCACAGAAGAAAGAGAGGGCAATCTGAGATTTCAAAAGAAGGGAGTGTACAATGAAACGGGGCCTTCTGTATAGACACTGATTCTCACCACAACCTGGGATTGGATTGACTTGTCAAAAAATCACAAGCTCAAAGAATCTAAAAAAAAAAAAAAGTGGATATATGTATCTGTATAACTGATTCACTTTGCTGTACACCTGAAACTAACACAACATTGTAAATCAACTATACTCCAATAAAATTTTTTTTTTAAAAAAAAATTTTTTTAAATCACAAGCTCTTGGTGATTTCTGTCATTTTATCCAGTATTTCGATACCCCCCCCCCAACTCAATAAACTGCTGGGATTTAAAACCAGCCCCAAATGGCATTAATCTGAAAACATGCCTCTTTTAGTAACCATTCCTGGTTACAATTCTTATTTTTTTAGACTATTTCTGCAGGAATAAAAGGGAAAAGAAATATTTGTAATGCCATCATCTTAGGGAGACGGCATAAGCGGTTACATAAACACGGCCCCAGAGAGGAGCTGGACGGAACCTATCTTGGCTGACCACGAAAAGGAGTAAGATTACACGGGATACAGAAAACCACAATTATTACATTCTTTTCTCATCTCAGTCCTCTTTTCTGTGTGTTAGTGAAGATCCTGGCTGGCCCAACAGGAAGTGCTGGTAGAATTGAGGATAGATCATCATTACTGATACTTTCTTTCCATAGCTGAGTGGGGACCACAGAAATGGTTCTTCCACTGTAAGGGGTCAAAGGGCAGAGAAAGCCCGAACAAGTCACTCATTTAAAGACTCGATTTTCTTATGACCGTTACAGGGAGTGCCCAGCCTACAAACTGGTTTTGCTTCAAGGGTCCATTAATAAACCTGTTTCAGAACTCCCTAAGACATTTTGAGCAATTGCAAAGTTACGAGGAAGAATGGTCTGCCAGGCCAACCCAGAGGAGTCTGCATATACAAAATATACTGAATGGAATTTGAATGATGACTAAATCCCATGTATGTGCCATCCATCATTAACAACATTTTATTTCCATACATTTGTATCACAAATAAATTCAGGAAAAAGGAAGGTGTGGAGACTCTCAAGGGAACAATCGCTAAGAGGTGCCCAATTACTGAAATACAAGGTTCTAAGTAGAGTTTGAAAGTAATCGACCTTCAGTGTTACATATATTTGATATATTTCATTTGTTTACTAAACTATAAGTATTGCAGATCAACTTAATATTGATTCATTTCCCAGGAGACTTAGAAAAACCTATGTAAGTTGATTCAAAATTGATATTTTCAGGAAGGTCACAGAAACTTTTATTAAAACATACCTACATACTAATGTTACAAAGATGCAAATTATCATCAATGGGGGTCAACAAAAGGCTGCTAAAAATACATGTGTCAATGACAATTTGGTGGAGCAAGTATAAGGTTAGAGGCAAACGCAGCATCTATGGGGCAGGACCAGCAAACCAGGGCTCAGAGGCTAAATCCCTCCTGCTGTCGGTTTCCACTGCCCACAAGCCAAGAATGAGTTTTACACCTTTAAATGGTTGGAAAAATCACCAGTTCGTGATGTAAGAAAATTATATGGAATTTGAATTTTGGCGCCCATCAATAAGCTTTATGGGACACAGCAATCTCCTTCGTTTACGGATCACCTGTGGTTGCTCTTGAGATCTGACTGTGAACCTCGTAGCTGCAATGAAGACCAGATGGGCAGAGACCAGACCAAACCACTGACTCTCTGACCGTTTACCAAAAAATGCCTGCTGACCCCTGCTGTAGGGCCCCCAGAAGCAGCAGGTGTTAGAGAGATGAGAAAGGGAAGGTCAGAAAAAGCTTATGATTCATTATGTGAAGAAATGCTTTCAAATCAGTATCATTACAACGAATAATAACCCTCTACTAAAACATGCCAATCATAGTGACAAACAAAAAAAGAAAGAAAGATCCAGGGAATGAAGCAGAAAAAAGTGACACAGAGAGAGAGAAAAATAATAATAACAAATAACAAAGCAGGAGAAGAGAAAACAAGAGGACAGCTTCAGGACATTTTGTGGAACACCCTCAGCTGCTAGATTATCATGAAGAGTGTTGATTACACTGGTTAAAGTGATAAGTGCATGTCATTTTTATCCAGTATGGGGAGGGGGGATGGGAAAACAACTAAAATTACCAGCCCTCCCTCCTCATCCAGAAGTGTTCCCAACAATAATGAGTGAACATAATATGCCCTAAGGCAAAACTTCCTTGAAGTCTCACAGTTCATAGCGCGAACCCGGTTCCCCTGCATCGGCAGGCGGACCCTCAACCACTGCGCCACCAGGGAAGCCCCTAATCCTGATTTCTGCATACAAAATAATAAATAATAATAGGAGACACAGTCATCACATATCTTAGTTTGAGAAAAATTTAAGCCGTCTGTTCAACATTCAATGGCACTCTTTTTTTTCCCAAGTGGGGGGAAAAATAGACTTTCTAGAGGTATTCAGAAGGAGCAAAATGTATGCTATCCATTCAAAGATTTAAAAGGGCTTCATAAATGTTTGTGGACCAACCAGCACCTAGTAACATAGTATATGTCTGGCCCTATTCTATAGACTGATGATCTCATCACCTGCATAACATTCAACAAACATTCAACTGCAAGAAAATTCAGGTCACCAGGGAGTCCAGTGAGCGGGCCAGGCATCCCTGGGCAGTGCAGAGCCGCCACTGCTCCCTGAGGTGGACCACTAGACCCCCGGCCCCGCTTCTACACTCTCCAAGGCTTCCCAGCGCGCGTGCACACCTCCCAGTCCTCCTGCAGCTGTGCTGGGGCCACACGACTCTTTCTAGCCAATAAAAAGGGAAGCTGGGCCTTCTCTAAGCTCTTTTTTTCCCCAGCTGATTGCAGACGAGGACGTGGCAGAGCCACGTGATGGAAAACGCCCGGGTCCATGAATGGGGTCCTGCAGCAGAGACGGCCCACCCATTCACAATGGCCTGTGACAAGAGCAACGCAATCAAATGAAGAGCTTTAAGCCTCTGAGACTTCACGCTTCTCTGTTACAGCAGCTGGCTAGGCACCCTACAGACCTACCCTCGTTACGCTAATACACTTTTATAAGGGAATATATACCCTCACCTTATTCTGATATTAAAATAATAATTCATTAAACTTCCTGCAGCCTCTTCCATCCATAATCATCATTTCAGCAAAGGGAACAAGTCTATAATGATGGAGAGCCAAAGACAACTCAGCCAGGAAAATCAGTAAAGATCCAAAGTCCGAAATATGCCATTAGTAAGAGCAGAGATGTCTGTGGTTTAGACCAGGGTTTCTCAACCTCAAGAACTCCTGACATTTGGAAACAGATAATTCTTTGTGGTGGGGGGCTGTTCTGTACATTGCAGGATATTTACCAGTGTCCCTGGACTTTACCCACTAACACCTAACCACTCCCCGCCAGCTGTGACAACAAAAATTGTCTCTGAGTGCTGCCAAATGCTCCCTGGGGGGCAAAATCCTCCCCAGTTGAGAACCATTGGTTCAGACAGAATACCTGGTAAACAGGATCAAATACATAAATTTTTGCAGAGGATTCAAATCAACATAATATTTAATATGATAAAACTGACCTTAGTGGGATAAAGCGAAATCAAGGAAATGTGGTCTCATAGTGGGGGGGGAGGAATTCATAACAGTGATACATAGCAAATACATAAATTTATTCAATGAAGTGACTGCTATCTAACCAAATTCCCCAAGTTCATCTGATGCATAGAAACGCCTCTGTCAACACATACACACGGTGCTATTCCAGACCAGAGAGAAACGTCCAAGTGGGGAAAAGGTGCAAAATCTGGTACAAACCAAGAGTCAAGAACTCGGTGTCGAGAGACGGCCACTCCAACTGCTGGTGTCCCGTGCCCATACTCTACATGCCCGTCATCCTGCAATGTGCCTTCCCTTTCTGGCTTGAAAGAAAATCATCACTGTCCTGTTTCCCCAAGCAACAAACAACTCAGACCGTTACAAAGGGTAATTTACTCACATACTACCTTCACCGCTAAATATTTTAGTTAGGTGGCCGGCTCTCAATCTGTTCAAATGAAGAAAAAGTGATGCAAATGATAAAAGGGTAAAGAATCCAAGAATCACTGACACTGAACTTCAGCAGTGTCTGATTTTTCCTAAATGCACCTTCTTTAAAAATGTCTTTTATCAAGGTTAATATTAAGTTGTATCTCCTGAATCCATGCTAACTTTGGGGCGGAAAAGGCAGGTCACACACAAACTTGACAAAAAAAGGACGTCAGCCTGGGTTAGAAAATTTTCTCTGGGGGAAAAAAAAACCACAGTATTTTGCTAATTTTAAAATATAAAATCCCATGACACCATCTGTGTCATTATACCCAAGATGAAGGTCTTCTGCCTAGTCTATCCAACAGCTGAATTGCTAAGAACATAACTGCCTTCTTTGCACTTAATAGGATAAATCTTGAGCAAGAGGTTTCCAGGGGCTATTTTATCTTTTATTGTGACACTCAGTTGGCTGTACTCTATTTTGCAAACTAGCAGATTCTTCCACTGGTGGAAACTCGTCATTTTCCTATTTGCAAATCCACCCACTAAGAAGGTAAAGTGACTTTTAAAAGAGAATTTCACTAATAAATCCATCACATCATCCACCGTCATCCAAGAGGCACTAACCCACCCAGGTTTATCTTGATTGACTTATTTATCTTGATTGATTCACGGCTCTAACCAGTGGTCACTCAGCTCCACCAAGCAACAAATGATCTCCCCTGGCAAACTGTTGTGATGAATCACCACCCTTCAGGGAGACGAAATATCCCACTCACATCACATTGACAACAAGAAAAATTGGGTAATAAGAAGTGGCTGTGCTTTATCTAGGCTGGTGCTATATAAATTACAATCAGATTATGTAGATGAAATACATGAGCTAAATTTATCTGCTGTACAACGACACCTGCCACAGTCTCTAAAATGGATTTATGCTGGAGTCAGGGGACAGCTGAAGAAAGGTTGGTACCACCACTTCTGAAAAGCTCATCTGTCATCCAAAGTATTTCTTTTCGCTGTAGAAACCATTAGACCAAAGACCAAGAAACCAAAGACCATTTCATGGTCTTTCCTCTGTGTACTTGCATCCTTGGTGTCTGTGTGTCCAAACTTCCTCTTCTTACAAGGACACCAGTCAAACTGGATTAAGGCCCATGCATATGACTTCATTCTACCTTCAGCACCTCTTTAAAGGCCCTCTCTCCAAAAGCAGTCACACTTTGAGGTACTGAGGGTTAGGACTTCAACATATGAATTTGGAGGGGACACAAGTCAGTTCACAGCACAATGCAATGATCTTCTAAAGGTAAGAACTGTTTTGTGAAGTATCTGTGTTGTGTATGTGTGTGTGTGAGTTTACTGAGTCACAATCAAAATAGCCTAAAAGTCATTCATCTACTAGGTTAACCATCCATCATCTGGTCAACCAACCTCCCCTTCAATCATCAGAGTAACTAGAAATTTACAACTTTTATTCCTCTCCACCACTGAAAAGTTCTTTATAAAAGTTCCAAAATTACTCACACTAACTTCTACCCACTAATCCAAATCCTAGCCTTTGAGGTCATGCAGACTTTGTCTTTTCTTTTGCAAAGAAGAAGGGCAATTATTATGCCCTCCCCTAATCTTTTCCATTCTCATATTATTAAATATCCATATTCCAATCACAACAACCTAGTTATTTATGTGAATTTGGAGGTGGGGGGTCTTTGTTGTTTTGGGTCCATCTGAGAGACAGGCTGTTTGGAAGGGAATAAGCCTCATATGATTCTAAAACCCTCTCTTCCTTGAAAACAGCTGCTCCAGAAGCTATCACTCCTAATGCTCAGAATATACAGTATTTAAATCTTTACCCTTAATATATACCATGTAGCAGAGCATTGCCAATTCTTACAAATACAGCTGTTGCTTCTCCAAAAAAGGTAACCCTTTCAAAAGCAAAGGAACAGCTACTACTGGAAGCCTTTACACCAAAAGGCAGCCTTGTGCCGTGGAAAACTTTAGAAAGTACCATCTACTTCGGAATAATCTGGGAACACGAGGAATTCCAGAACCTATGTACTACAGGTATACTGCGTTTGGGCTGATAGAGTCAGGGAGGCTCAGAGCAGAGCCTGAGTGCATTAGTTTAAACAAATGAGAGCTTATGGGTATACTCATGAGACCCCATCCTTAGAAACCAACATAAAAATTCACCTATCAGCAGTATCATCATTTAATGGCCAAGCTGACATTGTCAACAGAGGAAGAGGTAAAAGATCAGAGTCAGATCGTTGTGGAAACTAACCTGCTTAAGAAAAATAGTGATTCGTGTATCAATTTTAATCAAACATTAGGTGTCAAGTTCTATTAAATTAACAAGAAGATGCATGAAGGCCCCTGGTGAGAATGAAGTAGAAGACAAAAATGTATCTCTGGATGAAAAAGACACCTGATTTTCATATAAATTCCTGAGGAACAACAAGGAAGTCAAATGCAATGCTATCCCAATCACAATCGGAAGATAAGCCAAAATATCAGCATAATGTTACAAAAATAGGCATCATATCAAGAGAAGAGGGATTTTCTGAGACTCATAATAAACATTGAATAGATAAGAGTATTTCAACATATGTGTCTATGGGTCCTGTTACAGGTAGGTCTGACAGCCAGGAAGACACACCCACAATCAGCACATTCACGGGGATGCAGGGGGGCTTCCTGTCAGGAAGCTTTGGCCTGTTTTCACTGATCTTCTCTGCTCAGAAACCAGAGCTTTTCACCCTTTTTTCCCCAATACCCCACCTACGAAGCCCTTTTAGACATTTTTTTCCAAATCACACCCTCATGACGTTTTAAAACCACAGGTAAACTGTATCTCTTCAGGTATTATATGTCTCTATGCTTTACATATTTTACAAGTACGATTTTTTTTTACCCCCTTAGAAATGCCCGATCACCAGGACGCCCATGGCCAAGTTCTCAGACTCAGCAGGACCACTGGCTCAGTCATGAATTTTATGACTTGAATGAGCTCAGTAACATTTACTTTTCATTAGCACAAGTTCAACACACTGACTCTGTTAAATATGTCTTGAGCCATAATATGACTTATCAATCCAAGGCGATCTAGTCAATCTTTCTTTCAGTAAAACACAGAGCCTAGAGGCTGAGGGAACTGCAGGGAGGAAAATTGTGGAAGTTCTGGTCTTTGCTCCCTGAAGTTCTGGGCTGGGGAAGAGGAACAGTCAGTTGGCAAATATGCTGTATGTCAAGGATACATGCTAAAAAATAAATAAATCTGTTAGCATGGGCAAGATTATTACAGTGGAAGGAAGGGCTTGTTTGAAAAGGTGACATTTTAGCAGAGACTTAAAGGAAGAGAAAGCCGTGCAATTATCTGGGATTGGGGTGTTCCAGGCAGAAGGTAAAAGGCCCTGGGGTGTAAATGAACTTGGCATGTCTGTGGAATGATGGAAAAAACCGAACCGACCAAGCAAAGCAGGGTCATAAAGATGAACTGCAGAAGACAAAATCAGAGAGGAGGTGGAAGGTGGAGAACCCACGGATGGATTTATTAACCACGTACACAGAAAAACACGTTATGCCATGTGCCTCACTGAATCTTGAGATGGCTTCGGGTAGTATCAACATTTTAACAATATTAATTCTTCTACTCCACGAGCGCAGGATCTTTCCATGTGTCTTCTTCGGTTCCCTTCATCCAAGTCTTGCAATGTTCAGTGTACAGATCTTTCACCTCCTTGATTATATTTATTTCTAAGTATTTTATTGTTGTGGATGCTCTTGTGATCAGGATGGTTTCTCTTCCTCCTCGGCACCATCCCGGAACGTACGTAATATCATCCCCATGTTTCAGATGAAGAAAATGAAGCTTAAAGAGTCTAATTTGGGGTACACTCAGTTTGGGGAAGGAGCTGAAGCAGGGATTCAGTGCTAAGGTTTTTTATTTTTATTTTTTTTGCAGTACGCGAACCTCTCACTGTTGTGGCCTCTCCCGTTGCGGAGCACAGGCTCCAGACGCGCAGGCTCAGCGGCCGTGGCTCACGGGCCCAGCCGCTGCGCCAATAATGAGTGAACATAATATGCCCTAAGGCAAAACTTCCTTGAAGTCTCACAGTTCATATTAAAATTATTCATGAAAACCTTGCTTTCCACTTCATCACAGATTTATATCTGGTACTTTTGACACTATTCTTAAAATACAGATGAAATGGACAAATTTCTAAAAACTGACTCAAAAGAAAGAGAAAACTCAAACAGCTCTATAACCTCTGAAGAAGCTGAGTGCCTGAAGAATCTTATCCCTTTATACTTGCTATGTTTCCTCATTCATTAATCCTGATTTTTTTTTTTTTTTTTTTTTTTTTTTTGCGGCACGCGGGCCTCTCACCGCTGTGGCCTCTCCCGTTGCGGAGCACAGGCTCCGGACGCGCAGGCTCAGCGGCCATGGCTCACGGGCCCAGCCGCTCCGC
>NC_041224.1:29806316-29830280 GCF_002837175.3 Physeter macrocephalus | reverse complement strand
ATAGACTTTCTAGAGGTATTCAGAAGGAGCAAAATGTATGCTATCCATTCAAAGATTTAAAAGGGCTTCATAAATGTTTGTGGACCAACCAGCACCTAGTAACATAGTATATGTCTGGCCCTATTCTATAGACTGATGATCTCATCACCTGCATAACATTCAACAAACATTCAACTGCAAGAAAATTCAGGTCACCAGGGAGTCCAGTGAGCGGGCCAGGCATCCCTGGGCAGTGCAGAGCCGCCACTGCTCCCTGAGGTGGACCACTAGACCCCCGGCCCCGCTTCTACACTCTCCAAGGCTTCCCAGCGCGCGTGCACACCTCCCAGTCCTCCTGCAGCTGTGCTGGGGCCACACGACTCTTTCTAGCCAATAAAAAGGGAAGCTGGGCCTTCTCTAAGCTCTTTTTTTCCCCAGCTGATTGCAGACGAGGACGTGGCAGAGCCACGTGATGGAAAACGCCCGGGTCCATGAATGGGGTCCTGCAGCAGAGACGGCCCACCCATTCACAATGGCCTGTGACAAGAGCAACGCAATCAAATGAAGAGCTTTAAGCCTCTGAGACTTCACGCTTCTCTGTTACAGCAGCTGGCTAGGCACCCTACAGACCTACCCTCGTTACGCTAATACACTTTTATAAGGGAATATATACCCTCACCTTATTCTGATATTAAAATAATAATTCATTAAACTTCCTGCAGCCTCTTCCATCCATAATCATCATTTCAGCAAAGGGAACAAGTCTATAATGATGGAGAGCCAAAGACAACTCAGCCAGGAAAATCAGTAAAGATCCAAAGTCCGAAATATGCCATTAGTAAGAGCAGAGATGTCTGTGGTTTAGACCAGGGTTTCTCAACCTCAAGAACTCCTGACATTTGGAAACAGATAATTCTTTGTGGTGGGGGGCTGTTCTGTACATTGCAGGATATTTACCAGTGTCCCTGGACTTTACCCACTAACACCTAACCACTCCCCGCCAGCTGTGACAACAAAAATTGTCTCTGAGTGCTGCCAAATGCTCCCTGGGGGGCAAAATCCTCCCCAATTGAGAACCATTGGTTCAGACAGAATACCTGGTAAACAGGATCAAATACATAAATTTTTGCAGAGGATTCAAATCAACATAATATTTAATATGATAAAACTGACCTTAGTGGGATAAAGCGAAATCAAGGAAATGTGGTCTCATAGTGGGGGGGGGGGGAATTCGTAACAGGGATACATAGCAAATACATAAATTTATTCAATGAAGTGACTGCTATCTAACCAAATTCCCCAAGTTCATCTGATGCATAGAAACGCCTCTGTCAACACATACACACGGTGCTATTCCAGACCAGAGAGAAACGTCCAAGTGGGGAAAAGGTGCAAAATCTGGTACAAACCAAGAGTCAAGAACTCGGTGTCGAGAGACGGCCACTCCAACTGCTGGTGTCCCGTGCCCATACTCTACATGCCCGTCATCCTGCAATGTGCCTTCCCTTTCTGGCTTGAAAGAAAATCATCACTGTCCTGTTTCCCCAAGCAACAAACAACTCAGACCGTTACAAAGGGTAATTTACTCACATACTACCTTCACCGCTAAATATTTTAGTTAGGTGGCCGGCTCTCAATCTGTTCAAATGAAGAAAAAGTGATGCAAATGATAAAAGGGTAAAGAATCCAAGAATCACTGACACTGAACTTCAGCAGTGTCTGATTTTTCCTAAATGCACCTTCTTTAAAAATGTCTTTTATCAAGGTTAATATTAAGTTGTATCTCCTGAATCCATGCTAACTTTGGGGCGGAAAAGGCAGGTCACACACAAACTTGACAAAAAAAGGACGTCAGCCTGGGTTAGAAAATTTTCTCTGGGGGAAGAAAAAACCACAGTATTTTGCTAATTTTAAAATATAAAATCCCATGACACCATCTGTGTCATTATACCCAAGATGAAGGTCTTCTGCCTAGTCTATCCAACAGCTGAATTGCTAAGAACATAACTGCCTTCTTTGCACTTAATAGGATAAATCTTGAGCAAGAGGTTTCCAGGGGCTATTTTATCTTTTATTGTGACACTCAGTTGGCTGTACTCTATTTTGCAAACTAGCAGATTCTTCCACTGGTGGAAACTCGTCATTTTCCTATTTGCAAATCCACCCACTAAGAAGGTAAAGTGACTTTTAAAAGAGAATTTCACTAATAAATCCATCACATCATCCACCGTCATCCAAGAGGCACTAACCCACCCAGGTTTATCTTGATTGACTTATTTATCTTGATTGATTCACGGCTCTAACCAGTGGTCACTCAGCTCCACCAAGCAACAAATGATCTCCCCTGGCAAACTGTTGTGATGAATCACCACCCTTCAGGGAGACGAAATATCCCACTCACATCACATTGACAACAAGAAAAATTGGGTAATAAGAAGTGGCTGTGCTTTATCTAGGCTGGTGCTATATAAATTACAATCAGATTATGTAGATGAAATACATGAGCTAAATTTATCTGCTGTACAACGACACCTGCCACAGTCTCTAAAATGGATTTATGCTGGAGTCAGGGGACAGCTGAAGAAAGGTTGGTACCACCACTTCTGAAAAGCTCATCTGTCATCCAAAGTATTTCTTTTCGCTGTAGAAACCATTAGACCAAAGACCAAGAAACCAAAGACCATTTCATGGTCTTTCCTCTGTGTACTTGCATCCTTGGTGTCTGTGTGTCCAAACTTCCTCTTCTTACAAGGACACCAGTCAAACTGGATTAAGGCCCATGCATATGACTTCATTCTACCTTCAGCACCTCTTTAAAGGCCCTCTCTCCAAAAGCAGTCACACTTTGAGGTACTGAGGGTTAGGACTTCAACATATGAATTTGGAGGGGACACAAGTCAGTTCACAGCACAATGCAATGATCTTCTAAAGGTAAGAACTGTTTTGTGAAGTATCTGTGTTGTGTATGTGTGTGTGTGAGTTTACTGAGTCACAATCAAAATAGCCTAAAAGTCATTCATCTACTAGGTTAACCATCCATCATCTGGTCAACCAACCTCCCCTTCAATCATCAGAGTAACTAGAAATTTACAACTTTTATTCCTCTCCACCACTGAAAAGTTCTTTATAAAAGTTCCAAAATTACTCACACTAACTTCTACCCACTAATCCAAATCCTAGCCTTTGAGGTCATGCAGACTTTGTCTTTTCTTTTGCAAAGAAGAAGGGCAATTATTATGCCCTCCCCTAATCTTTTCCATTCTCATATTATTAAATATCCATATTCCAATCACAACAACCTAGTTATTTATGTGAATTTGGAGGTGGGGGGTCTTTGTTGTTTTGGGTCCATCTGAGAGACAGGCTGTTTGGAAGGGAATAAGCCTCATATGATTCTAAAACCCTCTCTTCCTTGAAAACAGCTGCTCCAGAAGCTATCACTCCTAATGCTCAGAATATACAGTATTTAAATCTTTACCCTTAATATATACCATGTAGCAGAGCATTGCCAATTCTTACAAATACAGCTGTTGCTTCTCCAAAAAAGGTAACCCTTTCAAAAGCAAAGGAACAGCTACTACTGGAAGCCTTTACACCAAAAGGCAGCCTTGTGCCGTGGAAAACTTTAGAAAGTACCATCTACTTCGGAATAATCTGGGAACACGAGGAATTCCAGAACCTATGTACTACAGGTATACTGCGTTTGGGCTGATAGAGTCAGGGAGGCTCAGAGCAGAGCCTGAGTGCATTAGTTTAAACAAATGAGAGCTTATGGGTATACTCATGAGACCCCATCCTTAGAAACCAACATAAAAATTCACCTATCAGCAGTATCATCATTTAATGGCCAAGCTGACATTGTCAACAGAGGAAGAGGTAAAAGATCAGAGTCAGATCGTTGTGGAAACTAACCTGCTTAAGAAAAATAGTGATTCGTGTATCAATTTTAATCAAACATTAGGTGTCAAGTTCTATTAAATTAACAAGAAGATGCATGAAGGCCCCTGGTGAGAATGAAGTAGAAGACAAAAATGTATCTCTGGATGAAAAAGACACCTGATTTTCATATAAATTCCTGAGGAACAACAAGGAAGTCAAATGCAATGCTATCCCAATCACAATCGGAAGATAAGCCAAAATATCAGCATAATGTTACAAAAATAGGCATCATATCAAGAGAAGAGGGATTTTCTGAGACTCATAATAAACACTGAATAGATAAGAGTATTTCAACATATATGTCTATGGGTCCTGTTACAGGTAGGTCTGACAGCCAGGAAGACACACCCACAATCAGCACATTCACGGGGATGCAGGGGGGCTTCCTGTCAGGAAGCTTTGGCCTGTTTTCACTGATCTTCTCTGCTCAGAAACCAGAGCTTTTCACCCTTTTTTCCCCAATACCCCACCTACGAAGCCCTTTTAGACATTTTTTTCCAAATCACACCCTCATGACGTTTTAAAACCACAGGTAAACTGTATCTCTTCAGGTATTATATGTCTCTATGCTTTACATATTTTACAAGTACGATTTTTTTTTACCCCCTTAGAAATGCCCGATCACCAGGACGCCCATGGCCAAGTTCTCAGACTCAGCAGGACCACTGGCTCAGTCATGAATTTTATGACTTGAATGAGCTCAGTAACATTTACTTTTCATTAGCACAAGTTCAACACACTGACTCTGTTAAATATGTCTTGAGCCATAATATGACTTATCAATCCAAGGCGATCTAGTCAATCTTTCTTTCAGTAAAACACAGAGCCTAGAGGCTGAGGGAACTGCAGGGAGGAAAATTGTGGAAGTTCTGGTCTTTGCTCCCTGACGTTCTGGGCTGGGGAAGAGGAACAGTCAGTTGGCAAATATGCTGTATGTCAAGGATACATGCTAAAAAATAAATAAATCTGTTAGCATGGGCAAGATTATTACAGTGGAAGGAAGGGCTTGTTTGAAAAGGTGACATTTTAGCAGAGACTTAAAGGAAGAGAAAGCCGTGCAATTATCTGGGATTGGGGTGTTCCAGGCAGAAGGTAAAAGGCCCTGGGGTGTAAATGAACTTGGCATGTCTGTGGAATGATGGAAAAAACCGAACCGACCAAGCAAAGCAGGGTCATAAAGATGAACTGCAGAAGACAAAATCAGAGAGGAGGTGGAAGGTGGAGAACCCACGGATGGATTTATTAACCACGTACACAGAAAAACACGTTATGCCATGTGCCTCACTGAATCTTGAGATGGCTTCGGGTAGTATCAACATTTTAACAATATTAATTCTTCTACTCCACGAGCGCAGGATCTTTCCATGTGTCTTCTTCGGTTCCCTTCATCCAAGTCTTGCAATGTTCAGTGTACAGATCTTTCACCTCCTTGATTATATTTATTTCTAAGTATTTTATTGTTGTGGATGCCCTTGTGATCAGGATGGTTTCTCTTCCTCCTCGGCACCATCCCGGAACGTACGTAATATCATCCCCATGTTTCAGATGAAGAAAATGAAGCTTAAAGAGTCTAATTTGGGGTACACTCAGTTTGGGGAAGGAGCTGAAGCAGGGATTCAGTGCTAAGGTTTTTTATTTTTATTTTTTTTTGCAGTACGCGGACCTCTCACTGCTGTGGCCTCTCCCGTCGCGGAGCACAGGCTCCGGACGCGCAGGCTCAGCGGCCGTGGCTCACGGGCCCAGCCGCTGCGCGGCACGTGGGATCCTCCCGGACCGGGGCGCGAGCCCGTGTCCCCTGCATCGGCAGGCGGACTCTCAACCACTGCGCCACCAGGGAAGCCCAGCGCCAGGGTTTTTCTAACCCCAAAGTCCACATTTTTTTATGACATCATGCTAATTCCAAGTGCCATACTGCATTGGGAGATTAAAATCACTGATTTTGACAGTGCAAACTGCCCTATTATGAGAGCCAGCAAATCCCATTTGCCAGCCTAACAGCCCTGACAACACCCCATTCCTCTACTGGTTCTGACAGCAAAGGGAATGAAATAAAGTGCCTACACAACACTCCTTTTCAAAAATCTCCTCAACACCGATTACCCTCAGGACCCAGCGTGTGTTCTTCTTAAGTAATAATACGACAACTTTTATTACAGGATCACTTGTATATAAAACAAATTAACAGTCTCTCTGGGAGGGAAGAGAAGGAAAGATCTCATTTTAAAAAACAAAATGCGTTATCTCCCCTTTAAAAAGGAGGGGGCTGGGCTTCCCTGGTGGCGCAGTGGTTGAGAATCTGCCTGCCAATGCAGGGGACACGGGTTCGAGCCCTGGTCTGGGAAGATCCCACATGCCGCGGTGCAACTAGGCCCGTGAGCCACAACTACCGAGCCTGCGCGTCTGGAGCCTGTGCTCCGCAATAAGAGAGGCCGCGATAGTGAGAGGCCCGTGCACCGCGATGAAGAGTGGCCCCCGCTTGCCACAACTGGAGAAAGCCCTCGCACAGAAACGAAGACCCAGCACAGCAAAAATAAGTGAATTAATTATAATAAACTCCTACCCCCAACATCTTCTTAAAAAAAAAGAAAAAAAAAAGGAGGGGGTAACTCAGTTTCACAGAAGCACTTATAGTGTCCTAACAGCAATGGAGGGAAAAACAACATCAGGAATAAAACATCCTGTCTTAGGTACACGATGGAGCGGTCTGCCAAATCATTAAGTTGATTGACAGGTAGGATATGGTCTCTTCTCCCTTTTAATTATTTGTTTAACACAAGAGTCCGTACATTTCTTAGGATAATCACAATATTCTACCTTCAATAGTTTGTGATTCTGCCTCGTCCACTTTCAAAGATATAAACTGCTTGAGGGTAGGACTTTATCACTTATCTGGATGCTTGGAGATCGAGTCTTTGACAGTTGAAATAGGAACACTTACATCTGCAATATAATTTTTTTGAAAATGCAAACAACTTAATACCATAATGATACCAATTCACCAATTAATAATAAATTCTATGCAACTCCAATCAAAAATTCAGTGGGGTTTTTCAGAGAACACGATAAATCTGACCTCTAAATTTATGCGGACTGTCAAAGACCATGGATCACCAAGACTAGTACTTCCCAAACTTTTTCACATCACGGTACACGTAGAAAATGATCATATCTGTACCCATACCACGGGAGCAAGCTTCCAGCTGAAAGCCATCAGCCCTGAAACTGACAACCCTATGTCCAACCCTATGTCCCCCTCAGCATTCCCAGAAACTGACGGGATCATCAGGTTGCCGGGGAGGCCTGGACTCTGCTGGGGGCACATCCCTGAGAAAAGGCTACCTGTGAAGAGGAAGAGTCAGGGGCACGACACAAAGGGCTTCATATATAAAGCTGCAGTACTGAAGACACCTGGGTCAGTGTAGGGAAAGGAAAACAGACTCAAGGGACAGAAGAGGCAGCCCTAAACCACCCCCATGCATGCAGAGAAAACTACGACGGAGAAGTCACTGCAGGTCACTAGAGAAGGGAAGAGACATTCCATGTATGTTCCTGGAAAACCTGGTCACTGTCACAGAAAGAAAAGACAGAATAACCCTCCAGCCTACACAGGCATCAATTGCAGATGGAATAAAGACCTTGAACACTTTAGAAATTCTAGAAGGAGAACACAAGAAGAGTTTGGAATAAAGGAAGGATGCTTATTGAAGACACAAAAAAGCACGAACAGCAAAGGAAAGGTCTGAACAGACTTAAAAAGAGTGGACAGAGCTGGGTGGGGAGAAGAGTCAAAGGAAATCTTAACGGCCAATAAACACAGGAAGAGACACACCACCATGGCAGGAATCAGGGATAGAGAGACAGCATTTCACACCCCTAGCAGGGCAAAATCAAGGGTCAACAAGGATGTGGGAAAACTGGAACTTTTCACCTGCTTCTGTTACACTGTAACCACAGTGGAAAATGATTATTTTCTTATCAGAGAAATTCTCTCAAATGGGAAGAAGAACACTCGGCCAAGATTTCCTTGTAGGACTGTTTATAAGAGTGAAAATTCGGGAAAAAAACTAAATGTCCACCATGAAGAGAACTGATACGTTGTGGTAGATGCATACAAAGCGAATTGAAGAATTATTTGTATTGATGTCATTGATGTAAAGTCTGAAAACATGTAAAAACAACACTATACATTACTAATGGAGAAACAGACATGCGATAGAAAACACATCCCGGGGAAAAAACACCAAACTCAGGAGAGTGGTTACCATGGAACAGGAAGGGTATTGGGGAAGGGAACCAATGCACAGGGGGTTTCACAGGATTATTTTTTCTGTTTGAAGGATGTCAAAATGTGAGACCTTGAAAGAGCTATAGAGGACTCGTGTGCAGGTCTTTTAAATTTAATCTCTGTACTTTTTCTGCCCATGTAGTGAGTCCCCAAAACAGTTTTTAAAAAAAGAAAATACAGATCCACAAAAAGTTCCTTGAAACAGAGATAATCAGAGCAGTCTTCCAAGAATGTTACACGGGAATGTTTTTTCTTTTTAGAAAAAAAAAATATTAATATATAAAATATTTGGAGAGATGTGTGTGTGTGTGTGTGTGTGTGTGTGTATATATATATGTATATATGTATATCCTAAAAGTCCATCAAGTAGAGACCAGTTAGATCCACCAGAGTACATACATAGAACAAGGAATTCCACGCGGTTATTTAAAACGTTATACATGCATCCATATTTACTGCCAAGGACATCCAGGAACAATGATTTAAAAGCAATTTACCGGGCAGCAGCTATGGTAGGACCCCATGAATGTAAAACTGTCTGCCTGTCTAAAGAGGGGCATGGGGGGTGTGGCCAGTGCATTCATGGACAGCTGTCTGGAATGATAATGGTGGGTACCTCTACACAGTGATATTTCATGAATGTTTTACCTTCCTTTTGTCCTTTCCTAAACCGATCGAATGTTCTACAGTAAGTATGAATCATTATTATAATCACACACACACAAAAACACAAATCTGTTTTTTTGGGTTTGTGGGAGAAAGTTCTCTCCGCAGCATACTGGGTTGACTGGGCAATGGAGGTTTGCTAAACCCTGCAGTTCAATAACAATGCAGTGGTGACAAGTAACAGAATAAGGACAGTAGGAGGTGATGGTGGAAAGGGCAGCCCTTCTTTGCTGTTGAAGAGAGAAAAAGCAAGGGAGCTCTCTGGTACTTCTTCTAATAAGGACACGAATCCCCTCAGATCAGGGCCTTACCCTTATGACCTCATTTAACCTTAGTTTCTTCCTTCGAGGCTCCATCTCCAAATGCAGCCCTACTGGGGGTTAGGGCTTCAACACAGGAAGTTTGGGAAGACACAAATATTCAGTCCATAACATAGGGTAAAGGGAGAGAAAAAATGGATTAAGAAAGTTGTACTTGTGAGAAGTATAAAATCCATACATTAATTATCTCAAGGTATTGGTGCTTGATTACTACCTCTGCAATAAATAAAGGTTACCTCTGTAACCTTTCTTCACATAAACTTGTTTCCAACACTTCCTTTATGATCCTGAAATGCCATCCATGAGTAACAAAACCTACCTCTACATACAACTTTTTTAAATCAATAAAATGTCCTCATTTTGACATAAAAGAAAAATACATGGACAGCAATTCATACCAAATTAAGGTGAGTTTCAGTATGTAAATGCTCTACCAGGGGGTAGAATGCAGAAGTCAAAGCTTTTAACTACTTACAAGAAATCAGTTGGAACTTAAAAGAATATAGTATTAAACTGAACATTGCTGAAGCACTCTTTTCTATGTGACATCTTGAAAGAAGCACAGGTGTATTCATAAGTGTTGTCACGTGTATACCTGCCCTGAATACAACTATCACAGGTGCACAGGGATACATGTGTGTTGCATGTTATTTGAATATCACCAGGGACACTGGAATCAGTACAAAGATGATCTTCTAAGAACGAACAACTCTTGTTAAGGTTCCAAACAAAACAACAGCAGTCTTCCCTCAATTCATCAGGTAGTCACATTCCTGAAAAATTCATACTATTTCAAAATCATACAAACTCTAGAAAAATGATTAGAGTCCAGGCTCCATAGATTACATACATGTTTCACCTTCATGTCCAGCTGGACATTCCAAGATCATGGAACAGTTCTCCATTGTACAGGACTGTTCCATGTGCTGCAGGATATCTGGCATCTGTAGCTCCTGCCCCCAAAATGCCAGTTGCCCTTCCCCATCAACCCCCCTGCCCCAATTCCCAAATCCTCCCAAGCGGCAACAGGGCACACTTGGGAATCACTGATCTCGCCTATTCCATACCTTTAGCTTTCAATTCCTGTCTGAAATCAGCTTAGGCAGCCACAGCTTGGAAGACCCAGAACACTCGTGACATTCCATGTAAATATTATTATTAGTCTGAATACCAAAGATAACCATTTGCATTGTCTCAAAATAAATCTGTCTTCAAATCACACAGACTACTGAGTTTACCCTTTAATTTTCTGAGCAGTGCATGGTAATTTAATTGTATGATTCTGATTAGCCACGATTTTGAATCATGCAGTTAAATCTCCACCCAGTGCACTGAAAAAGGAAAATTTCAAATCTCCCACTCTTCATAATCACATCAAGTCAAGCGCTGTTTTCTGGTCCCAAAGGAATCTCTCTTCCTCTTCCACATGTGCCCTGAAAACCAAATCAAATTCCCCCTTTTGGGGGGGAGGGGAGGAGAGTTCCGATTTCTCCATGCATTTCCTCGGGTAATATTTTAGGGAGTTAACAATTAAAAGAAGACAATCTTGGGAATGTCATCGTGAAAGGAAGCAGCACTTTCCTGTGACCCTCCACCAGCCAGTTTCCTGTTCACTCCTTCAGCAGGGACCACCAGCTGTCAGGGAGAAACCAGGTCTTCCTTGTAAGGAGCAGTTCTCCTCATGCCTCTCTTGCATCAACAAAAGAAGTTACGAGGATTGCTTCTTTAATTTTTTTCTACTATTAAGGCAAAATTGACCTTTTGGGGGCTATACACTTGCATAAAGGTTAACACAGGTATAGATTCGCACTGTCATCACCGCAATCAGGATACGGGACACGGTTCCACCCCACCCCCCCGCCAAAGGTCCCTTCCTGTGTCCCTCTGTAGTCACGTCTCCCCTCAACCCCACAGCCCTCGCATAGAGTGATGCTCTCCATCACTATAGTTCTGCCTTTTAAAGATTTCACAAACATGGAATCAAACAGGCCATAACCTTCTGAGACTAACATTTTTCACCCAGATTAGTGCCTTTGAGAATATTCCAGGTGGCTGCATGTATCAAGAGTCCATCCTACTTCATATCTGAGCAATACTCCATTACACAGATGGACCACATTTTTTTGTTTTGTTTTGTTTTGTTTTTTTGCGGTACGCGGGCCTCTCACTGCTGTAGCCTCTCCCGTTGCGGAGCACAGGCTCCGGACGCGCAGGCTCAGCGGCCATGACTCACGGGCCCAGCCGCTCCGCGGCATGCGGGATCTTCCCGGACCGGGGCACGAACCCGCGTCCCCTGCATCGGCAGGCGGACTCTCAACCACTGCGCCACCAGGGAAGCCCTGGACGACATTTTGTTGATCCATTCACTTCCTGAAAGACATCTGAGTGGTTCCCAGTTTGGGACAACCGTGAACAGAGCTGCAGTCAACATTTGTACACAGATTTTACATGAACGTTAAGTTTTCATTTCTCTAGGGTGAATACCCAAGAGTATGACTGCTAGGTCATAGGGTAAGCACCTGGTTAAATTTATAAGAAACTGCCCAGCTGTGTACCAGGATGGCTTTCCCATTGTCAACACTTGTTACTGTCAGCAATTGTTTTTTAACTTCAGCAATTCTAATAGGAATGTAGAATTATCTCCTGTGGTTTTAATTTGAATTCCTATAACGACTAATGATGCAAATAGCTAAAAAGATTATGTCTTGTCTTTTTAAGTCTTTTACTCGTTTTCTAATTGGGTTACTTGTTTTCTCCATGTTGTATTTTCAAAGTCCTTTTGGTTCTGGATACAAGTCCTTTGTCACACATGTAATTTCAAATAGACTCTCCAAGTCTGCAGCTTCTCGCTTTATTCTTTTAGTAGTATTGTTCACGCAGTGAAAGTTTTCAACTTTCATTAAATCCAATTTATCAATCTGGTTTTTGGTCTCACATCAACAAACACTTTGTTTAACCCCAGATCATGAAGATTTTATTTTCTCCCACGTTCTCTTCTAAAAGTTCTCTAGTTGTACATTTTACGTTTTACACCTCTGATATGTTTCAAGTTAGTTTTTGTAGATTTTTGTGTGTGATTTACATCCACTTTCAGTTCTTTGCATATTTGTATCCTACTGCAGGATTTTGAACAAAACAATCTCCTCTTTGATAAAGTAAATGCTAAAATTCTAATCGTCCCTGATAGAACTCACTTCTGAGGTCATCCTCTCTTAACGCTTAAAAGACAAAAGCTTCTCTACATACAAAGACTTCTCCATCTTAAAAAAAAATTATTTTGATTTTTAAGAACAAGGGGTCTATGAAGAGTTCAAACTCACAGCCCTCAAAGCTCCCATCCGTTTCTGCTCAACAGGAGAACAGGAGGATCTTCTCTGATGGTTTGAACTCAGGCTCAAATTCTTACTGATCTAGCGTCTTTCTCTCGGGCAACTTCTTTCCAAATCAGGAATAGCAGGTAATCCCCTGTTTGATGATTTCTGAAAAATCTCTACCATCACGCACATTTGCCATGAAAAACCCAAACAGCCCTGAGCCTTGGACAGTTTGCCTAATGTCTCATTTCTCCCCCAGACTCAGCCTTGTCCTGAATGTGCATTAGGCCAACAGGCCCCCAACCTCCACTGCTACTGTGACTGTGTGGCTGTTTCTATCAGCGCCTTCAACACTCTCACTGGTTTCACATACGACAGGGATAACAGCGTTCATAAAGTCCATGAAACCACCTCAAAACTCAGGGCATTCACAGACTAACAAACATTAACAGCTGCCAATGAAGTGACAGTGGACAGGTATTAGGGCCGACGCGCTGAGATGCCAGCTTCTACTCCCACCCAGGTTTGTGAACCTGGGGCTTCCGTTCTGATTCCAGGGTTCCGGCCTGCAGGATGCTTCTCCTGAGCCGTTCTGTGCACTGGCAGAGCTAGTCCTTAAGAGTCACAGGGACCACACAGGACAGGCTCTAAGACCTCCCCACAAACACAAGAGCAGTGGGGAAAGTGGAGAACTGGCATCATCGATCACAGAGGGTGGGGAACACAAGCTGGAGAAACGCTCCAGGCAGAGGCGGCAATGCCCCTGCTGCAGGGGTACAGCCACGTAACAAGCCAGCCCAACAAACTGGGGCCTAACAGACAGGCCTCTGATGCCTCTGGAATTCCAACAGGCTCAGAGGGCAGGGTCGTCTCTGCTCCACAGTAACTGGGCCCCTTGGCTGCGAAGGCTCTGAGGCCAGGGGTGGCCTCATGACAGTTCTTTCGTCTGGTGCCTGGTCTGGGATGACTGGACCACTAGGAAGGCCCTCCAGAGCACCCAGCTGAGGCGTCTCCATGTGGCCTGGTGTCCTCACAGCACAGGAGTCACACGTGCTCCACAGTGGCCCTGAGTCCCAAGGGCTTGTGCTCCAGCCAATATGGTGGTGGCTGCACCATCACCTTTCATCCCTTGGCCTTGGAAGTCACACGTCATCATCTGGGCTGTACTCTATCGCTCCAAACAGCCACGCACCCGCCCAGGTTCCAGGAGAGGGGACACAGACCCCACCCTCAACGGCAGCAACATCAAAGAAATCTAGAGTCAGATTTTAAAACTATCATAGGGACTTCTCCGGTGGTCCAGGGGTTAAGACTCCACGCTTCCACAGCAGGGGGCACGGGTTCGATCCCTGGTCGGGGAATTAAGATTCTGCATGCCGCGTGGTGCAGCCAAAAAAAAAAAAAAAACCTCATAGTTGACGAACTGCTCAGGGTCTGAAAAACCCCCAAAGACGTGCCTCTCAGGGTCTCCCAGAAATGACAGAGATTCCTTAAGATGCTCTGTGGCTCCAGGGACCACTCTCAGCATCTAGAAACCTCTTCTTTTGCCCAAAAATATGGTGTGTGAAGGCTTTCTTACAAGGGGAGGGCTATGATTCCTCTTAGAGCCCTGGAGCAACCTAGTCCTCAAGACTCTGCTTCTCAACGACCTGAAAGATAAATCGATGCCTTCCACTAACTTTATAACATTTCTCATTATATTAAAAATAACCGCTCCAGCCAGTTCCAAAGCTGCTATTTCATGACTCCCTTTAAAACTGCCTCTCTGGGCTTCCCTGGTGGCGCAGTGGTTGAGGGTCCGCCTGCCGATGCGGGGGACACGGGTTCGTGCCCCGGTCCGGGAGGATCCCACGTGCCGAGGAGCGTCTGGGCCCGTGAGCCATGGCCGCTGAGCCTGCGCGTCCGGAGCCTGTGCTCCGCAACGGGAGAGGCCACAACAGTGAGAGGCCCGCGTACCGCAAAAACAACAACAACAACAACAACAAAAAACTGCCTCTCTTCAGCAAAACCTCGTAATTAATTTGAATCCCACCACCAGGCTTCCAAGATCAAACGTGCATTAGTCCCTCCTGTCCCAGAGGGAGGGAGCAGCATGTTAAGCTGAGCACCTCAGCACCCAGTGGCCTTATGGACACATCCCTTCCCCGGTTTAGTCCCGTGAGGGAGCACGGGTCACCCCAGAAGGTGTGTCACCCTGTAAGTACGACCTGTTAATTGATAATCACCATAATTACCTAATCAAGAAAAACTCCATCAAGCCAAGCCACCTTAACTAAGTACCTCTCTCCCCCCAGCCTTCCTCCCTCCCCCCCAGCCCCCTCCCTTTAGGTACTGCCAGCCACTACCCTAGTCAAATGTGCTTTTTAAATCTGTGCCACTTCCACTAAACCAGTCTCTGACTGAAACACCTTTTTGCTGCAGGAAACACAGGAACAAAGACTTCTGATGCCTTTTCCTCTACCCGCTTCCTTCCACTGAATAGCCCTCAGTGGCAGGTGACTGTCAGAACTCCGACATCATTTTCAAACCCAGTCCCAGCCCAACTCCAGTACAGCAAGCCTTGCAGGGAACAAAGCCTCAGTCCCTCTCTCACCACATCTGGGCACAGACCAGCGCAGGGGGTTTTGTTGGTCGTTTTTTCCTTGAAAACTTTCTCAGTGGCTACTCCTCTGTGACTTCTTTGGTGCTCGTATTCTGACAGCTTATCCAATCTTCATTACAAACCAAGCTACTGTATAGAAATAAAAATTATATTGTGAGCTCTGGCTAAGACATCTCCCCCATGCCAAGGTTTTCCCTTTACTTTCCATCACTCTGCAGCACATATAATTAACTCTGACACGCTGTCCAACCGTGCGTCTGTAAATGGGTTACTCTTCAATAGGAAAAGAATTCTCACGATCCATGTGGACCGGGTGAATACTGTATTACAATAATCTCAGTAAATAACCTTTAAAACGTACGCATCCAAGAGTCCCCTGAATCTAATTGTCTTCACCTGTAAGCACAGAATGTCATTTTTCCCAGGAGGGGTCAGGCAACCAGAATGAGCTCCCAGGTGGAGAGCTTTTTCAGACTAGCGTGTGTCTCTCACAACCATCCACATCTACCCCATCCATTCCTGAGTCTCAGTGGTGTCTTTTTGCAGGATTACTCATCTATTCCTAGACCCCCATCCTGTGGCCAACACAGAACTTCAGATCCAACCGAAGGCTCCCATTTCACAGATGAAGTAACCAAGACCCACGGAAGCCCAGCTTCTCCTCCACGTCTAACCCTACATGCATTGAGCAAAAAGAAAGCAGGATAGTTATGGCTCCTCCAGGAACGACATCGGACCTGAAACCTGTACCAGCTCTATGGCAACAGGTACCTACAGAAGCTACCTGGACAGATTCTTGTTACTGATGGGCCGTGAAGTTTTTGTGTGTAGCTACACCTGACGGCTGATTTGTCCAGCTGTGACTATGAGGCTTTATTCGGCTTTATTCTGTTTCTTTTAAGTTTTTCCAATGAACATACTTTAATAAAGTGAGTGAGAGTAGCCAAGAAGGCATCCAAGTTCCAATGAGTGAGAAGGATGCTACAAACATTTTTGTTAAGCAAGATAAAAATAGTGTAATGCCCAGAGAGCTGGCAAAACGTGATTTCTGGGTGTCCATGAGGGTGTTTCCATCAATTCAAATGAGCATTTGAATTGACTGACTCAGTAAAGAAGACCACCTCCACCCATGCGGGGGGCAGCATCCAATCCCCTGAGGGCCCAAAGAGAACAAAAAGGTGGAGGAAGAAGAAATCTGCTGTCTGCTGACTTTGTGAGCTGAGACGGACGTGCATCTTCTCCTGCCCTTGGACGCCAGGCTTCCGGTTCTGGGTCCTAAGACTCAGACTAAGACTTACAGACTCAGCTACCCTGGTCCTCAGGCCTTACTTTGTACTTGAACTGACCACAGAGTGGCTGCCCGGGGTCCCCAGCTCACATTCCCAGATCACAGGACTTCTCAGCCTCCACATCTTGTGAGCCAATTCCTGTAATAAATCTCCTCTTCTATCTATTGATCTATCCATCTATCTATCTACCTATGTCCGTCCTTTTGATTCCATTTCTCTGGAGAACCCTAATACAAGTAGTTTTTACCCGAAGACATGACAAAATGAAAGAAGTTTAAAACAGTGGTAGTCACTTCAGTATCAATTGACACCTGGATGGTTATGCTTATTTTTGTTGTTGTTTTTGTTGTCGTTGTACAATACTACATAACTTACAGGTGTACAATACAGTGCTTCACAATGTTTAAAGGTTATATACTCCATTTATAGTTATTATAGAATATTGTCTCTATTCCCTGTGCTGTACAATATATCCTTGTAGCTTATTTTATATCTAATAGTTTGTACTTCTTGCTCCCCTACCCCTATATGCTTATTCTTTAATAGTTTCCCCTGACTGGGCAGGAAAAGGATAGAAAAAGTTTGGAATTGTCCGATAATTCACTTTTGGAATTAAGCTAACATATATTTATTTATCCTTGCACAAGAACAAATGTTTGAGGAACTTTAACACCTTTCACTCCCCCCATCCCCAGTTACAAAAATGCTTTTATGAAAGCGAGCCAGAAAACAAGTCTCCTGGGCCATTTGCTTTAATTCCCTTGGAGGAAAGAATTATTGCACGAAAGAAAGCCTTGATATTTCCATGAAGGTCCATCACACAAAGGCAGACACAAACACACATGGAGAAGGGAGGAATCTGGTGTCCCCACCGCCGCCCCCTTCCCAACCAACCTTCAGAGCTCTCTGCATCACAATGCAGGGCCTGGGACACATGAATAAATAACTCAGGATAGGCCAAAGAGAGAGTATGAGGTTCATCTAAAAGAAATCACTTTTTCTGGCCAGGCTTCAGCTTTCTGACCATGTTCTCCTCTTGAGATAGGAAAAGAGGAAGACTGGCACAAAATGGAGAAAACCATTTAAATATCAGCTAAACGCCTTTCAATCTTTTTAAGATTGAAAGTCTTTCAATCTTAACAGACTTGCTGTAATGCCCAGCACAGAGCAGCTCCCAGTAAGTATCTGTTGGATGAAGATAACTTGAAGACTTATCTCAAGGATGGGTCCAAAGAGCAGTGTTTAGAGCCTCTGGGGTGAGAATGTCCTTGGAGGCTGTCGGATAACCTTGTAAATACCTCTGCCGAGAGGGACCAGGGCAAACTGAACGCTATATGAATATCATACAGCCCCCTCCACTTCCAGAAACTTCTCCACGACCGGAGGAAAAGATATGTCCTCTCCCCCACCTTCCTTCCTTCCCTTCTTTATTAAAAAAAATCCCATCTTTCTCTAGACTGGCGAGAGGAGGCCCTGGTGTTATGGGAACCCCTGAAGGAGAGAAATGAGTGATGAACAAATGAGCATCTAAAATCTGGGGAAAGCACACGTCACAGTTTATCAGGGAAAATCAAATTTAGTTGAGCATGTATTTTGTTTACTGCTGCCGACAAAGGGTCAGTGGAAACCTCCCGGGCGTTATTCTACCACTTTAGCCACAGACCCTGAGTGCTCTACTTCAGGCAACAATTCCTTTCATTGATGTCTACGGGAGGCACATAATGCCGTATAAGGAGAAAAAAAAACTCAAGTGTATTTCCCATCTGGTCCAGCAACTCACATCACACCCACCTGGCGAGGATAACCAGGATCACGGACTCAGGAAACCGCAGGGACCCCACCCCGACCCTTCACAACAAAACCAAAAACAGCCAAGAAACGTGACCCTCAGACACACAATAAGGCCGCTTTGCACCGCCTCATGATTTCAAAGTAGCTGCACTTTTCACTAGCTAACAGCACTTCTGTTTGGAATTACTTCTCCCCTATTTTTACTGAGCCAAAATGGAATCAGAGGGTCACCCAGCAGCACCATTAAAATCTCCTAACTAGCACGAGAACGCCGTCTTCCTTAGGGTTTCCATCATACACAGACCCTAACATCAAGCATGACCCATAACCGATACCAAGCTGTAGTGAAAGCATCAACAGCAAAACAAAAGGATTTCTATGGTCCTCCACTAATACAATAATACTGATTCAGCTTTAAAAACACGGTCCTCTTTTCTTACCATTTTCCATCAATGAAAATTGCAAATCAAATGCCCCTGGGCTGCCTGTGGGATTCAGCTTCATTTGTTCACCATCCTACTGAGCCCGGCACCGTATCGCAGACACTCTGAAGGGCCAGGGATACAAGTAGCAAAATCTAGAACCTGCCATCAAGGACTTTACCCGGGGCGATAAACACACAGATAAAAACGAAATAACGTAGAAGTGTTACTATAACCAGAAACACGTTGTTCACCAGAAGTTTTTTTTTTTTTAACAGTGTTTGAAAGAAAACAGAATCTATTGGAGGATTTAGGTAAAGTTTAGGAGAAGCGGATTCTTGCCTGGAGTTAGTAAAGAAAAGAAAACAGAATCTATTGGAGGATTTAGGTAAAGTTTAGGAGAAGCGGATTCTTGCCTGGAGTTGTCAAATTCATAGAGCCAGAAAGTAGAATGATGGGGGAGGGGTTGGGGGAGTGGGGAGTTGGTGTTTACTGGGGACAGAGTTCCAGGCCGGAAAGATGAAAAAGTTCTGGAGAAAAATGGCAGTGATGGTCACCCAACAACATAATGTTAATGCCAGCAAAATGGACACATAAAAATGGCCAAAATGTTAAATTTCATGTTAGATATATTTTACAATTAAGAAATCAGCAAAACAAACAAACCAACCCAGGACCCAATGTCTTGCAATCCATCTATGTCACAATGCCTTAGGAGGCAGGAGATGCAAACACTGCCCAGTGAGTACCTGGTGACCCCAAATGTCACTTGATTTTGGAGTAAGCACCCATTCTCCGGTTCATATGAAGAATCTGCAGCCCACCACAATTAAAATTTCAAATAAATATCTTCTCTTTCTCAAAAAAGTAACAGCCTGAAAACCATATACAGGAATATATATACCAACTGCTAGAAGCGTCACGTTAGTTTAGAAAAGGAATTCCTCCCACACTGTTCTTTAGGACATGGGGTATCCCATGAATGAGCTAAAATCCGATCCAAATCACAAATGACACTTTTCTTGGCACCATAAAGTAACAAAAGATTAACCCCGAAAGCAACTGGCCAGCAATTCTGTGCTACAACCCTCTAACCTGATGGTTTTAGTGACTGTATCTGTACTTAAAACATTTGGGGCTATAATGCCTTACGGAATGAGACATAACCAAAGTTTTTCCAATACACTCTCAGTCGCTAAAAAGGAAAAAAAAAAAATCCTCAAAGCGAGGACAAACACTTCTTTAACAAGTATTTCACCTGCTAATGTAAAATAGCAGGCGAACATACATAAAAATCGAAGACATAATAATAATTCAATCCATCTGAACTCACTCAGTTCCAAGTTTCTAAAATCCTTAATCATTTGTAAGTGAAAAATTGCCTTGAAATAATAAAACAGTGTAAAATATGTTCATGGCATCATACAAGCCTGTTTCCCTGCATAATTATGTTTCACTTTTCTTCTCACTAATTCCTTCACAGTAGAATTAGCTAGAACTCTATCTGAATACAACAGCAATTCATGGCTCATTACAAGAGTTTCACAAATAGTAGAGAACAGAGCTGAACACAGGCCATGACTAGCTTGGCCAAGGAAGGAAGAATAAATGCTCAGGGGTCAAAAGAGCAGAGCCTGTATCCCCCCCTTCAGAGCTACTTTGGGGAAACAGGATATTTTATTTTATCTTCTGGGGTGTCAGCAAATTAAAATGGTGGTGCCATTAGGTAGAAAAGTGAAGGAGAGCTGGAAATTGGATGTAAAGAACTATCGAGAGGAAATAACCAGGGAGATTAAAAAAAAAAAAAAAAAGGACAGTTGGGAAAACAAGGGAAGAGCAAATGACAAATGCAATCCACTTATGAGAAGGTTTGCAGAAAAAGGCCACCGAATTCGGCAGTAAGAGTTGCTGGTGCCCTGAAAGTGTAATTTTAGCACAACAATGGACAGAAAATTGAGCAATAAGGAGAAAGCAGATGGAGAAAGAGGAAATGGAGACAGAGGATGTCAGACGAGAAAAATTCAAGGATCCCAGACAGAAAACACGGACTTAGATCCAACTGTTTACGGTATCAATTTACAGGGTGCTTTCTACATCCAATTAGACTGAACCCCATGAAAAAGATAAAACAGTCCGTTTCTTTTCATTGATAATATGCGCCATGACTATGTCCATGGACTTGATATGTACTGGTATCAATTTACAGGGTGCTTTCTACATCCAATTAGACTGAACCCCATGAAAAAGATAAAACAGTCCGTTTTTCATTGATAATATGCGCCATGACTATGTCCATGGACTTGATATGTACTCTGATTTAGAGATGGAGCGCCTCTATTTCTCATTAAAATAACAGTTTGTAGGAAAGCTTGTAAATGTGAAAGATGACGTTACTCAAGGGTCCTACTCACTGTATGGGTATCTGTTCAAAACCACTCTTGTTAGGCCCAAAGATATGAAAAGTGAGCTATTGCCCTTCATGAGAAAAGGTTCCTTTGCCAGGACATTGTTTGCCTCTCTTTGAAGGTTCAGCCTCCACAGCCGTCAGAGACCCACTTCCCCTTACGGCCTGTCTTGGGTCCCAGGCACCCATCCTGAGAACCCCCAGGACAAAGAAGGCAGCTTTCAGTCTTTCACACCCAGGATCACAATCACTCATGTTTTCAGCCCAGTTCAAGGTCTATCTCGAAACACTATCTAGAATACCAATCCTTGTGCCAGCCCGGACCTCTCAAACATAACTATTCCTCATCTCACAGGTTTAAGACCACAACAAACCCCATTTCACCGTGCTGGGCTCAAGGATTTTCCACTAATATTTTTTACTTTCGTGTTTCCACATCCAGGCTAACCCACACATGCGGTCCTAAATCAACCTAATTTCTCCCACTCTTTCCCATAGTCCAGCAATGACAATAGCTAAGAAAAATAAACATAATAATAATTAATTCATTAACATTTTTAAAACCTGGTTTATCCAGCCCAGGGCTAACCGGTAAGGAAATCTACCATGTGGGAAAATGAGCTCATCTCACAAAGATGCCATTTCTCCCCTAAGAATTACTTTGCAATTATTTTGCAACTGTTTTTGACTGAGATGCTTACGAACTTCACTGGGATTACTTATTTTTCAGATGTTAACATCTAACTTTCTGCTCTATTCCTGATTCCCCAACCGACACACTCTCCCTACATCACTCTGACCCCCGTTCCTTCACTGGTTATCTGGCCCCTCTGTAATAATGCAAGAGGATATTCACTTTTGATATATACTGTTCAAGTTTAGGGACATCTGCTTAATTTTAAATTTTCTGTAAAGACCGAATTGACTTTTTGCTTCATACTCAAATCAATTTCATGACAAAGAGTGTGATGCTTTGTTAATTCTCTTTAGGGTAAATCAAGAAATGGAGATGTTCTTCAGTTCAGAAAAATTCTGAGAGTTTAATAAGATCCTTATTTTCTCTTAGCTTAAGACAACCACAATTTGAGTGTGGAATAAAATTTCTTCCAACCAGAATTTTATTTTTTGATAGGCAGGAAGCATAGGATTCTCTCCAGAGTTCTAAAAGGGGAGGGCAGTGTGGATAAATTAGGAGTTTGGGATTAACATATACACACTACTATGCATAAAGTAGATAATCAACCAGGACCTACTGTATAGCACAGGGAACTCTACTCAATATTCTGTAATAACCTACATGGGAAAAGAATCTCAAAAAGGATGGATATATGTACATGTATAACTGAATCACTTTGCTGTACACCTGAAACTAACACAACATTGTAAGTCAACTCTATTTCAATATAAAAGATTTTTTAATTAAAAAAATTTTTTTAATTAAAAATTTTTTTTAAATTTTTTAAAAAGGTGCTTTAATTTCAAGTTAAGCTCATTATTGCTACCCCATCTCTCATGCTCCACAAATTAGCCTGAGTCCTTTGAAGTTATCGGATAACAGATTTTCTAGGAAGGGGAGTCGGTTCGGGAATTGCAGGCCATGGGATCTGCGTTGTCCATCAGCAGGAAAATGCTGAATAAATCTCCACCTCTTATGAAGGTAACACGCTCCATGGCTGTTGGCAGCCAGGAACAAGCTTTCGAAAATCCTCTGTGTTTGCAGGCTGCTCCCATTTGTAAAGTCTGGGTGTGTCTCCCTTTTTCCCACAGCAGCGTCTCAATGTGCAGGTGCTAAACACTGAACCAGAAAGGCCGGCTGCAGGATGAGCTAGTGTCCAGGGCTCTTGTCACTCTTGTCACTCAGATGAACACTGATGATGACCCACGTTGGGTCCTGCAGGTGACAACGCATCCTCAGCAGTTACAGGTAAAGACAAAGAGGGTTCCTCGTAGCCCCATGCACAACACTCAGTGAAAACTAATAATAGCAATACTCCTAACAACGTCATTGGAACAGAACTGCAAGGATTCTTGAACAATTGATAAAGTAGGAAAAGGAAACTCATGCAAGTAACTGGGAGCCCTCTATATGACCACAGGCCAGTTTCAAAACCTCTGTGATAGAATAAGCTCGTCTTTTCTGCAGAGCTAACTTCTGAACATCACAGGGCAGCTCCATGCCTTCCACTCCCAAAGTTTCCTCTTAAAAAAAGCAATTTAAAATAGTAACACCAATACTAGCACCTAATTAATTCACTCTGGGATGTGGAAGTTCACCCCCAGGGCTCACCACCATCCTAGCTCACTCCAGGATCAGAGCTAAAATGCTCCTATTATGTCCACTATGGATTAGTGCTCACTTGATGGGACATTTGAAAATGCAAAACATAGAAACTCTACAGCTGAACAGTGGCACAAAGTCACTTTCACCATGACAGTTAAACACGAACCTACTTCATTTAAACCTAATATTCCTTCTGGGTCAACCAAGGGAAGTAAAATGCAACTTTTCATCACTTAAAATATAATAAAAGCAGCATTCCTTTTGTTTTTCTGTTTATTTTGGGGGGAGGGAGGAGTGCTGACCTGATTTTAGCTTTTATTCATTCAACAAACGTTTAAGGAAATAGGAGATATATGCATTTAACTTCCAATTGAAGGGTATTTTTTAATCAATTTTTCGTTCTACTTTTTAAAAACCATTTTGTAAACAAAGTCTTCCCCTTAAACATCACAGCTTCTCAATGATTCTATACAAGGATGTGCATAATTATCCTTTAGAGACACTTAGTGAAATATTTACCGATGAAATATGTCTAGGATTTGCTGCAAAACAATACAGGCTGGGGAAATGGGTGAGGGTTTTTTTTTTTTTAACATCTTTATTGGAGTATAACTGTTTTACAATAGTGTGTTAGTTTCTCCTTTACAACAAAGTGAATCAGTTATACATATA
>NC_041224.1:29784006-29804924 GCF_002837175.3 Physeter macrocephalus | reverse complement strand
AGATTGCTTTTGCTATTTGGGGTCTTTTGTGTTTCCATACAAATTGTGAAATTTTTTTTTCTAGTTCTGTAAAAAATGCTAGTGGTAGTTTGATAGGGATTGCATTGAATCTGTAGATTGCTTTGGGTAGTAGAGTCATTTTCACAATGTTGATTCTTCCAATCCAAGAACATGGTATATTTCTCCACCTATTTGTATCATCTTTAATTTCTTTCATCAGTGTCTTATAGTTTTCTGCATACAAGTTTTTTGTCTCCTTAGGTAGGTTTATTCCTAGATATTTTATTCTTTTTGTTGCAATGGTAAATGGGAGTGTTTTCTTAATTTCACTCTCAGATTTTTCATCATTAGTGTATAAGAATGCCAGAGATTTCTGTGCATTAATTTTGTATCCTGCTACTTTGCCAAATTCATTGATTAGCTCTAGTAGTTTTCTGGTAGCATCCTTAGGATTCTCTATGTATAATATCATGTCATCTGCAAATAGTGACAGCTTTACTTCTTCTTTTCCTATTTGGATTCCTTTTATTTCTTTTTCTTCTCTGATTGCTGTGGCTAGTACTTCCAAAACTATGTTGAATAAGAGTGGTGAGAGTGGGCAACGTTGTCTTGTTCCTGATCTTAGTGGAAATGGTTTCAGTTTTTCACCATTGAGAACAATGCTGGCTGTGGGTTTGTCATATATGGCCTTTATTATGTTGAGGAAAGTTCCCTCTATGCCTACTTTCTGCAGGGTTTTTATCATAAATGGGTGTTGAATTTTGTCAAAAGCTTTCTCTGCATCTATTGAGACGATCATATGGTTTTTCTCCTTCAGTTTGTTGATATGGTGTATCGGGTGAGGGTATTGATTACATAAGGTTGGCCTTGAATTGATCATGACTGAAGTTGGGTAATGAGCATACGGGGGTTCACTCCATAGTCTATCTACTTTTGGGTATCTTTTAATTTTCCACAATCAACAAGTTTTAAAAGCAGAACTGGGGAGGGGAGCATTTCGCATTGATCAGGGAAATGCAAAACTGCAAACCACAGCAAATAACTCTTAAGAGCTACAGATTTTAGTTGAACGTGCCAATGTAGAGTCAAGAAGTTGAAAATTTGGGGCATTCTTTCTCGTTTTCTTCTAAACCTACCTGGTCCTCATTAAAATGGATTTACCATGTGTTCATGGCGGAGATCCCCAAGGTCTCCAAGTGAAAGAACTTCAATAAGAACAAACTGACACTATACTAAAGGGAACTCCCTTATATATCAGCTTATGTCAAGAAAACTGAGCTATTAAGTGTTTAGATCACATTTATTAGCCTACGACCAGTATGTTGGGCACACACGTAACATGCATGCCTGTGTACTGAATGGAATGGGGAAAGCAAAATATCCTTCTAGAATATTCTGAATGGGAATGAGCACCTACAAGATTCAGTTATCATACAGGAATGAGTTTTTTCATAAAAAAATATATATTTAAGTTCATTTACCTAACTCCCATTTTGAAAAAGTAATCACTAATGTCCACATTTCCTTTATTTTATCCAAAACTATCAGGAAACATTTGCTTACAAATCATAAGCTACTTTGACCCAAATTAAAAACAAAAGCAATCTTACTAACAATAAAATGTCTTCTGAAGAATTCTATTAGCCTTTTGGGGGGAAAAGGAGGAGAGACATATGTATGTGTCAGACGGATTAAAAAAAAGAACATTGTGCCAGGAACCTTTCTATACAAAAAAAACCAATATTGATTTAGGCAGAATAAGCTGATAATCCTAATTTAGAAACACACCATTAAGGTCATGGGGACATTCAGGTGAAGGGGCAGAAAATATGACTTTATCACCACAACTTCTACAAGTTCTGAGCAGGGTTGTTCCATAACATCTCCTGAGAATTCAGTAAGTGAGAGGAGAAAAAGTTCACCCTTCATGTTATTCTCATCTGCTGACCCAAAGATCACCCACCAAATTCACAATTATTCATACGCTTCTGATAAGAAGCCATGGTATGCTTTTACTTTTTTTAGTGCTTTAATTTGAGTATAGTTAGTCAAGGGCTGTTTCATGCCTTCTTGGCATAATCCTTTATTCTACTTCTGTCTGCACTGATTTGCCCGCCTCCTAGGATGGGAGGGAAAATAGTGTATTTGTCATCTTCCCTCCCTCAGACTCAAGTCCTGGCATTTTTGCATTTGATGGGTCCGGAACAGGAGTCCAACGTAGGGATATGCCACCTTGAAGAGGGAACAAGACAGTTTTCATTTGGCTGTTTTATCTGTAAATCAAAATGAATTTTTTATGATATGGCACATAGGTAAAGAGGGTAAAAAGAAAGTTGTGAAGTGATCTCAGGCAATCAGTAGGAGAGGGCTGGAAAGGGACCTCATGGAAACAGAAACTTCAAGAAGGAAGGAACCAGAAATGTGAGAATCCCACTTCCGTGCCCACAAAGATGGGGTGAACTTACAAAAGAGATTACAGATAGCATAGCTTGCAGGGCTCAATCATTTGCATAAATGGCATTAATCCTCCATCCATTTCTCACAGGGACACATGATACCTGGAATGTAAATCCTACAGGAGTGGACACGTCATCTATTTTGCTCACCATTGTACTTCTAGTGCCAACAAACAGCCCCGATACTATTAAACACTGAATGAATCTCCGCTACCTATCCGAGCACTAAATTCCTACCATGTTTAAGGCAACAGTAAGGCTCTGAATACCTGAACTCTGTGGTCTTCACCTCCCAAATTCCCTCACTGGTACTTAATTAAAGACAAAAGTCCAAAACGGCAGGAGCTGCTGGCCTAATTTTAAGCCTAACATTTGACCATACATATCAAAGAACATGCACACCCCATACCCTCCTCTTTTATCTTTGTGCAAAGTAATTGAATCAAAATATTTTAGTCAACACTCTGTATATAATTCTTTTCTTCCTAGATGCTTGTAGGATCTTTCTGACCTCGGTATTCTAAACTTGTATGATGCTACATCTTGGTGGAGGATGTTTTTTACACCAAGTACTCATCTTAAACAGTTGAAAACACTTACCTTGAGAAAGAGGACATTTTGCAGGATGTAAGACACTGCTAGTTTTTTTAAAAGAGCATTTTTAAATCATTTGTCTCTAAAATATTGTGCATATATTAACTGATAAACTCAAGCTTAAAAAAATAGAATCTAAAAATGAAAAAATTAATCTAGGTCCAATATGTTATGTTTAAGTACATAAACAGCAATCTGGACGAAGTGATAAATGATTTTATGTACTGTTCCAGATGGGCTGCAACTTAAAAGCACACTGCAACTATTAGAAAGGCAATGATATTGTGGGCCATTAATCTCTTTAGAAGTTAATACCAGAGAAAGCACAAATCCTATTAAATCAACAGCAGATACTGCCAGTTAGAAATCTAAGGTACTGTATCTGCTACAGAAAATGTATATGGACTCCCAAAGAAAAAAAGTAGTCTGGGTCTATCTTTCAAGCATTTTGACATTTCCCTGAGATGTTCTCCAAGGATGAAATAGTCATCCTAAAAAATTTTGTGAGCTACATGAATTGTGGCAGGCACTGCTAGGTGTCCTCAGGCCTCTTTCTCCCCTTCTTTGTTAGTAAACTCCACCTGGAGTTTTGGCTACAAAGTTGGGCCCTGTAAGCTACTTGGGTACATCTCCCATCGTCCCTTGCAAGGATGTATGGCCAAGTGACAAGTTCTGTCCAATGGGAGGTGAGAAGCGAGCCCTGGACGCTACTTTCCCTTTTTTTTTTCATTGTAATGGCTAATTTTTTTATTTTTTATTTTACTGGAGTATAGTTGATTTACAATGTTGTTTTAGTTTCAGGTGTACAGCAAAGTGATTCAGTTATGTTACGTATACATATTTGCATTCTTTTTCAGATTCTTTACCCATATAAGTTATTACAGAATACTGAGTAGAGGTCCCTGTGCTATACAGTAGATCCTTGTTGTTTATCTATCAAGCTGCCACTACGCAGATGTGCAAAACACCTGCTGGTGCAGAGCAAAGTGGAGAGAACCCAGTGCCTGATGGAGATCTAATGGAACAGAGGTACCACCATCCCACAATGCTCACCCTGGCCTCTTGCAGGAAAGAGCAATAAACTTCTAAATCAACATGAACCACAGTATCTCAGTCTTTCTGTCATAGCAGCCAACATTGTACCCTAATACATAAACTGTGCGATCAAGGCCCTCAGGTGAGCTAGAAGCGAAAAACCCTCAGGAAAGAGAAATTTTGAAAAAGAAAAATAGAAAGAGGGAAGAAAGAAGAAAGGTTACCACGAAATTGAGAAGAAAATTTAAAAATGATCAAATCTCTTTGTTTCTAAAAACCACTTAAAAACCTTCATAACACTCTGACATGCAGTATTCAGATGTATGCAGTGTACACCTTTACTCCTTAAATGTAAAATAAAACATTCTTTTGCTATAGAAGAAAGATCAGTTACATTGGGAAGCTTAGCAAGCAAGCATTTTCCCCAAAACTAAATTTAATCTAAATATAATGTACTTAAATATTTGTTAAAGGACTCCTGCCAGCTATGTTAATAGAATTAATTGACATTTATTAGCTGGTTGATTATTTATGAGAACATCCTGCCTGCAGAAATGCTTCACAGAAATCCACCTGAGAAGGACACATAAATACATACACTTTACTGAAAGAGCCATTAGCAGAACTCTAAAGCTCCATGTACGTTAGGGATCGAAAATTAATTTTGATGGGCTACCAAATTACACATTAGATGTACAGATGAAGAATCTGAAGAAAGTGTTGCTTTACTGATTTCACAAAACAAATGTGTGATTAGATATTGCTCCACGTAACACACAACAAGGCATATAAATCATCCCTTGACCTCTACAGGACAAGGTAACATTTAAACCAGAAAGTAAGTTTTAAATAAATTTTTATTTTTTTGGCCACGCCATGAGGCATGTGGGATCTTAGTTCCCCGACCGGGGATCAAACCTGTGCCCCCTGCCTTGGAAGCGTGGAGTCTTAACCACTGGACTGCCAGGGAACTCCCCAGTAAATTTTATTTTCTCTGGAGTCTTTCAAAGAGTTTTGTTTTGCTTATGATTGAAGGTGGTGGGGGAAGCTGGTGTGATTATTGTGCTTTATGACAGCCTCAAAAGATATTCATCACATAATTTTCTAAGAAATAAGCTGAACAGGGGCTTCCCTGGTGGCGCAGTGGTTGAGAGTCCGCCTGCCGAGGCAGAAACATGGGTTCGTGTCCCGGTCCGGGAAGATCCGCATGCTGCAGAGCCGCTAGGCCCGTGAGCCATGGCCGCTCAGCCTGCGCGTCTGGAGCCTGTGCTCCGCAAGGGGAGAGGCCACAACAGTGAGAGGTCTGCGTATCAAAAAAAAAAAAAAAGAAAAGAAATAAGCTGAACAGATGCTAATGACTTGACATGCTGCCTGGTTAAAAAAAATAATTATAGATTATTTTAATGGCTATAACTTGTTTCTACAATCCATGATGGGCTTTGGGGGGCTATCAGTCACCACTGTATAAATACATCATTATGGTTTTTTATTAAATTGTATTGTTTAAACAACTATGCTTAACAGCTCTGTCAGTCGATAAGAGATAATCAGAAAAGTGATTATTAAAATGCTTAAAATCATATGTCTCTTAAATTCTGCAGCACTTCCTTCTGATTAAATCTCTCTAGAAATACAAAATTTCTAGTAGTTGGCTACTGTAAATTCTTGCTGCATACCCTAAGAAGATTTGAAAAGATGAACAATAGTTTTGTGTAATCATTCTTTCCTCCAAGCTGCTGTATGGACCTAGACTTGTGCTCATCTTTGGAAAGCAGACAAATTTTAAAAAATTATTGACATAAATTCTGGTCGAAGGAAAGTCAATTTCTACAACCCACGGGCTATTTCGGCCTGTCCTGAATGTGAACTCTCTGGAACTTCCATGGTACCCTTAGGAATTGGGGAGGGGGGCACACGACCTGATTCTTTCTACAGCATCTGGACCACAGGGTCTTTAAGTGTGTGAAGTGATAATTCACCATGGTAAAGATGAGACACCCACGAAGGAGACCAAGAACTGAAGTGAAAAAAGCACTGGACACACAAGAAAAGATGTGGAGGAACCCTAGTGCATGTTACCAACTGCAAAAAAACAGTTTGAAAAGGCTGCACAGTGTATGGTTCCAACTGTATGGTATTTTGGAAAAGGCAAAACTACAGAGACAGCAACAGATCAGTAGTTACCATGGGGTGAGGGGAGGGAAGGATTAACAGGGGAAGCACAGAGAATTTTAGGGCAGGGAAACTACTCTGTGTGACACTACAATGGTGGACACACGTCATCATACATTTATCCAAACCCACAGAATGTACAACGCCAAGACTGACCCTTAATGCAAACTATGGACTCTGGGTGATGACGATGTAGGTTCACCACTTGTAACAAAAGGGGGGAATGTTGAAAATGGGGCAGGCTGTGCCTATGGGGACTCTTTGTACTTTCCCCCTCAACTTTGCTTTGAACCTAAAACTGCTCTAAAAAATAAAGTCTTTTGAAAAAAGCACTGGACACTTGAGATCCCGGTCTAGGGGCTCACCCCCCATTCTCCACTTCTGTGATCTGAGCTTTCCCTCTGACTCTGAGGTCTTGAGAATCTCTGATATTTATAAACCTCCCTATCCATTTTTCACTCCCAGGGTGCATGCACCTGGCCCTGCCCAAGCTTGCTTCATTCAGGGAATCTGTTCAGGACCCTAGGAAGCATCATGGGGTCCCATTTCCCAGCTCCCTCTTTCCAACTCTGCTACGGCATTGGGGAGGTCAGGTCATGCCCTGACCCCTCCTGGTAAGCCCAGTGCCCAACACTGTTGTAGGTTCTACATTTTTTTCCAAGGAGCTCACCCCACTGTTGGGGTCTTGCTTTGTTCTGGCCAGTCCAAGTCCCCAGGCTTGGGGCACGTGTCCTGAACCTCCCATCTGATGCACCATCTACCAGAGACGACCTGAATGTGTCATCTTAGAGAATCAATCTCAACACACAGCTGAAGGGTCACAGATTTTGCCTCAACTGTGGACCCAGCCAGCCACGCTCTGGGGCAGCCTGACTCTCAGCCCAGCAGGGATCCCCACCCTAGGCTCCACACCCATCCCACTGGCTGACCAACACAGCTCATGACATCTCCATACCATCTATTATCTGTGTGCTGGGTCAATGCCCCCAGGCTGTGTTGCTTGGGGCTTTACCACGTTTAAGGAGCCAGAATAATGACTGTCTTATACTCTAAGTCTGGGTATAAAAGAAGAGCTCTATGGACGTTATAATAATAATAATAATAATAATAATACAACATTCAACTCACAGAGCACCCGTCTATCAAAGAGCGGCACCTATTTACAATCTCTATTTCTCCACACCATACCCCTCTGAGCTTAGCCTTTTCTGTTGCCCCCTACTTAGTAGATACAAAATAAGTAAAACCTCCTTGAGGAGTGAGAGTCATATAGATCAATTAATATATAATAGCTGACACTTTACTGTGTAATAACCCCAGACCCTCCAGACCCACAACTGGGCTATTTGCTCCTACACTCCATGGCATTATATTGCTCTTGGGTTGGTATCCACTTTCCCCCATTTTTCTCTCTCCTCCCTTGCAAATGGGCTGTCGATCATCATTTATCTGTGGCACGAGGATGTATGAGCCACAGCTCTCCTCCCTGCCTCTAACCGCTGTTCCTGACACATACTAGGCTTCAAGATCAAGCAGCGTGACTGGGGTGCATGAGTGCGGCTGGATTTAAAAAGGCTTTTCAATAAACAACATGCATGAGCTCCTACCAATTAGCCTCTGTTGTTGTCACTGTCCTAGCTCAGAGGCTTTGTTCTTTATCCACATGGCAAGGATGGAGCTTTAAGTCTGTGTGTGGTGTAAAAATAAGAGGCTGTGTGATTCCAACTCTATGACAATCTGGAAAAGGCAAAATTATGGAGAAAGAAGACAGATCAGTGGTTGCCAGGGGTTAGGATGGGGAGGGATGAAAAGGTGGGGCACGGAGGATTTTTTAGGGCAGTGAAGCTACTCTTCGTATGATACTGTAATGGAAGACACAAGTCATTATACATTTGTCCAAATCCACAGAATGTTCAACACCAAGAGCGACCCCTGATGTCAACTATGGACTGGCTGACGATGACATGTCCACGTAGGTTCATCAACTGTAACAGATGTACCATCTGGTGGGGTTGTTGATAGTGGAGATGCAGGGGCAGAGGAAAATCTCTGTACCTTCCTCTTAATCTTGGTGTGAACCTAAAACTGCCCCAAAAGGATAAAGTCTTTAAAATAAAAAATAAATAAAAACACAGAAAGACGAATAAAATACCATCTGTAACGAGAAGGATGAAGGGAGAAAAACCAGCATTTCTCCCTCTTCTCCCACACTTTTAGCACAGCTCTGAGGTGGTCATACAAATCCCACTTCATACACTAAACAATCCTGAAAGGCAGCTATCTTTATCCCCAGGTTACAAATGAGCACATTGAAGGTCAAGAAGTTTAGAAAGGAGGTACCTAGTCCAAGTTCACACGCTTAATTACGCAGCAGACTTAGAATCCAAGAGATGCATTTCTGATTACACAGTGTTCACAAAGCCTTACTTTTATAATCAAACGGATGCCAGCACAGATCCATAAACAATTACAACACAAGGCAAAAATAACTGTTTGAAAAGAGATATGACCAAAATTCAAGATCACAGCGGGAAAAAAGGCATTCCTTGTCAGTGTCCTGGGCACGGAGCACAGCTGCGTGGGGGGCTTCCAGCTAAGTAAGGGGTCTCTGCGCCTTTGGAGCTGTTTTTCTAGGCTCCCCATGTTAGATGCAGGCACATCCTCCCTCCCACAGCCCCCTCTGTCCTCGCCTATTAACGGGGTGGGGTGGGGTGGGGGAACCATTAGGGCCTCTTTCATTTAAAAAAGAAGAAAAATAAATGTGATGCTAAGTGCCCTTCCCACTTCACAGTGTTCAACCCATTACAGAGAAGTTTTTGCATCTGCCATGCAAGTTGCTGCTGACACCACCACCAGGAGAGCAAGGTCAGGTATTAATTAGCCATTTTAAGGATGCAGGGAGTTTGATGCAAAGAGGTCAGGTGACTTTTTTCCAAGGTTACACTCAGCGAGAGGCATAACTGAGCCACTAAGCAGACCAATACTTTCCATGCCTCCATTCAGGTCCGAAAAGCACTCTTATTGCACAGAAGTCAGCCACAGAGACACAAATTTATTTTATTTAAATATCAGCAGAATACGGTCCAGAAGGACTCCTCCATTTAGCCGCTGGCAGATCACCCCAGAAATCAGGGTTCAGACCTCCATTACCAAGCAGGTCCATCTCCAGCTCTTGTAAATTTCCACTACAGGCTAGCCACCCTTTAAAAACGCTTAGCACAAAAAAAAAAAATTTAAAAAACAGAAAAAAGAAGTGCTGTCTCAGAAAAGCTCCCACGCTAACAAGGAGAGAGACGTTATCCATGTTTGCAGAGATCAGAATTTCAAATTGACTTCTGATACCTCTTAGTCAGACAAGAGTGAGAGCCTCCAGAATGAACAGCCAAAGCAGAAAAGACCGACAAATAAATAATTACAGCAACTGCCACATGAAACATCCTTTCCAAAAATAAGTTCATCATTATGAGTACATGCCGTCAGCCAAAAGCTGACTGTATTACAAACGTGCGTGATACTAAATACTTAATAGTAACCATATTGTATATTCAAACCAAAAAAAAAAAAAAAACAGGTACGTAGTAGAACCTCAATAAATAATCCTTCATAGACTGATATAAAAATTATTCCATTCTATGACAGCAATGCCATTTATGGTTATAAGAAAAACTGTCATGAGGGAACAAGAGGGCTGAAGGAGCACGGCAGAGTCAGGGCGAGGGAGGGAGGAGAGGTGGGTTGAGGGTGGGTCACATCTCATCCCATCCCATCTCCAGGATGGATGCGAGGGGGACGGAAGAGGGGAGGACATTCAAAATATTCAGAGACTCGCAAGGTCGGGGCAACAACTACTCAGGACGGATGTAAACCTCCCAGGTTCTACTTTTGAAAATCTAATGGCTCCACTTCATGTATTTTCAATTTGGCATTCTAAAACGTTTCCTTGTTTTAAACAGTTACAAAGGATGTCATTTCCTATGTATTGCATATATGCCATTTTGAATAAAACTGCTATATCGCTCCCATAAATACAGTCAATGGAACGATCTGATCTCTTCCATCACACATTTTAAAACTGACAGGAATATTACCAGTCAGTTTGTGTGGTGTTCCTTTTTCTCCTTGAAATCATAGATCCTCAGGCTCTCACTCTAACATAGCATCTTTTTGCTCGCCCCAATGTTATATAGTTCCTCTGACCCTACTTCTCTGAAACCACCACAAAAATTCATATGCGACCAACACTGTAATACATAATTAAACATTTTTAAATTTCTCTGACCACAAAATAAAAATTTTCTTTTGGCTTAGGCTATTGCAATTATTTTCAGTCCTGAGCAGAACAATCCATGTAACATTACAAAGTTTGATGATTAAGCATAAAAAGGAAATTGTCGTTTCTTACGGTTGGAGGGTAGGTTGGAGGGTAGGTACGAGGCCTTGAGTAAAGGAGGGATCACTTAAAACTGATAGTTTGTGTTTAGTGTCACAAAGCAATGCACCCCGGGGACATTCTTCTCCAAAGTGGAAGAAGGAAGGCTGGGGCAGGGGAGGCACGAAAGGACACCAATGGTGTCACCTCAGGCAATGGAAACTGCCTCCCTAAATCGACCGGTGGAGAGTAACCTTGGAAGGACTTCCGGGGCACAGGGGACCTGGAAAATCCCGTTGGAAACCCGGAACAGGCCCGCCCATGATGTGTCCGGGGCCCAGGGCAAGAGTACAAATTCAGGTCCACATAAACATGTGGAAATATTTCTAAGTTATTAATCAAGCGAACCAACTGTGAAGTACGCCCTATCCACCGACACTGACAAATACGTCTTCATAATTGACAGAATCAAAAAGGATGGAAAAAGTATGGTTTATATAGGACTGTAAGTTGGCAAAATGCTAAAGATTACTAAATTTAATTATGATGACTTGTCTGGGTGTTCTGCTGATGGGCTAGCAATGTTTGGATGAGTAATAAACTAAGACTTACATAATTGGTAAGCTGTTTTATATATATATATTCCATAAAATTTGTTTTCCTTGCCTTCATTTCAGCAAAATTATTATGTCTAGTTTAAAAAAAAAAAGAGAAAGATTGTCACATAATTTGTCTTCTAGTCACAGAAATCACCTCAAAGTTTAAATAATAAAAATATATTTATATCCAGTCTATACGATTTTAATATTTTAATCTAAAAACTGAAGTGCAAAAATAAAAATTTTTAATTATTGTGTCTTCAGAAAAGCTACTTTCCCTCTAAAGATTCTAAAATATCTACTGAACTTAAAAGAGGACTTACAAATTATAATTCATGGACCTCAAATTTATAAAAATAGAATATTCAAATAACATTGAACATTTTATCTAGTTTTTTAAGAATTTAATCTTACTAAGTGGTTATAAAAATAAAATTATCCAGTCCAAGCTTTCAATATCCATTCAGTTGCCAATGTGAAAACTCAATATCACACTTAACACGTCATGTCTAGAGCTATATATATGTGGGAGAGTATGAATTTACACTGTAAAATATATTTTTTGGTTTTGTAAAACAAAATTAAATTTTGTTAAATATTGTGAAATACTCTTCAGCCAATGTGTATAACTGTTGCAAATTCTGCACTAATTATTAAGTACCTCTGGAACCACAAGATGGACCACCAAAAAGGTGAAGAAGAAAAAAAGGACACACTCAGCACTACTGAAAATTGATCTTTCATTACGCAAAAATTCTATTATATTCTAAAATATTCTATTGAGGAGTTTTGTCTTTATTAATATATAGCCTTACTAATATATGTATTACTTTATCTTTATGGCAATGCCACAACCCACACAGTCCACAGCACTCAGACACAGCCCTTTGCTCCGAGGGCACAAGAGATAGCATCATCGTCTGGTGTCTGAACAGTTAGAGAGAATGCTCAAAATTAGGGTGGCTCCGTGCCAGCACCGACTGCAAGATCCCCAGTGAACAAGGCAGCTCCGTGCTCTTTAATAAATGCAGATGCTGGTGCTGGTGATCCACAGGGGTCTCTAGAATGCAGAACCCAGGCCAGAGCCCCTCTTGTCCTGGTGTCAGTGTAGCACTGACATCAAAGACCACTGGTCCACGATATCATCTCTCAGAGCTGAGGCCAGGCTACCTAATCAATTATGATGCACTCCCTCTAAGCTAAAGACAGAAGAAAGGCACGTGAGCGCCTATCTTTCTAAACACGTCACAGAACCCTGTATCTAGATGTACACGTGTAGTAGCCAAATCCCTTGTAAGTAATCCCAGCAGGAAGGTCTGCTCAGCAGCAAGAGCTATGGAATAGACGCTGTCTCAGGCAGGTCTTGCCAACCTCTCAGACAAAGGCTGATGGCAGTTTTCGGAAGAATCTCTGGCCCTTCACCCTGGCGTTTCTGTTTTCAGAGAATTCAAAGCTACCAATGCATTATATGCATTATATTTACTCCACCATCTCTCAGCTTCCTCCCAGAGCATTCTGTGAAGAGCGCTGACATTCGGCAGTATCAGTGGAAGATCATCTGTTAAGGGGAAAACTGCTATATCAATTACAAACATACATAGAACATTCCTCCTCTAAGAAGGTGTTAAGATAGTAGAGGAGAACAGCCCTGTTAACTTGGATGTACCTCTTGAGTCCACACCGTTGATGGCTAATTTTATGTGTCAACTTGGCTTGGCCATTGTACCCAGATATTTAGTCAAATACCATGCTGGATAGTTCCTTGAGGGTGTTTTGGGATGAGATTTACATTTAAATAAGTGGACTTTGCATCAAGCAGATTGCCCTCCCTGATTGGGTGGGCCTCACCCAATCAGCTGAAGAACTGAATAGAACAAATGGTTGACCTCCTCAGAGAAAGAGGGAATTCTCCAGCAGACAGCCCTGGACTTCATCTGCAACAGCAGCTCTTCCTGGTTCTCCAGCAGACAACCACCAGACTGGAGCGGCAACTCTTCCCTGGGTCTCCAGGCTGCTGGCCTCCCCCATCAGACCATGGACTTGCCAAACCTCCACAACTCTCTGCACCAATTTATCAAAATAAATCTGTCTATATATATGCACCTCCTATTGGTTCTGATTCTCTGGAGAACCCTGATCAACACAACACCAAACTCTACTCTGAATCCCACTGGGCAAGCCCCCAGGACTTTGCATATTAGTTGTATTCACCAAGCTTTAACAAGATTCTAGGCTCAGGAGACAATCTACGCAAAAATCAGTCATTCCTTTAGAGCTGGAGTCAAACAAGGCAGACTCTCCCAGGGACCTGCCAAACAGAAGGACGCATACTGGAAGCATAATCCTGGAATGGAGGCATGGCCATGGAAGGGGGGCACGGACCTGGAATGGGACACAGCCCTGGAAGGTCAGCATGACCTGGGAACGTGGAACCAAGATGGGAGACTTAGTAAGAAGCAGTGAGGGGTCAAGAGACTTGTTCAGGAACACAAAGCAAGAAGAGAAGTGGAAGCTCACCTGTCCAAAAGGCTAGAGGGAGGTAGAGGCATGATGGAGAGCAGACAGATGGCACTGGGGGCTCCTAGACAGAGGGCACTGAGGGCTCCTGGACAGCCGGCACCGAGGGCTCCTGGACAGATGGCTCTGAGGGCTCCTGGACAGATGGCACTGAGGGATCCTGGACAGCCGGCACTGAGGGCTCCTGGACAGCCGGCACTGAGGGCTCCTGGAAAGATGGCATTGAGGGCTTCTGGACAGTCAGCACTGAGGGCTGCTGGACGGCCCACACTGAGGACTCCTGGGTCAGGGCAGGAGAACAGGGAGGTCCACAAGTCAGGGTCGGAGCTGGGAAGAGCAGCGGTCCCAGAGGACCCCCTGTGCCCAGGGGATGAGTCTGTTTGAAGGCGACTGAAGACTTCTCTTGCAGCCTCTACATTAGGGTCACTGGGGTGTTAAAGGGTCTGCCCAGAGCAGAAACAGGGGCCGGATGCAAGCTGAGCCCCCCTACATGGGGCCATCAGGACCGGACCCAGTTGGGAGCAGCCCGGGGCCAGGATCCCTAGACAGGCGGTGGGGGACCAAGGCCGAAAGTGGACAGGTGGGCCTGGGGCTCTGACAGCAAAGGAGATGAGGGATTAACCATGAGGAAACGAGTCAGACAACAGGGAAGGAAACCCGCAAAACTAACTCACACTCACCTCCACACAGAATTAAACACCGGCTTGATTTAAAGTACATATGCTGCTGGGTTAGGAAGCAAAAGAAAATAAATGCATTTATGACTCACACCAAAAAGGAAAATCTTATAGTCCCTCTTTGTGCTTACAGTTTTCCTGTAAGCAGAAAAACCCAAATAGCATCTGATACAATTTACATATCTTTACATAATCTCACGATTACCATTTGGCAAGGAAGCTCCAGACCGAATCTCCTCCATTTATTTGCCTACAAAATGACAAAAATGTCCAAAATAACAGTCTGGACAAGGAGTTTTTTACCCTCCTCTTAAAAATCACAAGAAGCCAATTCCACAATTTTTCTTCATAATATGTGTCCAATATTTCAAGTCTGAACAGTCAAGTCTTATTGACACAACTTTATCAATCAACAAATATTCGCCAACCCTTGCTATTTTCAAAACATTGATTTCAGAATTGGGAGGAAAAAAATCGCTCTGGGCTTAAAATCTACTCCAAGATGCCATCCTGCAGACAAATTATTTACACACCCCAAGCAACATTTTTTTCAGATATAAAGTAAGAATCGTACCAGTCAGTTTACAGTGTTGTTCTTAGGAGAGGGTTAAACTAAGTTGCTTGGTACATAGTAGGCACACAATAAAATAATTTGTGGGTGAGAGAAACTGTTTTTAATTGGAGAGCCATGACTCAAACATTAAAATTCGTGATTCAGCTATTCACTAGGCAAGAAAACGATAAAGGTGGCATGTGGAGTATAGTAAGTTTCAAGAGATAAATACAAACACCAAACAGAAATTTATAGAAGAAAAGACTAATTTTTTACTCATAAACAAAGAGTTCACCACTACCTATATATACAAAGGATTTTGATTTAGATGAAGACCACTTATAGTCTGCCTTTGTGTTTTTCATCTTTGTTTTTCCTTCCATAGGTTAAAAAAAAAACCCACAGTTTCTTAGGCTTCTATTCATAAAGCCTATTTATTTCAGAGCCCTTTCATAAATTCTCATCCATTGCTCTTTGAGTTCTTAGATTCAGAACATTCTCGAGCTGAAGGAAACCTTAGTGACCATATGGGCCAATGTGGCATGTTGTCATATGGCGCCCCGGAAATTTGAGGACACAGGCTCAGAGGCTGACACTCGAGGTGAGGACCCAGATGCCGACAGGGCCCGAGCAGATCAGAGGAACCAAGCAGGGGACAGAAGGTCTGGAAAGCAAAGGACCATGGGATGAGGCAGAGGCTGCAGTGTGGGATGCAGGGACGGGTCTACATCTCCCAAGTTCTCAAGAGATGCCGATAAATCATCCAAATTGTTAAATGACGTAATCTGTACATGGTAGACACCAAAATTATTTCAAATGCTGTTCAGATCAAAACATACAAATGCACACACATGCTCATACACGCTTATAAACACAAATGCTTGCAAACACACTTACATGTTCACGCACACACGCTCATGCACACGTTTGCAAGCCAGGTCCACTCTGGTCCACGCCACAGTGAATCTATACACAGGGTCTCCACATTATCAGATAGGACTCAAAACCACGTGTGTCGTTTTAAAGGGCCATTAAGTGCCTACAGAGAAAGGATTACTTTATTTCCTACCTGAATATTCCTTCTTTCACGTACCATTATCAAAAATGGCTTTTTTGACAAGAAGATACTAACTCACTTTTTTCAACGTATTAACTATGCCTTTTAGTTTATTTACTCTCATATTTAGCAAACACATCTTACCCTTCCTTATAACATGGGCTTTTTTCTCTTTACCTTAAACTATCTAATATTTAGTGAGAGTATGTGCTTCCCTCAACTCCAAGAGGCCACTAAGGTTTACCTTTTCTCTTTGAGTTTTTAGCAAATATATTTAATTCTCTTATTAGTGTACAAATGGGATTCCAGTTACAGTATTAGGTGGCCAATGAAAACAATGTGATCGTCTAGGTTTCATTAGTATTACTAAAATATCATTTAAATTTTTTAAAAGATCGGAATTTTAGGGCTTCTGTGGTGGCGCAGTGGTTGAGAGTCCGCCTGCCGATGCAGGGGACGCGGGTTCGTGCCCCGGTCCGGGGGGATCCCACGTGCCGCGGAGCGGCTGGGCCCGTGAGCCGTGGCCGCTGAGCCTGCGCGTCCGGAGCCTGTGCTCCGCGACGGGAGAGGCCACAGCAGTGAGAGGCCCGCGTACCGCAAAAAAAAAAAAAAAAAAAAAGAGAGGAATTTTAAATGCTGATCATCTCATGTAACACAATCAAATTCTAGCTCTGAGTCCACAGTTAAACAATGGCTACAGACTGATAAGTCCTGTCACCCGCTCACTTTATGGTCCTGTGAACCAACTGCCACATCTCTCATTTCACAGTCAACTATACTGAAAACAACAATTGCCCAGAACAGTCTAGGACCGAGTTTCAGAACTGGGCAGGATCCACCTCCACGACCTAACAGAAGGCCATGTTCACACTTTTCTCCTAACGCTTCATGAATAAACATCCCTTATTCAAATAAGTTACCTATTAACGAACTCCAGTAATTTTGATTCAACTCTGAATGGCAAATAGAGTCATTCTGGCAAGACTGCAGAGTTTGCAATTCAAATTACAGAAATTTTAATAATGGGGAGAATAAAAATTAGTGGAATGATTCTTAAGGCACCGGAATTCCAATACTTTTATTGCACCAGTAGAAAGCTCACATAAATACTTCTCAGTGTAAAAGCTGGGGGGAGGTATCTGGATGGGCATCCTCACACATAATTCACCTGCTCTCTTATCGGAGCATTCCTTCCTGGGACTCCACAGGAACCTTCCAGACGCCAGAGTTCCCCAACCCCAGACATTAGGAAGCAATGTTGCTACCTCTCAATAAATAACAGTGAAACAGTCACTGGATTAAATGATTTCCTTACGTTATCACCATAAACAATAATTATTTGGCTGCTGCTCTTTGCAAGCTTGCACGTGCTTATGAATAAATCAAGCCTCACTGATTTACCAAGGCCAAAACGTTTTACATTTTGCTCCCCTAATGAGAACTGTCATCCTCCACCGCACTTCATGAGGCTTTAACGTACTATGCTTCTTAATACTTTTCATATGAAAGATTAGTACCGATTAGCTCTGGAGCAGGGACACTACTCGTGGAATGGTCAATTGGTCACTAAACCCAGGTCTCCCTGAACGTGTCTTTATTAAGGAAATTCTCTTAACAAAGTACAACAGAGCTGCTGCCATGCTGTTTCCTTCCCCCTAACTTTAACGGAGTAATGACGGCCAGCACTGATTCAAAGATTAATTTCACTTAAAAGAGCAAGGCAGGAAAACACAGGACTGCAAAGGATGCTACATGCTTGGTAAAATATCATCTAAAATTTTTAAAAATGACTCTGAGGGCAGTGACTTCAGAAGACATAAGATTACTTGGAGAATCCAAAAATGACCAGAAAGATCTAAGTGTGACCAGAAAAGGCAGTCCTCTCCTTTCTCCCATTAATGAACAAAATCACCCAAAACTCCCATCCTCTTGCTTGGCCCAACGATATTTTGAAACTGACATCCACATACTAATCGATCTCTCAGGGACTGAGTACTCCGAGGTCTCTGGCTTCCGTTGAGGAACCAGAGTCTACAATTCTGTACTGGGTGAAATTCTATCCATGGCAGGTGACAAAGGACCCAAATGCTCATCATAATTTCCCAACCTAGTTTGCCTCCCAATCCACTGAAACTTCACCATCCCAGAAAGTCACACAGAAACTTGACTTCGGCGCGTTGCACAGACTCCTGGGCTAGATTTCCATCAATCCTAATCCCAAAACAAACTCCATTCCTCATGCACAAAACTAGCACCCTCCTCCTTCCTTCTTTCCTTTCCAAAGATCACAAACCAAAGCAGGTGAGACTGGAAAGCTCTTTAGAGTTTATACACTATCACCTCCTCATTTCAAAGATGAGGAAATGGAGAGCGAGAGGTACCTACATTAATGGCAGAGGCAAGGAAAGAAACCTGATCTTCTAGCTCCAAACGCCATGTTCCTGCTTCATACTACCCCGATTCCTGGGATCAATAAGAAAATCTATCACCACGGAGCCTCCCAAACAAATACATGAGGTGTCATGGACCGCTTTCACTCGTGTTAATATTCTGGGACACCTTCCAAGTTTAACCATGACAAAGATCGACCAGGTACAGCTGCGGGATTTACAGTGCAATGAGCTCTGTAAGACAGAAAACCACACCAACAAGAATCCTTGTGCGAGAACAGATTCTACGATTCCCTCTGGAACAAGCTGCCACCTCTGGCTTCAAAGCAATAATTATCCTGCACTACAGCAATCAATAAAACCTCTTGCCCCATGAACCTGCTACTTCCTGATTTTGTTCTCTGTACTCGAGATTTCCAAGCTGTATCGATCACCTACTAAATTTTTTTTAAGTTCTTTAAAAGGAGCAAAAAAGAAATTCTCCAATTAGCATCACTTGGGATGGTCTGAACAGACTTCAAATCTTTCATTCACATTAATGGTTTCTCTTTTCATGGGGTTTCCCCATTTTTCATTTTCAATTTGTCATTTTAAGTGTGTCTGTGTCTTGCCTAAGAGCACAGAGTCAGGAGGATACAAATTTGATAGTGTTTCTGAAACTGTGGCAGCTGCCACATTTTTCACCCAGGCAAGGAAGAAGAATTGATTCATCAACTCTGCCCTCTTTTCTCAAGCAACAGCATGGATTTTTTTTTTTTTTTTTTTACCAAATGAACCCATTAGCTCTTAGAGTGTTAAAATTCTGTACCCTGGAACTTCTCACTAAAATGATCCACTAGAGGCTCCATTATAAAGTAAAACTCTCTTACATCTTCTCCACGGGTGTTTTAAAAAGTGTCAAAATTTAAGAGTAAGTCATGAGATAAGCAAGGACAGCAAAAAGGCAAGATTTCACACAGGAGAAGGGCCTGCCTCTTGGTCCCCCTCTATGCCCCCCACTCTCAGTGTCCCCAGGTATGTAATTGCCCCTGGGATCAACTCATGTCTGGACCCTCCTGGGAGTGTGTGGGCATATCTACATGGCTTTTGTGTGCAGAGCTGGCAAGTGGGAAAGTGTCTAGTTCTCTAAAATTGATATTTTCCCAATATTCCATCAGTACAATTCATCCATCAAGACTGATTTATCGGGCTTCCCTGGTGGCGCAGTGGTTGAGAGTCCGCCTGCCGATGCGGAGGACATGGGTTCGTGCCCCGGTCTGGGAGGATCTCACATGCCGCGGAGCGGCTGGGCCCGTGAGCCATGGCCGCTGAGCCTGTGCGTCCGGAGCCTGTGCTCCGCAACGGGAGAGGCCACAGCAGTGAGAGGCCCGCGTACCACAAAAAAAAAAAAAAAAGAAAAAAAAAAGACTGATTTATTTTGAGATACGAACTACTGTGTACAAAACAGGCAAGCAGAGAGGATATACTGTACAACACAGGGAAACAGAGCCATTGTTTAGAAATAACTTTAAATAGAGTATACTCTATAAAAATACTGAATCATTATGCTGTACACCTGAAACATAATATTGTAAACCAACTATACTTCAATTTTTAAAAAATTTTAAAGGAATTGTAATAACTATATAGTTCACAAGAAGCTGGAAAATGAAAAAAAGACTGATTTTTTTCATGACAAATCGGAAATCACAGGGATATTAAATAATCTTATAGTCTCACCTCAGTGGCTGTTTTAATTCAAAGCCAGATGTAATATTATTCAGCAGTTAAAAAGAAGGAAATCGTGTCATAGGCGACCACATGGATGAACCTAGAAGACATTATGCTAAGTGAAATAAGCCAGTCACAGAAGGACAAATATTGCCCGATTCCACTTTTCTGAGACATCGAAAGCAATCAAGCTCCCGTAAGCAGAGAGTAGAACGGTGGTTGCCAGGGGCTGGAGCCAGGGTGGGAAATGGGTGTTGCTGTTCTGTGTGTATAAAGTTCCATGCAAGACGAAAAGGTTTCTGGAGATCTGACCACAATCAGAGTTAACAATAATGTACTGGACACTTCAAATGTGTAAAGAGGATAAAAAATAAATAAATATAAAGTAGACATGGAAGCACCCTAAGTGTCCCTCGACAGAGGAATGGATAAAGAAGATGTGGTACATGTATACAATGGAATATTACTCAGCCATAAAAAAGAATGAAATAATGCCCTTTGCAGCAACATGGATGGACCTAGAGATTATCATACTAAGTGAAGTAAGTCAGACAAAGAAAGACAAATATCATATGATATCGCTTATATGTGGAATCTTAAAAAAATGATACAAATGAACTTATTTACAAAACAGGACTCACAAACATAGAAAACAAACTTATGGTTACCAAAGGGGAAGGTGAGGGAGGGATAAATTAAGTTTAGGATTAACATACACACTACTATATATAAAATAAACAACAAGGACCTACTGTATAGCACAGGGAACTATACTCAATATTCTGTAAT
>NC_041224.1:29703045-29783821 GCF_002837175.3 Physeter macrocephalus | reverse complement strand
CAGAGTCTGTCATACAGAGTGAAGTAAGTCAGAAAGAGAAAAACAAATACCGTATTAACCTATAAGGGAAAAAAATCTAAAAAAATATATATATATATATACACACATACACACACACACATATAACTGAATCACTGTGCTGTACACCTGAAACTAACACAATATTGAGAATCAACTATAGTTCAATAAAATTAAAAGAATACAAATAAAGAAATTTTTAAAAATTGAAGTGCCAGGACACAATGCCGGCTGGGCCTAGAGTGAAGGGAAACAGGCAGTACCTGAAGCAGGACAGTGCACAACCTCACCCACCACTCAAACCACGTCCGGAGTAACAAACAAAGCCTGATATTAACACCCATTCTCCCGTGCTCACCTGAAAAGTCCTCCATGAGGGAGGGAAAACATAAGGATGCAACCAATCTGGACCCAAACGCTAGGAGAAAGGGACAGGCGCTGCTTGCCAGGTGCCAGCACTGATTCCTTTCCTGAAGGCGTCCCAGACCCCTGGGCAAGCAACATTTTAATGTCTCCACTAGATCACAGCATCGGTCAATGGCTGTGTACTGAGATCACACCTGGCACAGGTAATGTGAGCTACGGCTGGGCTCACACAGGGGTGAACTCACAGCGCTGAGCTTCCTGTTCGGCGGGGGCAAAAGTTCTCTATTTGAAGAACCACACAACTGAAAGGACAGGTACACCCAGATGCCCATTAGTTGACAAACGGATAAACAAAACATGGTCTCCCTACAATGGAATATTATTCAGCCATGAAAAGGAATGAAGCCTTGATACTTGCTAAGACATGGATGAGCTAAGGAAAAGCAGTCATTCGTTCACTAACGGCTACATATTATACGATTCCACATATGTGAAATGTCCAGAATAAGCAGGTTTACAGAAACAGAAAGTGTGGATCTGTGACTGCCTGGGCCGGGGTGGGGGGAATGGAGAGTGACTGGTAAAGGGTACAGGGTTTCTTTATGGGGGGATGAACACGTTCTGGAATCAGACATCGATGATGGTTGCACAACTCTGTGACTACAAAAATCACTGAACTGTATACACTTTAAAGGGATGAACTTTATAGTATGTGAATTATATCTCATTTAAAATAAAAAAGCTTTGTGTGGGGGAGACACAGGTGCAAACATGATCAGCATTAAAGGCTCACGAGGCCTTGGGAGCAAAGACAGGATCCGACCTCAGCTCCCTGAGGAAGGGCTAGATCAGCTGACGGGCAGAGGAGGAAAGGAGAGGGAGAGGTTCCAGGCAAAGGGAAGGGCAGGTGAAAAGACCTAGTGCAAGAAGGAAAGAAAGGGGACTTCCCTGGTGGCACAGTGGTTTAGAATCCGCCTGCCAATGCAGGGGACACATGTTCGAGCCCTGGTCTGTAAAGATCCCACGTGCCGCAGAGCAACTAAGCCCTTGCACCACAACTACTGAGCCTGCGCTCTAGAGCCCGCAAGCCACAACTACTGAGCCCCCGTGCCACAACTACTGAAGCCCGCGTGCCTACAGCCTGTGCTCCACAACAAGAGAAGCCACCGCAATGAGAAGCCCACGCACCGCAACGAAGAGTAGCCCCCACTTGCCACAACTAGAGAAGAGCCCGCGCACAGCAGCAAAGACCCAACGCAGCCAAAAATAAATAAAATAAAATAAATAAATTTTTAAAATTAATAAGTAAAGAAAGAAGGGCCTTCTCTCTCCTTTCTGAGACAATAAAGGGCCAACACATTCACTAAGGCCAAGGCAACGGATTCGCTCCTTACACACGTCACGTAAATGCAACTCAAACTCTGTGCGTTTGTTATGACACTTCTCTACGTAACTTTACAAATGCTCCAGAAGGGGAAAGCAGTTGTGAATAGGATGGACGCAAGGAACCTCGGAGTCAGCTCTAATACTTTACGCGTTGCTTCGAAATAAAAATATCAAGTCAAAATTAAGATAGGCAGGCAGATCCTAAGGAGACATTACACCTGCTTGAGAATTAGCATCAGGAGTTTTCAAGTGCAAAGAGGACAGGGTGCTGAGATTCAGCTTTCTGGTAAGGCAGTTTCTCTCACTTACAGGATCGGATGAGTTCCTGATCATCCTAAGAAGCAGCCCATTCTGTTACAGCAGGACTTCTCGAAGTCAGCACTATTGGCAGTTTGAGCCCAATAACTTTACCGTCTGGGGGGTTGCTGTGCATTGATTGTAGGATGTGTAGCAACACCCTTGGCCCCTCCCACCGGCTGCCAACAGCACCCGCCTCCTCCCCTCTCACAACTAAAAATGCTTGCAGACCTCACTGGATGTCCCTGGGGGGTAAAATCGCCCCAGTAGAGAACCACCATTTTCCAGCAACTAAATGGATCTAATCTAGACAAGTTTTGGCAATCTCTTTAAGAGTAATGTCATTTCTCCTCATCTGTTTGGTTTTCTACAGGTTTCTCACCTTGACAGTCTCCCCATAACAAGACAGATTAAAACCTATTAGAGAAACCTGTTTCTGATACACTATAGCGCTATTCAAAACATCAAGTCTGTAAAGCAAAAGAAAAGCAAGATAATCCATCAGCAAAGGGAGAACAAGGCCTCCATCACGGGCATTCCTTCAGTCTTCCTTTCCTACCTCCAGAAACCCACCCGAGAATTAGGCTCAAAGGCATAAAGGCCATGGTGGGCTCAACCGTTGGGTTCAGCTCCAACATCTGAAAATGCACCCAGTCCCCCCTCACTCCAGCGCCCTCAGGCTAATGCAACTCAAGGAGAGACCCTGAAAGTGCTGGATCTTCCTAGGATATCGGTTATGGAATCTCTACAAGGTTTTCTCTACCAGCATCACGAGTGACGCCCGAGAGCTGGGCCAGCCCGTGCTCACCATCCGGAGGCATTAGGGTCTTATTGTTCTGCGTGCACCACCCTACGGGGTGCAGGTCCGCGATCACCACGTCACACCAGAAGTCGGCCCGGCGGTCCTCCCCGTAACCACAGTAACGCAGAAGCAGCAGCTGCCCGCAGGTGGTGATGACCGTGGCCACCCAGTACGTGTCCGGGTTCTTCTTGTTGGCTACCTCCAATTTCATCCCCGGCTGGAAGTTGCTCTGAATGCTGATCTCAACCTTAAGGAACACAGAAAATCCGTCATTACACTAGACACGTCCATCCAGAAGATTATGTGAACGACTGAAAACACAGCACTTAATACTTCTGTTGCCCTAGATCAGCACCATCTAAGAGAAATGTAATGTAAGCCACTGGTGTGACGTTAAATTTTCTAGTGGCCACTTTAAAAAAAAAGAGAGAGATAAAACAGATGAAATTAATTTTAGTAATGTATTTTATTTAACCCAACAGATCCCAATAGCATCATTTCAAAAGGGAACCAATATAAAAATATAGTAGTGAGAAATTTTACATTCTTATTTTCCAATGAGGCCTCTGAAATCTGGTGTGTATTCTACACTTACAGCACATCTTGTTACCGAACAGAACTTGGGTCCATTAGTCAGAGGTGCAGCAAAGCCAATCTACTGACCGGGCTGTGGTGAAGGAAAGTGCAGAGTTTACTGCAGGGCACCAAGCAAGAGAACGGGCAGCTCATGTTCAAAAGACCTAAACTCCCCAATGGCTTTCAGGGAAGGGTTTTTAAAGGCAAGGTGAGGGGTGTGGGCCACAGGGTGTGTCACCAGCTCACGAATAATTCTCTGATTGGTTGGTGGTGAGGTAACAGGGTGATGCTTAGAGAATCTCAATCATCAGCCTTCTGGTTCCAACCAGTCTGGGGTCTACCTGCTGGTGGTCAGCATGCAATTAACTTCTTCTACCTGGTGGGGTTTCAGTATCTGCAAATCAACTCAAGGATACGGCTCAGGATATTATCTATAGCCCCTGAGGAGGAACTAAGGGCCCCTGAATTTGTGTTATGGCTCAACTATTATTATTTTGTCTTGCTTGACTGCTTTCCTTAGTTTCTGCATTTTCTTCTCTGATTAAATTTGCTCTTTGCAACTCAGAGAAAGCCTTAGGAGGCTAAAGTTTTGGAGGTGGGGACACAGGGGGATCTGTTCTCAGGAAGGCCCTGCAGGGTCCTACTTGGTTGCAATCTCAATTTGGATGACACACTTTCCAAGTGCTGGATGGCTAGTGGCTACTGCGTGAACAGTGCAGCCTCAGAAAATGGATTTTCTTTTCTTTTTAATGAAGGGTTATCATCTATTAATGTTTGCCAGCCCTCCCTGCAAAAGAAAGCTTTCCATCCTGGTGAGTTATAATATTCTAAGGCCAGCACATCAGATGTCCCTGAGGAGCTGCTGCTTAAGAGATGATGGAATTGTGAACTGTTCGCCCATGGGTCCCGGGCTACTCTTCCTTTAAGCCTGGCAGACAGGCCTGGGGACATTCTGCATCCACAGTACAGGGCACTATACTGTGCTTGAAAGTGGGGCAGGAGAATGGATTGGATGAAAGAGAACAGGACTGACTCCGTATGCGGAGATATTGAGAACTTCCCGGTACAGAAAAGGAAGGAAAAAGCTGTTGATCTATATCTCATTCCTAAAGCGCCTGGAGAAATCTAACCAAGTCATCCTGCCATCGTAAAAGGCAGATGTTACAATGGCTTTTGCAAAACGGAATCCACACTGTATGCTGGGTGAGTTTTAGTTTTATTATGTTTTAATATTTCACTCTTGGTTTCACTAAACGGCCACAATCCCATTCATAATAAACCAGCAATTATCACGGTATAAGTGTCAGTATAAAAAGAGAATCGGAATGCGATCCACCCTTAACGAGGTCATGCAAATTTAATAAGGTCTTAAATTCCTTTGCAAAGGAACACTTCACGTCCCAAAAGAATAAAATGTCGCCTAAAAATAAAGTGGCTTCTTAATTCAACAAAAGAGCTAGCAGGAAGACCAGATTGAGAAAGTCCCCCAATTTGTCTATGATACTGAGGCTAACTCTTTGCCTTGGAAAGGCCCAGTAGGGGAAAAAAATGTTTCTCAGTATTAAATTTTCATTTCCAATAAAGCAATAGTAATACCTAAGAACTTAGGTCCTGGAAACTCAACCTTCTTCTTGCTAATTATATATTACCAAAATCTCATATCTAAGCAAACATCTGGTAAAAACTTAATTTTTTTATTTCCTGGGACTTGCCCTCTGCTTGGCATGCTATTTGCATTGTTCAAAAAACAGTATAGATGAGGGTGATTTTTTTTTGGTTTGATCCAAACATTTCCTGAATATTTATGGTCTTTCCTGTCATTTGACTCATCTGTCCACAAATGGCTCTAACGCTTTTAGGTGTCTTTTCCAAAGAAAAATATCAATTCAAACTTAAAATATACAGCCATTACGTCTCCTAAGAAGACATTACTCATTGACACCTACTTGCCTAGCTTGCTGGCTTTTTATTTATTCACAGCAACCTTACCTGTCTCGGGCTAGGCGCCCCAGACAGCAGAGAACACATCATTCTAATCTGGCTTTTTCAGGCACAGAATGAGGTTAAGACCACACACCATTTCTCATGCTGAGCAGCACCCCGGGGCCCAGCCCTGGATTAAAGCAAGGCCCACCTTCCCTGCAGCCCTCTGTGAAAATCAAACTCACTTCCACATCTCCTCTGCATTTCTAAGAAATCTTGGCCAAACTTCTCTTTTCTTCTCATTCCCTTTCTTCCAATAAGTTTGGCATCTTCCTGAAGACACCCTTCCCACCCCCACAAGCAGATCAGAAGGAGAAAGGAGGTCACCTACATGTCTGAATGATGTGTGAGGAGCTGCACTGGTCCCCGTCTCTTCCAAATACTCTCCCCAGTTAAAGCCGGTTTCCTCCAAGCTTGAACCTTCTTCTGTCGAAAGACAAAAAAAAAAAAAAAAAAAAAACCAGAAGCATATCAATACTAGTGTGAAGAATGGAAAGGCATTGGCCTTCCATGTAAATCAGAAAATCCTTCACGCAGGAGAGAAACAAATTCAATGTGTAGGAGAATACTGTTGAATTCTTTGCAAAGCTTCTGTTTGCTGATTTTAGAGACAGGTGACTCAAGAAAGACATGGAACCAACCTAAGTGTCTATCAACAGAGAAATGGATAAAGAAGATGTGATCTATATACACAATGGAATATTACTCAGCCATGAAAAATAATTAAATCATGCCATTTGCAGAGACATGGATGGACCCAGAGATTATCATATTAAGTGAAGTAAGTCAGACAAAGACAAATATCATGATATCATTTACATGTGGAATATAAAAGACGGTACAAATGAACTTGTTTACAAAACAGAAAGATTCACAGACATAGAAAATAAACTTATGGTTACCAAAGGTGGGGGGAATAAATTAGGAGTATGGGATTAACATATACATACCACTGTACATAAGATAGATAAACAACAAGGATTTACTGTATAGCACAGGGAACTATATTCAATATCCTGTAAAAAATTATAATGGAAAAGAATCAAAAAAATGAATATATATACATATATGTATAATCACTTTGCTGTACACCTGAAACTAACACAATATTGTAAATCAACTATACGTCACGTAAAAGAAAGGAAAGAAAAGAAAAGAAAGGGAAAAGGGAGGGAGGGAGGGAAACAAGGAAAGGAAGGGAAGGGAAGAGGAAGGAAGAAAAAAGGGAAGGGAAGGGAAGGGAAGAAAATCAAGGAAAACCCTGAAGAAATTCTGCTTGGACTACCCTGACAGAATCAAGGGTAAGATTAAGGGCTCTTCAGTAAATGAAAAGAGATTTGCTTCAAGGCATAGTTGCTGCATGTTAGCCTGTTTGAGATTATCCACTGGAGACACTCCAGTCTTTGGGGAGGTTGGAGGACAAGGTGAAGGAAACCACCGGGCACCAAGTAAGCACCTTGACGTATATATAGTACAACAGCTGGAGATTATAAAGTAATATCATAGATCATTGGAGCTCAGAAAGCATTGACTCCAAAGTCATTTCAAGGAAAAAAACTGAGACCCAGAAGGACCGCTCAGGTGTGTGAGGCGCCCGGCCAGTTAGCCAAAGGAACTGAGCGAATAACTCACTTTAAAATACAGATAACGTAAATGTGATGTCATAGTTTCCATTGGAAAAAACTGATGAGCCATAAACATTATTTCAACCTGTTTGCAAGGCTGTTATAAGGAAGGAACACGCAGTAGTAAGGGTTGTCCAAACATGCAGGCCATTTAGTGCTTCAAAAGTTAAGACTCTCCTTTCTTTCCATAACACTCAATGGATACTGACGTTCAACCTGTGTATCTTCTATTAGCAAAAGCCCATTTCATTGGCCCAGAAGAAATCCTGCGATCAATCGTGTATTAATGTAGAAGTGGTATAACCCGGCAAGTGGGCCGGGGGAATTAGTGACTGGGCGTATGAGAAAGACTTCTTGGAGGCTATCACTATTTTTTTTCTCCGAAAGATTATAAATTGTAAGTGGGAAAAGTTATTTTCTTGTAATACTCTACCTAGTCTCAGGAGTTGATAGAAGAGGATACCTTTTCTAACATCAGAAGATGCTAAGCCAAAAGGCAGTTACCTTAAACGTCGTCTTCTAAAGCCAAGTTGCTAAGAACTTCCACCTCCAACTTTAATAAGGTGGTTTATTATTAAATGTCCGAGAACAGAAAAAGCCACCTGAAGAGAAAACCTTTCCCCTGGAGCTCTTCCAAGATGCAGGGTCACCCGGGGTTCAGGCCCTCCCATCAGAATCATGCTCCCTGGAAAGAGTCAGCAGGTCCTGCAGCCACCAGTTACCAAGGGCTGTGAGGCGGGTTTCCAGCTGCTAAAGGCAGGGAGGCAAACCCAAAGGGAAAGCAGTCAGGCTCTAGAAAATGCCTCAGGGGGTCATCCAACAGCTCTGCCCACAATTCTTTTCACCCAAGCTACACTGGTCATCAATTATCAAGTCTGTTTCCTGACCCACTAGCCGGAGGCACGGACGCAGCACCTTTTCCTTGCCACGGTGGCCTAGTACGGAATCTCTGGGGTAGCTGACTGTTGCAGTCAAAGTCTGTGCTTCCTTTACACCCTCCGGTCCAGCGGCAGCTCAAACCACGCCTCCTGCAGGCCCTGCAGCTCCAGCCCTGACAGGCACCTCTGTTTCCACGCAGAGACCACAGGCTGTCACAGCAGTGACGAGAACTGGGGGTGTCAGCCCTCCTCTAACCGCTTTACATGCAGCACCTTATTTAATCCTTCCAAGAACCCTGACAGACGGGCACTCAAGGGACTTACCAGGTCGCACAACTGTCCAGCTACGAAGCAGGGGTCCAACGCAGGTGGCCTGGGGTGGAAGCCGGAACTTCTCCGAGGCACCTTCCCAGGTCAGACAGCCCCGCTCCATCACCCCGTTCTCCACCTGGCGGATCTGAGGCGGACCCCAGGGCCAGCTTATCCGTCTCTGTGGTGGTGAGCGTTAATGTGTCCAGGGCCCAGTCAAGCAGCAGGAGGACCCAGGAGGTGGGGGGTGGGCGGGAGGCAGCTGCCACCCCCAGGGAGGAGGACAGAAAGGGCAGGGCTCCTGGGGCCTATTTGCAAAGAAGGAGGAGAGAGCCGGCAGAGGATGTGGGTGTGATACTCGGCCCTGAGCCGATGGAGGCGCTACGTCCCGGAAGAGCGGTTTTTGGAGAATTCCAGCTGCTGAAAACGGATCGGGCTCCTCCAAATCAGAAACACCCGGGTGGAGTCTGAGCCTTTAGGAGCTGCCTGCTGCACCCTGATGAACCTCATCAGGACCGCAAGAGACCTGATGACTCCACCACTTGGAGGCAGTGGTGAGGCAAAGACCAAGGCTTAAACCTCCCAATTGCAACTTTGAGACCCTTCATCAGACCTCTTGATCCTTCACAGAACTCTCATCCAGGCCGTTAACAAAAATTTTGTTTCCACCCAATTTTAATTCATTACAAGCTACGTTTCCAGTCTCTTCTCCCAATAAAAGACGCTGTAGCAGCTTTCGTGCTCACCCCAGCATTCACTCCCGTCAATCAAGAAAGGAAAAGGTTGCGTTTCCCTGGTGGCGCAGTGGTTGAGAGTCCGCCTGCCGATGCAGGGGACTCGGGTTCGTGCCCCGGTCCGGGAGGATCCCACGTGCCGCGGAGCGGCTGGGCCCGGTGAGCCATGGCCGCCGGGCCTGCGCGTCCGGAGCCTGTGCTCCGCAACGGGAGAGGCCATAACAGTGAGAGGCCCGCGTACCGCAAAAAAAAAAAAAGAAAAGAAAGTTAAAGATGGAACCTCCCTGTCAGTCTGGTGGTTAAGACTCCCCACTTCCAATGCAAGGGGCTCGGGTTCCATCCCTAGTCAGGGAACTAAGATCCCACATGCCAATAAATAAATAAACAAATAAATAAATAAAATCCCTAAGAAAAGAAAGAAAGGAAAAGGTACCACTGGGACCCACCCCCTCCCCACATGTGAGTCAGTGAGATCAGTGCTCAGGAAAGCTCTGCTGCTCTCTGCCATCAAAACAAACACTTTAAAAAGCAACCAAGAGTCAGACCTAGAATGGGATTTTAAAGATTAAAACCTTTATGCCTTTAAAGGTTTATGCCTTTAACTCTAAGTATGCTGTTTTAACAATAAAATCAAACACAAAATTGAGGGTTTTCGGAACCTGTAACATATAACACTTCCTCCGCCACCTATGTCCTGAGCAGCTGATTCTCTAAAGACATTTCAAAGAGCAATAGACAGACACACAATGTTTATGAGTGGAGGTCTCATAGACCCAGAGCAAATATTTACAGCTGATTCATAAACTTCTTAAACCCATAAACATTTTATCCAGGAAACTCTGACAGCCTCTTTTCTCTGCATCGGAACTGGTCAGAGGTATCTCCCCACGATGTCATGCAAGCAGACTGTGAAAAGCTACTAAGGAAATGTCACAGCTCAGAAGAAGGCGGGAGTGTTCTTTAGTGGCGACCCAATTCTAGAACACAGAGAGCTGTGTATGTGACTGGAATCGTTCATGTTAACTAGAAAAAGAATACTCAAAGTGGGAGTGCAAACGACTTTACAGTGAAAAATGGAATCAACACAGGACTCATTACCTTTTTTTAAGTCATCAGATCTTGGGTTGTAGAATGTAACAAGCTGAAATAAGACTAATCTTGCAGAGGAGAATATTAAACCTGTCACCAGCACCCAGTCAAGGAATAGACAATCAGCAGGTTCAGAATGAATGAAATCTTACAGGGCACCTTCTTGTGCGCTAGACATATTTTTTTAAGTGGATAGAGGAAGGAAGAAGACATTCAATCTTTGTCATTTTAACTGCTGATAGTCGGTTGGTAGGATCAGAGGTTTAGAAAATGTTTCCACTGTGAGTACATTAAACAGACACAGAATACTGATAAAACTCAGAAAGGACTAGCCAACATCAATCCTAGGTCTGAGTTCACAGCTGCAGGACTACACCTGGGGGTGGGGTGGGGGGGGCAGGGCAGGGGACAGACACCGGAACACAAGGTCCTAGAGGGTGTCTCGGCCACCCAGACCCCAGAGGGCCACAGAGACTTTCCAGAAAAAACTAAACACCCCATCTCCTAGCTAGGGGAGGCAACAAGTATTCAAAAGAGACTTTCAAAAGGGGAGGAGGAGAAATATTATTGAGTCACACTGAACTAGTCCCCAGCTGGAAGAGTAAGAGATCCAGATTTTTCTACTAAGAATGTTGACTCCTTTCCTTCCCAAATAGAAGAGCCCATGGGACTCTGGTTAAATACTCCTAGTCCAAAAAAAAAAAAAAAAAAAAATCAAGCCCACATTTCCAGTGTAATTCTTTTACTCGGTAGCTTGCCCCGTCTAAATGTGCAATGCCACTTTATCAGCAGACTTCATCAGCAAATTACATTTAGCTGGCCTGGAAAAAGAATGTCAAGGAATCTACTGATCACTATGTCAGCATACTATTTTGCTTGCTTTTATCACCAGCAAGCAAATTGCAATTGGAGAAACCGAGCACTCCAGGAATCCAGTCTGGGTCCCCTTCCTTCTCTGTGGCCAGTAACAGGGCCGCCCCAGGCTGTCTGCCGGCGAGGCCCCGGTGCCCCCCAGGAGGAGGAGGAATTTTACATGCTGCCTATTTCACTGACAGGACGCGAGTGTCAGTCATGGACCCCAACACTCTTTGAGCCTTCCTTAGGCAAAGAGGCACAAGTGAAAAATAAAAAAGCTGTTCATACGAGTCACTTGTTTTAAGCTGAAGTTTCTAGTGCAGCCAAGTGGACCATCATGCGAGGGATGGCAGCAGCTGGGGGTGAGGGGGTAGACCTCAGCAGCACAAGATGCGTACACCCCCAGGGCAACCACATTAGACTCCATCCTATAGCCCCAAAACTTTGGCAGAGAAGAGCCAGAGTATAGCTGCTTCTCAGGGAGATGCAGTTGTGTGTCACATGACACATGGGGACTGGAGAGGGACGGGGGACAAGTGGAGGAGAGGACAAGAAGGAATCTGGGCTGCGTCTGGTCCCATAAAGTGTGGGGTGGTAGGGGCAGGGGAAGTGTGCTCACAGGAACACGTATGTATGAGGGTAACGTCTCCCTGCACCGAACGGCAGGGACAGCCTAGCGTTTCAGAGCTTCGAGATGCTTGAGATGAAATCCTGGCTGGAACACAAGAGCCAAGTGACTCTTGTCATCCGATGTTTCCTCATCTATAAAACGGGGCTAATAAAAGCAGCTGTCTCACTGGGCTGCAGAAGGATGAAGGGACCCAACACGTGGGAAGTACTTAAGAGAGTGCCTGCCAGACAGTTGGAACTTGGGACCACAAACCTCTCCTCGCGCACCTGCCAGCCAACTTAGAAGCAGCTGCAGGCTGTCTGTGCCTTCTCTGTTTCATCCAACACATGAATCTCATCTGGAAACTTCTGGGGAAAAGAACCTTGGCACCAAGATGCCATCCAGCCTTAAGCATGTCACAGCGGGTCCCAGAACCAAATAGCCCCACAACCAATTCCAGACAGAAACTATTTTACTGATGAACCGGTTAAAAGGAAACTCCTAGGAAAAATCAACTACTTGAAGACTCATACTTGAGTCTGTTAACATCTCAATGTTCCAAACTAGATTCGAGTTTCTACAAGTCGGCCTCTGCTCGCCACGAAGATTTCGATCCTGCCTTAAATCCGTTTCCTCTCTAGGCAACCCGTCTTTGTAGCACCATCTAAATGCCTCCTCACCACACAAGGACATAGGGCAATTCCAAGGAGAAAGGACAGGTTAGGCATATAGGAAAAAAAAAAAAAGTGAGTCAGGACCAAGATCTGAAAAATGTTAGGATCATTTAGAGGTAATTTAGAGCTACTATTTCTACTAAAGATCTTAACTCCTTGGATGATGCGGGCTGCCCCACACAAGAGCAAGAACTAACCACGTGTGTTGGATAAGTTTTCCCCACTGTACACAGTTTTCCCCTCGCTGAAGATGTGCCGAACCTGACGCTCATGCTTTCCCAGTCATGGAATCACCCCCAAAAGAAAGTCAGTACAAATAATATTCCCAACACCATATTATTATTAATGGGTTCAGGATCTACTCATGCTTGAGTTATACCGCAGCTGCATGACAATGAAAACTCAACACACGGTTGGCTTTGAAACAGCTTTGAAAACACACCGCTGAAAACAACGCAATAACATGCATCAGATGTGTGCCCGACAAAAATACAATAAAAGCTCAGTGACTCCAAAAGCCGGAAGATAACCTCACTTAGCAAATGTAATAAAGACTTTTTAAAAGTATATTTGTACTTAAATAAAAGTAGAATAATTAGGATGAACCTTCAGCTATGAGGCTATGCTCTCTCTGAAAGAGAATTTCCACATTTCCATTGGGAGACAAAGGCTCAGCTCTGCTTTTAGGAGAAGTTTTCTCACTCCTACTTTATGTACAGAAAAACACAAGTGGGGAGAACTAAGCCAATTTTGAAACAGGTACTAACATCTTTCAACATAGTTAGGCAATTATTTCAGGGTTTTCCAGATTTTTTTGCAGATAAAAAGATAATTCCAGGTTCAGATTTGAGAAACATAATCTGAGAAACTCAATGATATCAAGCAATCTGTAATCCTGTCATTGCCTGGTCTCATCAAAATGCAAAGACACATCTCATAACTTTTGGATGGTGGTCAAATCGCCCAGTGAGTTAGTGCTCTTTTTGTTTACATGAATTCACCACAGCAAACGTTTACGATTCAGAGTGCTGAGCTGTCCTTGTATAATTTGCTGTTCTGAAAATAATGCAATCCTTTCTTTTTAAAAAATTATCTTTTTAAAATAAACTATCATGTAAGTAGTTAATAGTTACATTTATAAATTCTTTGGTTAAACATGAAATTCAATCAAAGATTGCTTTTGCTTTGTTTGGGATTTCGTACAAGGATAAATATTTTAGTGCAAATTCACATGACCTAAATACTTTCACGTCATGCACTTTTCTGAAAGATTCCTTCCAGGTTTTCAAAAGGTCTTAGGGCGAGTTCGCTGGCAGTCCGGTGGTTAGGACTTGGCGCTTTTACTGCCGTGGTCTGGGTTCAATCCCTGGACGGGGGCGCACTAAGACCCCACAAGCCTCAAGGTGCAGCCAAAAAGAAAAGAAAGGGTCTTGGGAAGGGGCATCCGATGCTTGGGCAGATCCTCTTGCCCTCTCTTTCCGGGCTCATGGGGGAAAATCCTATCTCCCACACCTCCCTTGCAGTGGCAGAAACACGCAGCTGGAGGCGGAGTCAAGAAGGCTATTAGGAGGACGCAGAATTCGCGTCTCCTCACAACTAGGGCGCCTAGCAGGCACCAGTGGGGCCCACGGACACCTAAGGGGACGGGAAGAACCCCCAGTGACCAGGTAGGATGCGGGGCCTCGGGGGAGTGAAGGGGGAGGAGAAAGGAGGCGGGACGGGACTGGGGCCCCTGAGGGGCGGCTGGGGGAGGGGAAGGGATCCCACGCCGGAAGGGGGGAACTGGGGAACCCCTGGGAGGGCAGAGGATCAAAAGGGAGCGTGGCCAGGTTTCCCCTGCCCACTTGGGCCCCCAGGAACCTGCTGAGATTGCCGGGCCTGATCCTCTGCCCACCGAGGCCCCCTCCAGCCGCGTGGGTCCTGAGGGAGGGGGAGGGAGGGAAGGGGTAGCAAAAGTAAAGGCTGGAAACCCGGACCGGCACCCCTGAGGGGCGGCTGAGGGAGGGGAGGAGTTCCCACACCCAGCGGGACCCACCCACGGTTAGGGATCCAGCGGCGACAGGGGAGACCCTGGGGGAGACAGTGGAGGAGGGCCGCGAAGGAACAGAAGGGAACGGGGCCAGTGCTTTCCCTGTCCACTTAGGCACCGGGAAGGCTGTTGGGCTCCCGGGCCTAATCCTCTGTCCTTGGAGCCTCCCTCCTGCCGCACCCCTACACCCCCACCCAGAGCCCCACCTCTACACTCTGAGACGCCCTCCAATGCGCTGGGCCTAAACCCCATCCACACACCCTTGCCCAGGGCCCTACCTCCAAACTCCGGCACGCCACACTCCAGAGGCCCCGCTTTCCACATGCTGCCTCTCCCCTTCCGCACAGGTCCTAAGCGGAGGCCCGGCCCCAAGTCACCCGGCTTAGGCCCCACCCCCAGGGCCTTTTCCAGCTCCACGGGGTCCTGAGCCAAGGCCCCGCCCCATGCTCCAACACCACCCCCACGCGCACAGGTCCAGCCCCACCCTAAACCCCGCCCCTGCCTAAGTTCCGCCCCTGCCTAAACTCCACCCCCATAGCCAAGGCTTTTTTTCTTTTCTTTTCTTTTTTCCTCTTTTAGATTCGGGTTCTGTTTTACCTTGTTGATTCATTGTTGTTGATTCTTTTATTTTATTCTTTATACTTCGTTATTGTTCTCTCCTTTGAGCTTGTTTCCCCCCCACCCTTTTTTTTTTCCTTTTTCTGTTATGGTTTTATTTTACCTTGCTGCAGTTGTTTGAATTATAGTTTTATTTTTCCTAATATATTTTTTATCTTTCTAATTTTATTTTCTTTTTTATTCTTTGATATTGTACTGCTCCTTTTTTTCTTTCTTTCTTCCTTTGCTTTTTTTTTTTTTTTTTAACCATTCCATGAAGCTTGCATGATCTTGGTTCCCAGGCCAGAGGTTGGGCCCGAGCTCCTGTAGTGGGAGCTCCGAGTCCAAACCGCTGGACTAACAGAGAACCTCAGACCCCAAGGAATATCAATCGGATTGAGGCCGCCTGGAGGTTCTCATCTCAGCACCAAGACCCAGCTCTGTCCAACTGACTGCAGACTCCAGTGCTGGATGTCTCAGGCCAAATAACCAGTAAGACAGGAATACAGCACCACTCATCAAAAAGAGAAAAAAGGGCTTCCCTCGTGGCGCAGTGGTTGAGAGTCCGCCTGCCGATGCAGGGGGCATGGGTTCGTGCCCCGGTCTGGGAAGATCCCACATGCATGGAGTGGCTGGGCCCGTGAGCCATGGCCACTGAGCCCGAGCATCCGGAGCCTGTGCTCTGCAACGGGAGAGGCCACAACAGTGAGAGGCCCGTGTAACGCAAAAAAAAAAAAAAAAAGAGAGAAAAAAAATGAAACGACAAAAAAATATGTTACAAACGAAAGAGGAAGGTAAAAACCTACAAGACCAAGTAAACGAAGATGAAATAGGCACCCCAGCTGAAAAAGAATTCAGAGTAATGATAGTAAAGATGATCCAAAATCTCGGAAACAGAATGAAGAAAATACAAGAAACATTTAACAAGGATCTAGAAGAACTAAAGAGCAAACAAACAGTGATGAACAACACAATTACTGAAATTAAATACTCTAGAAGGAATCAAAAACAGAATAACTGAGGCAGACCAACGGATAAATGAGCTGGAAGATAAAATGGTGGAAATAACTGCCAGGGAGCAGAACAAAGAAAAAAGAATGAAAAGAATTGAGGACAGTCTCAGAGATCTCTGGGACAACATTAAACACACCAACATTCAAATTATAGCAGTCCCAGAAGAAGAAGAGAAAAAGAAAGGGTCTTAGAAAATATTTGAAGAGATTATAGTTGAAAACATCCCTAATATGGGAAAGGAAATACTCAGTCAAGTCCAGGAAGCACAGAGAGGACCATACAGCATAAACCAAAAGAGAAACAGGCCAAGACACATATTAATCAAACAATCAAAAATTAAATACAAAGAAAAAATATTAAAGGCAGCAAGGGAAAAGCAATAAATAACATACAAGGGACTCCCCATAAGGTTAAAAGCTGATTTTTCAGCAGAAACACTGCAAGCCGGAAGGGAGTGGCAGGACATATTTAAAGTGATGAAAGGGAAAAACGTACAACCAAGATTACTCTACCCAGCAAGGATTTCATTCAGATTTTATGGAGAAATTAAAACGTTTACAGATAAGAAAAAGTTAAGAGAATTCAGCACAACCAAACCACCTTTACAACGAATGCTAAAGGAACTTCTCTAGGCAGGAAACACAAGAGAAGCAAAACACCTACAATAACAAACCCGAAACAATTAAGAAAATGGTAATAGGAACATACATATTGATAATTACCTTATGTGTAAACGGATTAAATGCTCCAAACAAAAGACATAGACTGGCTGAATGGATACAAAAACAAGACCCATATGTATGCTGTCTACAAGAGATCCACTCCAGACCTAGGGACACATACAGACCGAAAGTGAGGGGATGGAAAAAGATATTCCATGCAAATGGAAATCAAAAGAAAGCTGGAGTAGCAATTCTCATATCAGACAAAACAGACTTTGAAATAAAGACTATTACAATAGACAAAGAAGGACACTGCATAATGATCAAGGGATCAATCCAAGAAGAAGATATAACAATTGGAAATATTTATGCACCCAACATAGGAGCACCTCAGTACATAAGGCAAATGCTAACAGCCATGAAATGGGAAATCCACAGTAACACAATAATGGTAGGAGATTTTAACACCCTACATTCACCAAAGGACAGATCATCCAAAATGAAAATAAATAAGGAAACACAAGCTTTAAATGACACATTAAACAAAATGGACTTAATTGATATTTATAGGACATCTCATCCAAAAACAACAGAATACACTTTCTTCTCAAGTGCTCATGGAACAGTCTCCAGATAGACTATATCAACGGTCACAAATCAAGCCCTGGTAAATTTAAGAAAATTGAAATCATATCAATTATCTTTTCCGAGCACAATGCTATGAGACTACATATCAATTACAGGAAAAAAACTATAAACAAACACATGGAGGCTAAACAATATGCTACTAAATAACTAAGAGATCACTGAAGAAATCAAAGAGGAAATCAAAAAATACCTAGAAACAAATGACAATGAAAACACGACAACCCAAAACCTATGGGAGGCAGCAAAAGCAGTTCTAAGAGGGAAGTTTATAGTAATATAATCCTACCTCAAGAAACAAGAAACATCTCAAATAAACAACCTAAACTTACACCTAAAACAATTAAAGCAAGAAGAACCAAAAAAACCCAAAGTTAGGAGAAGGAAAGAAATCATAAAGGTCAGATCAGAAATAAATGAAAAAGAAATGAAGGAAACAATAGCGAAGATCAATAAAACTAAAAGCTGGTTCTTTGAGAAGATAAACAAAATTCATGAACGATTAGCCAGATTCATCAAGGAAAAAAAGGGAAAAGACTCAAATCAGCAGAATTTGAAAGAAAAAGTAACAACTGATACTGCAGAAATACAAAGGATCATGAGAGATTACAACAAGCAACTCTATGCCAATAAAATGAACAACCTGGAAGAAGTGGACAAATTCTTACAAAAGAACAACCTACCGAGACTGAACCAGGAAGAAATAGAAAATATAAACAGACCAATCACAAGCACTGAAATTGAAACTGTGATTAAAAATCTTCCAACAAACAAAAGCCCAGGACCAGATGGCTTCACAGGCAAATTCCATCAAACATTTAGGGAAGAGCTAACACCTATCCTTCTCAAACTCTTCCAAAATATAGCAGAGGGAGGAACACTCCCAAACTCATTCTACGAGGCCAACATCACGCTGATACCAAAACCAGACAAAGATGTCACAAAAAAGGAAAACTACAGGCCAATATCACTGATGAACATAGATGCAAAAATCCTCAACAAAATACTCGCAAACAGAATCCAACTGCACATTAAAACTATCATACACCATGATTAAGTGGGGTTTATTCCAGGAATGCAAGGATTCTTCAATATATGCAAATCAATCAATGTGATACACCATATTAACAAATTGAAGGAGAAAAACCATATGATCATCTCAATAGATGCAGAAAAAGCTTTTGACAAAATTCAACACCATTTAATGATAAAAACTCTCCAGAAAGTAGGCATAGAGGGAACTTACCTCAACATAATAAAGGCCATATATGACAAACCTACAGCCCACGTCATTCTCAATGGTGAAAAACTGAAACCATTTCCACTAAGATCAGGAACAAGACAAGGTTGCCCACTCTCAGCACTATTATTCAACATAGTTTTGGAAGTTTTAGCCACAGCAATCAGAGAAGAAAAAGAAATAAAAGGAATCCATATTGGAAAAGAAGAAGTAAAACTGTCACTGTTTGCAGGTGACATGGTACTACACATAGAGAATCCTAAAGATGCTACCATAAAACTAGTAGAGCTAATCAATGAATTTTGTAAAGTAGCAGGATATAAAATTAATGCACAGAAATCTCTTGCATTCGTATACACAAATGATGAAAAATCTGGAAAAGAAATTAAGGAAACACTCCCATTTACCACTGCAACAAAAACAATAAAATACCTAGAAATAAACCTACCTAAGGAGAAAAAAGACCTGTATGCAGAAAACTATAAGACACTAATGAAAGAAATTAAAGATGAGACAAACAGATTGAGAGATATACCATGTCCTTGGATTGGAAGAATCAACATTGTGAAAATGACTATACTACCCAAAGAAATCTACAGATTCAATTATACAATGGAGAAAAGACAGTCTCTTCAATAAGTGGTGCTGGGAAAACTGGACAACTACATTTAAAAGAATGAAATTAGAGCACTTCCTAACACAATACACAAAAAAAAAAACTCAAAATGGATTACAGACCTAAATGTAAGGCTAGACACTATAAAACTCTTAGAAGAAGACATAGGCAGAACACTCTATGACATAAATCACAGCAAGATCCTTTTGGACCCACCTCCTAGAGAAATGGAAATAAAAACAAAAATAAACAAATGGAACCAAAAGAAACTTAAAAGCTTTTACACACCAAAGGAAACCATAAACAAGACGAAAAGACAACCCTCAGAATGGGAGAAAATATTTGCAAATGAAGCAACTGACAAAGGATTAATCTCCAAAATATATAAGCAGAGCTCGTGCAGCTCAATATCAAAAAAACAAACAACCTATCCAAAAATGGGCAGAAGACCTAAACAGACATTTCTCCAAAGAAGATATACAGATTGCAAACAAACACATGAAAAGATGCTCAACATCACTAATCATCAGAGAAATGCAAATCAAAACTACAGTGAGGTATCACCTCACACTGGTCAGAATGTCCAACATCAAAAAATCGACAAACAATAAACGCTGGAAAGGGTGTGGAGAAAAGGGAACCCTCTCGCACTGTTGGTGGGAATGTAAATTGATACAGCCACTATGGAGAACAGTATGGAGGTTCCTTAAAAAACTAAAAATAGAACTACCATATGATCCAGCAAGCCCACTACTGGGCATATACCTAGAGTAAACCATAATTCAAAAAGACACGTGCACCCCAATGTTCATTGCAGCACTATTTACAGTAGCCAAGTCATGGAAGCAACCTAAATGCCCATCGACAGACGAATGGATAAAGAAGATGTGGTACATATATACAATGGAATATTACTCAGCCATAAAAAGGAACGAAACTGAGTCATTTGTTGAGACGTGGATGGACCTAGAGACTGTCATACAGAGTGAAGTAAGTCAGAAACAGAAAAACAAATATCGTATGTATTACTCAGCCATAAAAAGAAACAAAATTGAGTTATTTGTAGTGAGGGGGATGGACCTAGAGACTGTCATACAGAGTGAAGTAAGTCAGAAAGAGAAAAACAAAGACCATATGCTAACACATATATATGGAATCTAAAAAGAAAAATGGTCCTGACGAACCTAGGGGTAGGACAGAAATAAAGACACAGATGTAGAGAATGTACTTGAGGACATGGGGAGGGGGAAGGGTAAGCTGGGACGAAGTGAAAGAGTAACATTGACATATATACAGTACCAGATGTAAAGTAGATAGCTAGTGGGGAAGCAGCGGCACAGCACAAGGAGATCAGCTCAGTGCTTTGCAACCACCTAGAGGGGTGGGATAAGGAGAGTGGGAGGGAGACGCAAGAGGGAGGGGATATGGGGATACACGTATGCATATAGCTGATTTACTTTGTTATACAGCAGAAAATAACACAACACTGTAAAACAATTATACTCCAATAAAGATGTTAAGAAAAAAAAAAAAAAGAAACACACAACTGATTCTGGTCAAGAGGTTCTGAGCAAAAGCCTCTTCTGTGCTAGAGTATTTAATTGCTGATTCAAGACCCTGCAGCCCTGCTCATCCCCTACAGGGACAAACCTGGAAGCACCATGTTGAGATGGCAGCCCTATAAGAGGGTGTGGGATGACTCGTGGGACAGAGCATCCACTGACTGTGCTCCAACAGTGTGAACCATTTATAAACATTTACTGCATTAAGCCATGGAGTTGTTTTTTTTTATTGGAGTATAGTTGATTTACAATGTTGTGTTAGTTTCTGCTGTACAGCAAAGTGACTCAGTTATACATATATTCTTTTTCAGATTCTTTTCCATTATGGTTTATTACAGGATACTGAATATAGTTCCCTGTGCTATACAGTCGATCCTTGTTGTTTATCTGTTTTATATATAGTAGTGTGTATCTGTTAATCCCAAACTCCTAATTTATCCCTCCCCCTTTCCCCTTTGGTAACCATAAGTTTGTTTTCTGTGTCTTTGAGTGTTTCTATTTTGTAAGTAAGTTCATTTGTACTATTTTTTTTTTTTTTTTTTTTTGTGGCATGCGGGCCTCCCTCTGCCGTGGCCTCTCCTGTTGCGGAGCACAGGCTCCGGACGCGCAGGCTCAGCGGCCATGGCTCACGGGCCCAGCCGCTCCGCGGCATGTGGGATCCTCCCAGACCGGGGCGCGAACCCGGTTCCCCTGCATCGGCAGGCAGACGCGCAACCACTGCGCCACCAGGGAAGCCCCATTTGTACTATTTTTAATGCTACATACAAGTGATATAATATGATATTTGTTTTTCTCTGACTTACTTTACTTAGTATGATAATCTTCAGGTCCACCCATGTTGCTGCAAATGGCATTATTTCATTCTTTTTTATGGCTGAGTAATATTCCACTGTATATATGTACCACATCTCCTTTACCCATTAATCTGTCAATGGACATTTAGGTTGCTTCCACGTCTTGGCTATTGTAAATAGTGCAGCTGTGAACATTAGGGTGCATGTATCTTTTCGAATTATAGTTTTGTCCAGGTATATGGCCAGGAGTGGGATTGCAGGATCATAAAGCCATTGAGTTTTTGAAGTGATGGGTCACCTCACTATAATGTAGCCCACTGTGCCCAGTATTTCTAACCAAATTTTGCATAACTTTCGAGCTGCTATATGCTTATAAACATGCCCGCAAGTCCCAGGAACAGGTAGTACGTGAGGTCTAGAATGCTGCCCCAATATTTTCTAAACATTTTCAGGAAGATATTGGTCAAGACATGAGTAATATTCCACTGTATATATGTACCACATCTCCTTTACCCATTAATCTGTCAATGGACATTTAGGTTGCTTCCACGTCTTGGCTATTGTAAATAGTGCAGCTGTGAACATTAGGGTGCATGTATCTTTTCGAATTATAGTTTTGTCCAGGTATATGGCCAGGAGTGGGATTGCAGGATCATAAAGCCATTGAGTTTTTGAAGTGATGGGTCACCTCACTATAATGTAGCCCACTGTGCCCAGTATTTCTAACCAAATTTTGCATAACTTTCGAGCTGCTATATGCTTATAAACATGCCCGCAAGTCCCAGGAACAGGTAGTACGTGAGGTCTAGAATGCTGCCCCAATATTTTCTAAACATTTTCAGGAAGATATTGGTCAAGACATCAAAAGGCCAAATGCATTTAGAAAACAAAATCGCACCTGAATCAAGATCTCCATTACGGTCAGCTGAGCTCTGATGTTTTTCCAAGGGTGAAGACGAAGGGTCCTGCATGCTGGAAACTGACACGCTGTTCTCCATTCTTAACAACTATGGATCGTCCTCTCTTAATTCATCCTGAGGAAGAGTTACCTAAGGGCAACCAACAACAACAGAAATCAGAGCACTGTAATTGTATTCACTCGTTTTTCAACTCTCCAAAAAATAACGGTGTCCCATCAGAGCTGCTACCGTTTCATTACAACAGGCAAAATGCAATGTCATGTAACAGAAAATACTAGGATTGAAGACTAAAGAGCACATATCCACACAAGGTCAACAACAAGGTCACAGCACAGCAGAAGCATCCACTTTCTACAGGTCATCATCACCACTAAGATGGACACACTTTTCACCAATAAATAGAATCGATGTGCCAACCCCCAATCTACCTTGGCAGCGTTGGCAAGACATTCCACCACCCTGCTTCTCCCTCCTCTCTCGCTGGATGCTGCGAAGCAGGAACCTGCCCCCCACCCCAGCATCCCCACACACAGGTAAGGTGTCTGTGGTCTCACAGGTGATTCGTTACCAAAACCAGTTAAAGAATCAATGCTTGCAAATAACGTGCTTTTTAACCAACTGGACTTTTCCTGTAATAACATGGCTATTCCACACTTACATTCTGATAGAGTGGGTGGAAAAACAAGTAAAATTACAGCCGGTTCTCACAGAACCCTACGATCGAGTTTGTGTACATCACAGCCCATGAAATACCCACAGTCATTACTAAGGGTCAGCCACTCAGGACTGGTTTGCCAAAATAAGGACCCGATTCCTGCATTTCACTCTGCAGGTGGGAGTAGGCACTGCAGGGTTTCATTCCAGGAAGCGAAATGATCAGGTTTGTTTCAGAAAAATCATTTGGGCAGCTGCATGCCAGACAGATGGACAGACAAGGGGAGGCTGAATGGAAACAGACTAAAAACAGAAACATGCCAAGTGGTAGGGCATCCCATGATTAAGACAAAAACTGAGAAATTACTACATAGTAGTTTGTAGCTCCTAATCCCCTACCCCATCCCCTCTCCCCACTGGAAACCACTGGTTTGTTCTCTATGTTGGTGAGTCTCCTTCTGTTTTGTTATATCACTTTGTCTATTATATTTTTTAGATTCCATATATAAGTGGTAACATACAGTATTTGTCTTTCTCTGTCTGACATATTTCACTAAGCATAATACCCTCCAGGTCCACCCATGTTGTTGCAAATAGCAAAATATCATTCTTTTTCATGGCTGAGTAATATTCCATTATATATCTATTTTAAAGCCATACGTGGCTAGCAGCTGCCGTAGTGAACAGCTAGACCACTGCCTAGGCAGGCAGGAGTTTATTACATTTGAGTTTGGAACATGTCCTAAATCATCACCAATTCTTGGCTCTCTTGAAGGTTGTAGTACAGCGAGCTAGTTAAAAGAGAACATAGGAATTTTAAAATCTAAGGAACTTCGAAAGGAGACTGAGCAGTTTCTCCATAATATTCCACAAATCTTTCATCACAATCTTCCTATGTAGTAGGCTTTCAGAGAATGTGCTGGTTTTCATCAATTTCAAAAGAGAAATAGTCTTAGCAGCTAAGTTATGTCATACTATTATTGCTTTTTTCATTCATTTACAAATTCAAGAAAATCATTCCACCTCAAAAGGTAACCAGGCAGAAAGTTTTTCTTCAAGGAAAAATCTATAAACCTAACTATTAGTAAATCAGTCAAGCCCTTATTAAGGGAGGAAAAAAATTTGCTTTTCTCAAGTTTTTAAGATTCCTATTGATTCAACTCTATCCATCTGCCTCTAACTAGATACTATAAAAAGGTAATTGGTGACTATAAAATAAGATCAATTTAAATGCACCAGACCCATCATTTCAAATAGAAGTCAAAAGCAACGACATAAATACCAAAAACCCACATTATTCTATAAGGGCAAGTGACAAGGCTCTGTCTACTCCCAGGTTGCAAAGTGTATTTATTTTGGCAAATGACATGTCACCGTTTGCTTTCTTGGCAATGTTTACTTTTTGCCTTCCCATAAAAGGTATACAACTTTGTACTCTCTGTAGAAGTCTTGCAAAATAAAATTACAAACGAACAAAGTAAAATCACTTGTAATTCTAACACCCAGGGATAATCTCTTTTATTTTTATAGTATCTCCTCCTGATAGCTTCTCTGTGGGTTGTTTTTTTTTTTTACTTCATATGGAATTTAGAATTTTAATTCATTTTCCATTTAAACATCACATAGAAAGCATTTTCCCCACATCATTAAAATTCTTTGAAAACATGACTTGAAATGATTGTATGACTTTTATTATAATATGAACAGGTTATTTATTTACCATTCCCCTACTGCTGGCCATTAAGTTGTTATTTTTATTTTTCACCATTATGAACACTGTACAATGCATTCTCACATACCTCACATCCTTTCCACATTTTAACTTTGTTGGTATTTTTTATGGATTTTTAAGAGCTCTACGTTATCTTATCCCACAAAACTCTTGCAGATATTTTCCCCAATTCTCCCTTTAGTGGGTCCTTCTGATATACATACGGAACGTGAGCTGTTTTTTGTAACTTAGTCCAATCCATAATTCACTTTATTTCTTCTAAAAACTGTATTCCTAAAATGTCCTCCCCCATTGTAAGATACCAGAAGTTTAACTTCCCTAGGGTTTCAAGTTTTACATTTACCTTTTTAACATATGTCCCCATATGTTTATGCTCAAATACTTTGTGCGGTACAGTTCTGAGCTGACCACCTCCCGCAGTTAATAATCCATTCCTACCCCATTGGGTTTTTAATACCCTGTCTTTACCATCCATGAAATTCTTACATGTACAAGACTGTGTTTCTATGCACCAAACTTTCCTTTGATTTTGAGAAAAGTCAGCAAAATAGGAACTATGACTACGGTTTATACATTCCCCCATCCTTAGTTCAGCAATCACTGAACTTGGGGCCATTTAAGGTAGGTTTATAAAGGGGTGACATGGTTTTGCATGGCCTGGGAACCCAGACTCATGGCTTGATCATCACACGGCATTCTACTGTGCACAGAATGTACCAGAACCTGCACACAGGTAGAAATGACTGTGCAACAGAGGCTGTTAAACGTCTCCCACCCCAAATTTCCGTTTCCTCCTTTGTCTGCAGGGAGGACTAACTAGTTAACCAAAATAAACACTGCTGGGCCATCCTCGAAGTTGCATGTGGTCGCACCACTCTGTTCTGGCCAGTGGGAAGTTTGCGGAGTGAATGAGTTCAACCAGAAGGTCACACCTTTTGGTGGAGGGGTGGGCCTTTACCAGTTACCCCCAGAGCCACCTGACATCACACAGAGGAAGGCCCCACTGATGGCAGAGCTTGGTTCTGCCATCAGCTGCAGACGATTACTTCAAGAGAAATAAGCTTCTATCTTGTTTACACGGCTCTATCTGACGGTCCCTGATACACAGCCAATCCCAAATCTCAACAAATACACCCGAGAAGGACCATGCTCCTTTGTAATAAGCTTGTAATTAGGTTGCTTGGACTGTACTCTAGAACTCAGAGTGTTCTCTAAGTTTTTCATCAATAATGCCAAAGGCTGCCTCTGGTTTATTCCGCACACCACCCCCAAAAAAGTTGCAGTTCACATTAAATCCTGACCAAGGTGCTTAAACCTCGAGGAGAATGAGGTCTGTAGGAAATGAAAAAGGATCCCCACGCAGTGGGGACTCACCCCCATGAGCCTAACTTCTAAAGAAGTCGGGGGTCAGCATTGCCTTTAATGTCATCGACTATTTCAGTGGTTCTCAAAATATAAGGAACAGCAGAATCACCTGGAGGGCGTATCAAAACTCAGACTGCTGGGGCCCCTGCCCAGAGCTTCTGCTTCAGTAGATCTTGGATAATGCCTAGTCATCTGGTATCTCTAATAAGTTCCCAGGTGATGCTGATGGCTGCTGGTCCAAGGACCACACTCTAAGAACCACTGAGTATTAAAGGAAGATTTTTGCCTCGGTTGTTTAGAGAGAGAAAAATAGTTCCTCATCAAAATATATCTATCGTTAAGTACAGTAGAGAACATAATATTTCTGCAAAGTCATTTAAATGTGGGGAGAAGAAGGTTGGGTTTTGTAGAAATGGTTTTGCATTAAATAACGTGCATTAGTTTTGCATTGTAAATCATTTTCCTTATAGAATACCTGTTCTCTGAATTCCATTGTTTTGCAAAGTCAAGATTTGCTTTACCATCTGCCTGAAGTCAGGTGAGCTTGTTGTCCGTAAAAGTTCGATAAGAGTTACAGTACCAAGAACTTATTGTGTTGATTGTTCATGGCAGAGCCATTCTCTTCATGCAGCAAAGTATCTGGACAAATTCTTTTTTCCCAGACTCAGTTTTCTCAAAAGTCGAGAGGAGATTGGATCACATCATCTCTAGGAACTCTTTGTGTTAGGTCCCTCATGCCTAGCAGATATTTTCACCAGCTTTGTTGAGGTATAACAGACTAGCAGATGATTTTTTATATCAGCTATGTCTGAATATAATTTCAAAAGCCAAATATTCTACAAGGCTTGTACATGATGCACCCCTCCCCCCCAAAAAAAAACCAAAAAAACAGCAGTCTCCTGCCCTTCTCCTCCTTGAGGCAATCACTTCCACCTCTTTCAGTGGATTGTTTTGGCATTCATCTCATCTCTGAATAACAGCTTATTAATAATTATTAATATTAATTATTATTATTAACATAATTGATTGTGTTATTAATATTAATAACAATTAATAACTTATTAATTGTTCAGTTTTTGTCTTTATCAGGTGATACTCTATCACTCACATCACCTATCTCTTTTCATATATATATGTGTGTGTGTGTGTGTGTGTGTGTACGTGTATATATATATATACATACATCCTCCTAATACATATGATCCCATTACTATGGCTCTATAAAGACATTACAGCAGATCCATGTGGTGTACTATGATTACTTTTCCTTTCTCACACAAGTTTTCTCTGGAGTTAATGATGGCCTTGTTTTTTCCATGCCCTTAGCTTTCTACATACTTTTCACCCCTTCAAAGCCAATTTTTCCATTAACTGTCTAAATCTCTCGATAAACTGAGATATATAGGTATTTTCTTAATTTCATCTTGAAGTAATTTCTACCGAGGCTTTCTGTTCTGTTCTAATCTAGACTAACTGCCTTCTATGCCTGGTAGCAGGTGTTATCCTGAGATCTTGCTTCACTTCTTTTATGAGATTCTCCTCCTATTCTGTGTCCCAGGTCTTCCTCACTTAGTTTTTTCCTGCCTTTTGATGGAGCACATTCTTCAAAAGGTTCCTAAGAAAGGACTTGGGTAGAAACATGTGCAGCCTTGCATAAAAATGTCTTTAACCTGTTCTCACGTTTTAACCCATAGTTTAGGTGGGTAAAAAATATTCTTTACCATATGATCCAGCAATCCCACTCCTCAAGCATATATCTGGAAAAGACAAAACTATAATTTGGAAAAGATACATGCACCCCAATGTTCGTGGCAGCACTATTTACAATAGCCAAGACATGGAAGCAGCCTAAATGTCCATCGACAGATGAATGGACAATGGAGATGTGGTACATATATATAATGGAATACTACTCAGCCACAAAAAAGAAAATGAAATTATGTCATTTGCAGCAACATGAATGGGCCCAGTGACTATCATACTGTATGAAGTAAGTCAGAAAGAGAAAGGAAAATATCATATCACTTATATGTGGAATTTTTTTAAATGATGCAAATGAACTTATTTACAAAACAGAAACAGACTCACAGACATAGGAAAAAAACGGTTATCAAAGGGGAAGCAGGGGGAGAGATAAATTAGGAGTTTGGGATTAACAGATACACACTACTATATACAAAATAGATAAACCACAAGGACCTACTGTATAGCACAGGGAACTGTATTCAATATCCTGTGATAATCTATAATGGAAAAGAATCTTAAAATATATATAAATATATATATATGAATCACTTTGCTGTACACCTGAAACTAACACAACATTGCAATCACCTATATGTCAATTAAAAAATCCTAAACTGGAAAAACATCCTCTCTTAGAATTTTGAGGGTTTCCCACATTGTCTTCCAGCTTCCACTGTTGAGAAGTCTGGTCCCATCCTAATTACCAGATCCTCTGATGTTCTGAAATTTCACAATGAGGTACCAAATGGTCATCTACTTGTGGCTTGGGGGCTCTGAATGACTTCCTTCAAGATTGGAAACTATTCTTCAGTTCCAGGATATTTCCTGGAATTACTGCCAATTTCCTCCCCTCCGTTTTCTCTGTTCTTTCATTCTAATATTCATTCCAATCTTGAATCTTGTTAATCTCCCTCATTTTCCCTTTGATGCCCCTTTACTCTTTAATCGACCATCTAGGGTATTTCCTTGAATTCCTCTTCTAGCTCTTCCATGGAGTTTTACAATCTAATTTCAAGAGGCTCTCTTTAATTCTTTGAATATTCCCTTTTTCCATCCTACCTTGTTCCATAGATGCAAAATCTTCTATTATATCCCTGAGGCCATTCATGATTTTTTTTTTTTTGTAAGATGTTTCTTCTCTCCTTTGTAAGAGCAGGTATTTTTCTTCCTTGCTTAGTTTGGGTCTCTACTGTTTTATATTAGCTGCCTTCCTCAGAAGTCTGGTAATACTTTGTGGTTTCTCATGTTTATGAGTGGGGAATGAAAAGGCTGACTGGCCTCTCAGGGCGCACGGGTGAAGACTGTACACCTTGGGAACCACTGCACAGAGACCCAGCTGCGTCCTTCCCAAAGGAAACCCCAATGTGTCTTTAAGTCTTTGCTCTCAGGTTGGTCAAATTACACAGAGGAGGATTCTCCCATATGCTAACAAGAGGGCTGGGGGCTGGGGGCAGGGGCGGGGGTGGGGGGGTCCCGCCTACTGACACTGGTTTAGAAGGGAACATCCCAGAAACACAGTCATTTTCTTCCCTGCAGTGCAGGCTCTGAGAAACAAGATCTCCCTCCTAAATCCACAACATAAAAAGCTGTGCAGCCCCAATTTCAGATCTCCAGACGTGTGTCAATAAATTTTCTCCTTTCCCTAAGCTAGTGCTAGTACCCCATTTTTCTCCTTGATTTCTTTATTAGACGTGATAAATGTTAAACTATCATTGTGCAACTAGACTTTGAAACCAAGATTCTCAAAGTTCAGGTGAAGAAGTGAAACTTTACATTGGATTAATGAAGATACCTTAGCATTAGAAATCATTCTTCTCTCCATTCATCCAAAGGCAAGGTCCAAAGACGTACTACTCAGAAGAACTCACTCCAGTGAGCGTTATTTTAATACCAATGAAAGAAATGTTGCACTTCTTTTCAAGTTACCCAATTATCCAGTCCTTTCAAAGGGACCTGCCTTAAACTAGTTCAAGGAACGGGCAATTTTCCTACCGATGAACATGCTTACAGTTTCAAGCTTGCTACTCAGAAACGCGAAAAAAATGTTTGCAGTTGTTTTGTTTTTGTTTTTGTTTTTTTTTGTGGTATGCGGGCCTCCCTCTGTTGCGGCCTCTCCCGCTGCGGAGCACAGGCTCCGGACGCGCAGGCCCAGCGGCCATGGCTCACGGGCCCAGCCGCTCCGCGGCACGTGGGATCTTCCCGGACCGGGGCGCGAACCCGGTTCCCCTGCATCGGCAGGCGGACACGCAACCACTGTGCCACCAGGGGAAGCCCAGTTGTTTTGTTTTTTATGTGACCCTGAAGAGAGAATCTTCCCCAAACTGAAAATTAAAAGTGAAGGCCTAAACTAAAAGCTTATGGAATTCCAGACATACTCTAGCTGCCCTTGGAAACCTAACATGTCTAAATCACAGAGAAAACTGCCTCATTTCACACTCCAGGAATTTCAAAATGAGCACAGGACACCTAATCTGAGCTAAGACCTTTCCAAACATTTCCATCAAAATGGAAAATCTCAGAGGATTCTGAAGGATGCACAACCCAAGTTGTGACCAAAACCTGATCTCTGAAAATCACTGCTTCCATTTCCCTAAGAAGCAACATGCAAGTAACAGCCTGGGATCACAAGAGTCTCTGCAAGTACCATATTTGTAAATGGCTTTGAAGATGCAAAGAGGGGTTAAGCACCCAGGCACTTATCAAGGAAGGCTTCCTTCTATTTACACGCACCCTGTCACGCAGATCACTCTGTTAAGAATGCATGAAGCTCAGCTCTCCCCACTCTCACCAGCCAACACAGCCTCTCTCAGAAGAGACAGGCCTTCCTGATTCCATCATCAAGGGAGACGAACTGATTCTCTGGGGCAGAAGGTTCATGGAATTTGGCCATCCACCATATGCTCAGAGCTCGATTTACCTTGATTAGGACCACCATCTCCTGGCCATTTTGCAACTGGTTTTCATTGGGTTTTCACTCTAAATAGATTGAAATCTGACACAAACTGCTGCCCCAGCATAAGAAATGCTAATTTTTCACATCCCGATTCATACCTCCGTCCTAGGAAATAAGATATGTAGGGGATAAGAGGAGGTTGAGGAATAAATACCAGGGCTGGCGGTGGCCTACGATTCCCACAATAGCAAATTGTGTCCTCTGATTCATGGTTTTAACTGTCACCTCTTAACCTCCCAACCAAACGGCAAGTGTATCACTCCAGACTGAGCAAAATCGGTCGTTCAAAAGCGGGCGTGCGAAAAATGAGAAAATGAGCCTTCCAAGTTACTCGCTCAAGAGAAGAGAACACCTAATCAAGCTGCAGACTAGCTGTGCCCCATCCTGGAAGTTCATTGATTTATTTATTAACTATTTACCTATGAATTACTTATGTATGATTCACTACTTATTTACTGTCAAGATGGCGGAGGCCTTGAAAGACCCAATTAAATCTACTATACAATCAGTCTTTGCATCAAGGTAGTGACACAGGGTTTCTTCCACCAGAAATTTACTGCCAAGCCACAAAGGTAAACACCAACCTTAGGTGTGCTTATGACTGACATGAAATACTTGACACAGAAGAGCCTGGTTGTAGGACCTTATCAAAGAAGCATGACGTTTCAGAATTAACGCAGACATTTAGCGCTAACATCCTGGACAACCGCCAAACATAGGATTTCCCCGCCACCTACAAATATTAAGAGGAATGAATTACAGCATCGAACCAAGGCTGTAACAAAGCTAAGTAACCTCATATTCTACAGGAGAATTGCATCTCACATTACACACGTGTGCATATGAGTCATTTTAGGGAAGCTAGCCCATGTGTTGTATGTACAGTCATGAGAACTCAAGAAGTAAAGAAATCTTACAAAGGACCCTTCTGTAAGCTAGACATGCATAGATAACATCTAATCATCAGTACCTAATTTTCTGAGGGGATTTTTATGAATCAGATGACTTCGAGCAAGACAGATGCAGAGCAGTGATGCTTTGGGGATACCACGCAGTCATCCTGCCATCAACTAAGACACCGACGATGAAAAGTACCAATCAGGACTCTGCAAGCCCACCTCTGAAGGATGCAGCCAGAGAGTCACCGGGCCTGCAGGGTTCTGCGATGGAGCTGAAGACTCATGAAAGAACTGAAGAGCATTTCAGGTGCTGACTTTAAGCCATAGCTACATATCCATAAAACTGGGCACCACTCACATGGTATCAGTGATATCATTTAAATGCAGAAAGGAAATGTACTACAGTAATAAGATAGTAAATAATGAGATAGTAATAAGTGGAGCCCATCCAACTGCAAATCGTTATGCAAAGTCAATAATAACACCCTAATTTACTTTGGTTATAAAGAACTTGGGAAATGTAACAAACCCTACAGAAGACTGCAGAAGATCTGGTTTTACCTCATAATGTAACCATCACTAAGCAGAATGTACTCTTGGCCTTTTTAACTGCAACAACAAGCAACACTGTTCTCATCTGCAAAACACAGGGACTGTTCTAGAAGCCTCCTAAAGTCTCCCCTCCCACGCAAACATTTCAGGAAATCTGGGTTTTCCCAGACCTTCCTGGTTAAAAGTGTATGTAGTAGGAGAGAACAATATAGCATCCGCTCCAACGGAATAAAGACTCAAAAAAGGAAACAGTCACCACGGTCTAAACTGGATCCCAAAAGCTTTCGTAAAAGAGGGGGGTCGGGTCCCCAATGCCCAGCTGGCTACTCAAAGTGTACAATCTGCTACACTGCCCAAAGCTGCTCTAGTTCACAGTGCAGGGATGAAAAGGGGAAGAGGGCAGTCTGCATTTTGCAGCTGGCTGGGAAGAATAAAGCATATTGAAGGTTAAAGTTTTAAAGACAATAAATGACAAGGAGCAAAACTCAAGGCTCCAAACATTCTGTTACCCTACTTAGAGCCACTCTCTGGCCTCCAAGCAGAACATCAAATAACACAGAAAACCAGGGCTGGTAGGTTTGATTCCAGAGTTGGCTGTTTTTAGTAAGAGTGCTGTGGACTGCTGGAGACCAAGGTAGAGGGGAGCAGAGAAAAACGAGTTGCTCCATAACCATCAGCCTTTATTAAAATGATGGCATCCGGGGGGGTGAGATGAACTGGGAGATTGGGGTTGACATATATACCCGAATATGTATAAAATAGGTAACTAATAAGACACCTGCTATATAGCACAGGGAACTCCACTTTGCTGTACAGTAAAAAACTAACACAACATTGTAAAACAACTCTACCCCAATAAAAAGTAAATAAATAAATGATGGCATCCAGCTGTTCACATCTCCTTCCCTGAAATCGGGGAGCACATCTGGCAGGGGTTCAATCCATTAGGCGTGTGGCCCTGAAGGATCTTGGAAATTGTCAGCTTCAGTATGAAGCATCACCAGCTATGTTCTGCATAACTTTCTGTTCTGTTTCGTTAGCACACTGAGGTTGATGCTTCTTGGAAGACTCTGGGCCTGGCTGACAGACTCCTCCCAGGGCTCTACTCAGCTAAAAGAGCCCTCTCCCTGTCACCTGCCACCGGATAAATATCTGAAAAATCAACCCCCAAAACACAAAAAACAAAAATCAAAAAACCTGGGACGTAAGTCTCTCCAACCCACATCTTTTTATCTTCTGGGGCTTTAAAAAGGCTCTTCTTAATTAGGCCACGTGGAAAATTAAGGCTGAGAACTGAGAATAAGATGGACAAAGACAAAATATGCAGGATGAGGCCTGCAGCATTCAAAAAGGACCAAAATCAGGCTGACGGGTCAGTGGAAATCTTAGCAAATCGATCTGGGCAAAATGAGCACAACAGGGTCCAACCATTAGCCTGCAACAAAGAGCTAGAGGTTGGGGTGGTGATTTTACATCTGTGGTTTGTATGTTTACAAATAAAAGATGATGCATTATGAACGAATAACTATGCTTAGAAGCAGGTGAACTTTAACCTAGTGAGTTAATATCAACCATGTTAATTAAGAAAACAAGTGGGATGCCTGGAACAGTAAACATCTGCACTCTGGATCTCTTAACATCATCTTCAAGACCTCTGTCCTCCGGTTCACAAAGACACAGGTTAACTCTCTCCAGATACACCCTCACCTCCTCCCCATCCCACCTCGTACCTTCATTCTAAGGCTGCCCTTGTCCACTTCTCTGCCCTCAGAAAGGCAGTGTCTTCCCTACAGAAATGTATGCAAACACCAGAGGAATCCAACCGAAATTTTGGCACTGTGCTTTTCCCTCCATCCCCCTAGACTTTTCTACCACTCCACTCTTTGGTGTTGTTGTTATTGGCCGAGAGACATGCAGGATCTCATACTTCCCAGACCAGGGATAGAACCCGCGGCCCCTGCAGTGGAAGCACAGAGTCTTACCCACTGGACCAAGGTCACATGAAAAGCTCTGAACCAGAACTGGGGTTTCTAAATTCCCAAGACTGGTTCACTCTAACCATTAGGCCATAGTGTATTCACACCATCTTTTAGTGCACTTTCGAAAATAATGCCAAAGCCACTTTCTATGAAATTCCAGCTACTCTGCGTTGGCAGAACTTGACTTTTAAGGAAGTGAAATCAACTTCCACTCACATAGGGTAAGTGGAGCTGGCTTTGAGCTGTCAGCTTCAAGCGTGAGGTCAACTCACTGGAGGAGCCTGCAAGGAGCTGATCACCCAGGAGCAAAGAGAAGCAGAGTTGACCTAGACGTCCCAGGGAGAACAGCTTTGGGGTTTCATCTTCAGTTTCATACCACAGAAGAAAATAATCCAATAAAACATCAAGAACTTCAGTAGAATCTAGGAGACTGTGCTCACGAGAGGCCAATGCTATTTGGAAGGGAAAATTCGTACTTCCTTCCCCAGCTTTCCATGCTGTCTGCCTGATTTGCACTCTCCACTACTTCCGCGACTTGAGAAATTTTAAACTTATTCTCACCCTCATTAGTGGGTAGTGTCTTTCAGAGAGGAGGGGGGAAGAAAACAGACTTATATTAAAGCCAATTTTTTTTTTTTTTTGGCCGCGCCACGTGGCTTGTGGGATCTTAGTTCCCTGACCAGAAACTGAACCCAGGCCACGGCAGGGAAAGCACCGAGTCCTAACCACTGGACCACCAGGGAATTCCCAATTATTTTTTAAATCAAGATGAAATTTCAGAAATTCAATACTTTCCAAAGCTTTAATGGTCAAATCACGTGACTGTGAACAACATTCTTTCCCAACCCAGGAACACCACGTAATTTCGCTTCAAAATTTAAAAACAGTGACTTAAGCTCTGTTCTCCCATGACCGCCTGAACTGAATGCAAAAGGAAAATGCTCTAGTCTTACTCTGTTTCAATAAAATATTTTTAAAAAAACAAACCTATTTGTGTGGCCCTGTATAACCTCCCCCAAAGACTCAATAAATTACCGATAAAGATACCAGCACTCACCTATAATGATTAAATAAGCTAATGCACTTAAATTGCTAGGCGGTGTCTCACACATAGCAGATAATCAATATACACAGTTTCAAGACAGTTTAAGACTAGGATTGAAATCCTCACTCTCTCTCTTGCTCAAACTTGCTAGCAAGTGACTCAGGCTCCCTTTCCATCTCCCCATGTGCAAAATGGAGGTGACAACACTCATAACATAGAGGATATACAAATACAAACAACTCGAAGAGTGGCTGGCAAACAGTAGATGCTTAAATAAGTAGTTACTATTTTTTAAAATATATTATTCGGAGTAAACAGATAATTCCAAATCAGAGTAATCCCACAACCCTTTCAAATCCAAATGTGTGGTTTTTCAGTGGGCATCTGTTTGAATTATCTTTCACATGAGACTTTGTAGGAACTTGCACTTGGAATTTCAGATGCTCGTATTGTACCTGAAAGTGATTGAGCTCATAATTCAGTTTTGAATGAAACAGACAAAAAACAACAACTTGCCAAATTTAGGAGAAAGGATGCTTAAATAACCTTATAAGGTATCTTTTCTCAGCCAATACAACTGCAGGGGGAAAAATATCACAGGATACAAAATCTGTCCCACCGTCCCCCGTCCCACCAGCTCCAAACCCCTCCTTTGTAGTCACAATTGCTGATGCTCTTTGCCACTCTTTGCCACTTCAGAATTCACCAAATGCAAGGCATCTACCAAAACGTGTCACTTTTGTTTTTAAGAAAATCAAAAAGAATGAAACCAAAAGCACAATGGATTCTTTCTTTAAATCAGTGTCAAAGACATCTGTCTTATCACAAGAATAGAAACCTACATGACAAGAGAGCAATACCTTTACAGTAGTGAGTATCATCTTACCGGTAACATGAAGGACCATAACTATCAACGTATAGCGAAGAATTAGCACGTTTTAAAATTCTCTACGGGCTAACCAGATGGGGAGTATGATGGTGGCATCTTTTAATCAGAACACTGCTGTTGGGGGCTTCCCTGGTTGCGCAGTGATTGAGAATCTGCCTGCTAATAATGCAGGGGACACGGGCCCAGAGCCCTGGTCTGGGAGGATCCCACATGCCGCGGAGCAACTAGGCCCGTGAGCCACAACTACTGAGCCTGCGCGTCTGGAGCCCGCGCTCCGCAACGAGAGGCCGCGACAGTGAGAGGCCCGCGCACCGCAATGAAGAGTGGCCCCCGCTTGCCACAACTAGAGAAAGCCCTCGCACAGAAACGAAGACCCAACACAGCAAAAATAAATAAATTAATTAATAAACTCCTACCCCCAACATCTTCTTTAAAAAAAAAAAAAAAAAAAGAACACTGCTGTACTGATCATGCAAAACCAATCCTTTAAGAATTTTATTTGATAACTTTATATAAATCACATAACATTCCCTCTTAGGCCGCAAGCTCTAAATTGAGTATCTTCCCTTATTTACAATATACTGTCCTGTCTATAAACATCTTGTTTATTTACACGGACCTCCAAACAGCCAACACTTGGTTTAGCCAACAAGATCAAGTTTCCTAAGAATGTCCCAGGACATTATCAGTCTTACAAAGAGAGGAAGTACTTGCCCAGTGGCCCAGCCTGAAGGGCAGGAATGGAAAATGGAGGGTCAGATCTGATTCTTTCACTGGCTGGGTTACCTGGAGGCTGCAGCCATCCACCCGCACTATGAATATAATCAAATAAGGTCCAAGCACTCACCATGTCTGGGCAGGCGGGGTAGAGAGGGCTATTTGGAATGGCCCCTTCTAGTCCTAGGAATTATTAGAGCCAACTCAAATCAGGTTTTTCTTTATGGCCTGTATTCTTTATGACCTGGCCCAGGCCCTGCCATTATTGGGATTATATGTGAAGGCTAGAGTGGCGCGCCTCAATTTTCTCTACACCTCTCCTTTTCCAGAGCACAAGTGAAATCATGACCCCATGTGGAACTTGCATCCCTTAACAATAACCATGTTACTTCTGCACAGTGACCTGCATTCAAAGACATCCTCTGTAATGATGGCCAGTAATGTTTCCACCCTACCTTCCGGACAAGAGCCTAAAAGATGAATCACTTGAGCAGGTCTGCATAGATGTGTTGAACCACAGGTCTTTTTTTTTTTTTCCCAAATAGAACCATGGGGATCTCTCAGTGAGATTCCAGTCCAAAGCACCTATTTTGTAGATACGGAAGTTGAGGCTTAGAAAGATGACATCCAGTAACTGGTCCAAGGTCATACAGCCAGACGGAAGCATCGCTGAAACTAGAAGCCAGGCTTCCTCCTGATTCCGTCCTCTCCTCCTCTGTCAAGAATCTTCCTTACAAAACAGAGCTGTCACATCACGGGTCACCACTACAAATGCACAGATGGTTTGTCATGAAAAGTATAATTTCCCTAACCAGTTTTTCTTACTTGTAGAATGGGAACAGTAAGTTGCTACTAGGGCAATGTCGATGTACGAACAGTCAGAAAAAAACACACTGAATGTGTCTTGAACTATGGATCCTAGTTTCTTTTTGGGACAAGAACATTTTACACGTTCTTCTTTATGGCCTCTACACTGTTACGGGAACTCCAAAAGTTCCAAAAATAGTGAAATACTAAGAGAGAAATGGTATCTAATACTGGAACTGGAGGTAATTCAAATTCCACAGTAGACTATTTTTGTTCAAATTACTTAAAAAAAAAAAAAAGAACTCTTTTACTTTGAAATCTTCTGCGTTTTCACTACATGTGCTTCTCTGATCCCAAAAGCACCCTGTATCAATTCAAGGAAAGTCTCATTCACTTACTGCTCAGAGCAATGTTTCCATCACCCAGCATTTTTGCTCAGATTTAGCTAGTCCTTTGGGGACAATGGCACACAGGGAAAGGCGGAAAATGCCACCTCAACTAGAGTGGGCAAAATGGGATCTGATGACCCATCAGCACTCCCAGGACAGCAAAGGAAAGTCTTATTATAAAGAGAAAAGAGAAATCACCATGGTTTTCCCCTTTCTTCAGGACCCTCTTCTGCTTCCGGCTTCTTTTTTTTTTTTTTTTAAGTCAAGAACCGTAAAGCTAGTTACCATACAGCTGGTTTTGGGAAACAAGCAAGGTTTCCCAAAAAATTAGTCCACAATTTCTGCAAGAAAACATGAAGAGGAAAAGCCCTCTCTGATCAATTATTCCCATCATTAGTGAAATTCAGGTCCCAGCAGATGGCTTGTTTGAGGTTCAAGATGTGGGTAACCTAATGGGAAATGGGAAATACTCCTTTGTCACCCTTGCAAGTCTCAGCTGGCACTTCTAGAACAACACACATCAACACAGATTGGCTGATGGAACTCTTCTCTGGGGTAAGGGCTGCTGAATCGCCCTGCCACTGGGCAGTGGTTTCCACTGGCCCTGGAATGGGTTCCGCGCACAGCTTGGGTAGAGGACTGGAGGGTTTCTGGTGCTCATGGGTGTATGGTCCCCCGCCCACCCCGGGCCATCTTCCAGGCAGCGCCAGGGTCCCAGCAATGAACTAAGATAAAAATCTGAGACTACTTATTTCTGGAAAGGAGGAAGCAGAGTGTGTGCAAATTTAATGCTTCAAACGGAGAAAGTCGCAGATCTCCTATCTCAAAGGACAGCCTAGCCAGCAATTCCTTCTCATCACCAAGGCCTCTCCCCTCCCCCCCCGCACCTACCCGCTCCACCTCGCTCCCCACCCGGAAAGACTTCCCAAGAAACGGGGCCGAATTTGAGCCTGTTTTCGCTTTTTCTCCGACCTGGTGAAACCTGGGTCCATTTGCTTGGTACAGACACGCCAATCGGTCCCCCGGGTCCCTCCGCTACGGTGCAAGGGTGGAAGGGTGAGGGAAGGTAGAGGGCGGCGGCGATGGATCTGGATTCAGACAGGGTCTGCCCGCGTCGGAGGCAGTTTCCCACCAGTGGGCTCGGATCCGCCGCGGCTGCGCCGCTGGAACGGACAAAACGCGGCGCGGGGACCAAGCTCTCCGGAGTCGGGGCGGAGCGCGGGGCCTGGAGCCCCAGACCCTCAAAGGCGCCGGCGCTCGGGGTCCAGGGAGGCACCGCGGGGGACGCCCGGGTGGGTGAGCAGTCTCACTTCTGCACTGAAAGGAACGAGTAGCCCTGCGGCCAGCCCCTGGCGCCCTGCCCTTCCCGGAATCCCACCCAACTCTATAAACCCAAAGATCCCGAAAATTCCGAAAGCGAAACTGCAAGCAGGGCTACAGAAGTTTGGAAACGGCCTCCCAGGCTTCCCGGCGTCGTGTCCGGACTCCCGACACCACCAATGTGGTCAAGGACGAGCGCCCCTGAGAGTGGCCATCGCTCCGCAAGGCCACCCTCCGCGTCCCCGGGGCACCTCCCTGCGTTTTTTACGCGTGAAAGTCCCCGGCCCTGGTTTCGGGGCGGGGGTCGGCCGTGCTCCTGCCTCGTCTCGGTTCCTCCCTCCTCCCGCTCCTACCCAAGAGACGGAAAACTTGGGCCCTGCGAGAATCCTGTGGAATGTTCTTCGCAGTCGGTTGTATGTTCGCTTCCACCGCACAGCTCGGTGCAAAATCGAAGGTTTCGGGGCGTTGGAGTGAATTATGCGCTTGTCAGCCGCGACGTCAGGAGGACGAGGGGAGGGGTTCCCGGCTGAAACTGCAGTTTACAAGCACAGAGCCATCTTAGGCTGGTTTCCACTTGCGCGAAGCCCACGGGAGAGCTGTCCCCGGAGGGACGCGCGGGACCGGAGCGCCGCGGACGCGCCGCGAACTCGGCCCGGGGGCTGGGGGTGCGAAGCGCGTCTGGGCCTGAGGGTCGCGGATCGCTCAGCCCCGCCGCCCAGGTCGGAGGGAAAATTTGCCGCGGGGTCTCGCATTTGGTGATGCTTCCCCCCAGGCCCCACCCACGGGCCGCCGCGAGGGACTGGCCTGTCCGACAGCGCGGCGTCCGTCTAAGTGGGAAGACAAGCTGACCCCATCGATCCTCCCTCCAGGCCTCTGAAAATGCCCAGAGACCACGTTTCTGCGGTAACTACAGACCTGGCCAGCGCTATCTTTTTAACCCGATGATTTAAAATCATCTTGGCGCACTAGGAAGACGCCCCATCAGGCCACGGGCACAGAGAAGGTCCCCCGGACCGGCCCTCGCCTGGCCCTGGGGACGGCGCGCGGCCGCCGTGTGGCCCCAGTCCCCCAGGTCCACCCCGCTGGCACCGCTGCGCGACCTCCGCTCCGCGGCTGCATCCTGGCCACTAGCGACCCCTGTCGGGGACCCCAGTTCCCAACTAAGGGCGCTCGGTTTGCTTGCTTTCCCTCGGGCTCCACTCACAAGCTCCGACTTTGCCCTCAAACTCCGCTCCCTGACCCTCTCTGGGCCCGGAGGCCGGCCTTTCCCCGGCACCTCGCCGCCCTCTCAAAGCCCAAGGCGACACCCCCGCTCGCTCGCCGAGAAGGCCCCTAGCGGATCCAGCACTCTCGGAGCCCGATCAGAGCAAGGGACACTTTCTTCCGCTAACGCTCTCCCCATCCCCCACCGCCCCTAGAGCGCAACTCCAAAAGCAACTCCTCCCCTCCCCCCTGCACGCTATGCAGCGGAGGTCCGCGCGCCCCCGCCCTTCCGCCGCTGCACTTTCACTCCCCCACCCCACCCACCAAGCCCCGGACGCCGGCCCCCCCACCGCGGCGCGAACTGCACCGGGTGCCCACCGCTAACTGCAGCGCGCCCCCTGCACACAGAACCCCACGGGCGTCTGCAGTCCGACTTCACCCGAAACCGTGGACAGTGAGTCCTTTTAATAAGCACCTCCCCGCTCCACCTACCGGGCTTTACGCACACAGGATCCAGCATACAGAGAAAGAGAACCGGTCTCCTAGAAAGCCGAAATAAATCATTCCCTCTACCCTCATGTATTTTGCACCACGTGTCAGCAGTTTGTCATGTCAAATCATGGTAGGGTCTGGTTGCAAGACGCACACACGAATTCAGGGCGGATCTCTTTGGCACCCTCCCCGCCAACTACACACACAGGTATGCACACTGATCCAAAGGCACACAGAGCAGTTGTGCTCGGATGCCCCGGTCCGGGCCAGCGGGACCCCTCTCCCCTTTAGCAATGGACTGGACACACGCAGACTCTAACCACGGAAAAAATTAGGGCAGCTCATTCCCTCTCTTTTTTCCCATTTAATTCGCTAAAGCAGCTACTGGAGTAGTCAAAGAGAGTTGAAACTAAGAGATGGCACCTCCGGTTGGGTTTTTTCCCACCTCAAAACCTTTATTTTCAGTTTTTAAAAGCCACCTTAGCCCGCCATATTGAAACTGGCACAGCTTCTAAATACTCCTTCCCCGCCGTTGCTTCCAAGAAAACACGAGTACGGATCGGGCTCTGGACTTGCGTCTGGCCACCGCAAATCAACCACTTCCCTCACCTAAGGCTTCCCCTTTCTCCGGTTAATCCCCTCCCGCCGCCTCGGGTCAAAAATCAGTAAATATATCTAGCAGTTCCTACAGTTGTTTTTTTGGCGGATTTTACCAACACACACACACACACACACACACACACACACACACACACACACACACACATTAAAAAAATAAACTCCAAAGCCAGATCAGATTAGTAATTTTGAAAGGTCATATGAGAGTAGACAACAGGAAAGCCCCAGTGACAGGATATTACTTTAACGTAAAAGAAAAAAAATAATAATAATAAAAAGAAAAAAAAGAACAAAAAGATCATCCATGCGGGAGCACGCTCCGAAACTACTACTGACAATTTCATTTCAGCTGCACAGGCAAATGTTTCCAAAGGGGGGATTCCGAATGTGTCCACGATTTTTAACCCCCTTGATGGTTGGTCTCCAGTCCTCACCCCACCATCTTCTCCCCCACTCCCCCCGCCACCCCAAACACACACACACCAAAAAAAAAAAAAAAAAAAAAAAAAAAGGAAGAAGAAAGAGACCCCAACGAGAGAGCGCGGGGTAGCAAGGGCAGCTGCGTCGCTAAAATGAGCGCACAAATGAGGAAGGCGGGTGGCAGGAGGGGACAGCTTGCCCCCGGGGAGGAGGACACTTTGCAACTACGGACGGACCCCCGCAAGGCCGGGCTTTGCAAAGCCGAGGGACCGGGGGAAGGGGACAGGGGGAGCAAAAATGACAACCCGGAGCGCAGAGCGGACTTTGGGGCTCTGCTCCAGTGCTGTCGCTTTCTCCTCCTGTCCTTCCCTTTCGCTCCTCTCCCTCAGCACCCCCTCCTCCAGTCCCCCGGCCCCGGGCTGGCTCCAGCTTCCCTTTTTTTCGGAGCTGGAAAAAAGAAGCTGACCGGCGCGCTCAACCTGCGGGCCGGAGGTCTGCTCGCTGGGCTGGCTGGGCGCGGGGACAGCGACCGCGCGGCGTCCTACCTGATGAAGTTCGTCCTCCCCGCGGCGTGGACCAAGACCCCGGGCGCCGCCGTGGCGGGGGGGGACACCGGCCTCACCCGCTAGCTCTGCTTTGCTCGCTCCCCGCCCGCCGCCTCCCTAGCGCGCCCGCTCCACTCCGCCGACTCCCACTACAGCCTCATTCCAATATGGCATCCTCTCTGTGCGCATGCCCGGCACTCTTTTTTAAGATTATTATTTTGTGTGTGTGCAGCGAACTCCTTCAACGACCTTTTCCAAGCGCTTGCAGAACGTCTTAAGCCAATTAGCCTGCGGGACGTTCCGCCCTCCTTCCATTGCCCCCGCTGTGACGCCCCCCCTGTGACGCCCCCGCGTCTGGGCACATTCCCCCCACACACACACACACACACAGAGACACATTTCACGCTTTCACTGCCCCCTCCCCGCCCCGCTCCCCTCCCTTTTTTTTCTTTAGCTCCCATCCATACACGATCTGCAGAAAGTTCCCATCACAGGCGTTTCCGCACACCCATCTGCAGGGAAATCTGGGCAAACTCCGCATCTCACTGGAACACTTTCTGTTTCGTCGGTTTGCAATCCCTCCGTGGACCAAATGCACAAACTTGCGCTTTATCCGCCGAAGGCTGGTTCCGAGCGGAGAGAAATTCAATTCTCTCCGCGACCCGCGTCCCGCCCACTGCGCCCCACCCGGCACTTAAATTGCGCTTTTTCTATGGAGATGGAAACATTTCCTGGCCCCTTAGGGACGGCGGGAGGGGTCGGGGAAAGGTTTTCCAGGGAAACGAGCCCAGAGGGGTCGGAAATTCAGCTGGGGTTGCTCGGGCCAGCTTGCCGCTGCGATCGGCAGGACACAGGTAACGAGGGTCGCCACGGCGTGTCCTGGGGAAATGTCCGGGCCGGGGCGACCGCAGAGGGCACCTGGCCTGGGCTGGCTCTTGTAGGGCGGGAAAGGAATCCTGCCCGAGAAAAACGTGGCCCTCTGCGATGGTGGGAGTGAAACAGGGGCAGCGCAGACGGGCGCAGGGCAGGGTTTCCCGGCGGCGTGTGCAGGTCCGCGGGCACTTTGCCCGGGGCGTGGGGGGAGGACAAAGTGGAGCTTCCCGGCCCGAGCAACGGCTGGGCAGAGACTGAACGTAATGTCCCCAATGCGGAAATGCTGGCGACGCCCGAGTGGGCAAGACGGAGAACTTCCGAAGGTGGGCTTTGCTGTACTAAGGAGCGAGGAGATGCTGCTGGGGGCTAGAATTTATTTCTGTGGGAAACGGAGAACTGACACGTTTTGTCAGGGTTTTTGCTCTATTGCCACAAGGGGTAAAAATCCCCCAGAGTCTCCCAGTTGTGTCCATCTCCTTCTTAAGAACGTCTCTCGCCGCGCTCTCCCCTGGCCCGGGCCGGGGGGGCCAGAGGACCCTGCGCTCCAAGGCTGCTTCGAGTTCGCAGCTCCGCCCTCCCTCCCAAGTCCTTCCACGTCCTTCCACCCCCGCGAGTCCTCGCGGACCGGAGACCTCAGGCACTAGAGGTCCTCGGAGGATAGGTGGGCGCTCTGAAGGGCGGGGGACAGGGCGCGGGGAGGACCGAGAGAGAGGAGGTCAGAGTCTGAGCGCGCGCGGGACGGGCGGGGTCCTGCCCTGGCGAGTCCTCTCCCCGACAGCGGGGCCCGGCTGGTCTAGAAGAACCGCGCGAGGGACGTGCCGGGAAACTGCTCCAGCCAAGCCACGCGGTCGCGAAGGCCCCTCCACCGAAACGGTGGGCGGAGCTCGGAGATCCTCGGGGGCTTCGGCGGCAGGGAGACGCCGCGCACTTGCAGTCTGGGCAAATTGTATTTCCCTGCATGTTGGAGGGCGCTCTGCGAGGTATAAAACGCCTTCGTCCTGTCACACGTCCATTCGAGGTACCACCTGAGACTCCGAAAGGACAAGCGACTCATAGTTCAAACTCCAGCCGGAGTCTGCATCCCCTCCAGCTTCCTGGCCCCCTCCTCTGGGGACATCCGACCTCTTTCACCTGAAGGTCACCGAAGGCGAAGAATCCTCAAACCGACCGCACCCCGTTCCTGCACATTAACCCTGTCGCCTGCACCCCCAAACTGCCTCCCTCTGTACTCTGAGACGGCTCCCAAACGAGTCCATGTTTGCACCGCGGCTACTAGGGATCCGGAATGGGGACTCCAGGCAGGCTTCTGGACTCCACCCCGGGTCTCGTCTTCTCGATCCTTCAACACACAGTCTGGCCCGTAGGCAGGGAGGGGGGCGGTGGACGGTGCCATCCCAAGGGGACTTAACAGCGCGGGAGACCCACCCCGCGCGCCCTTCCCTTCGACAGGGTCACCAGCTTCGGCACCGCTGAAGCGCAGCCGCAGCAGAGGGGCCTGAGAGCGAATCCCCTCCTCCAGCCAGCCCCGCTCCCCGCCGCGCTGTGTCCACCGCGGTGGCCATGGCTCTCCCTCGTGTGCCCCAAACCTCGCCGCGGGGCTCGGTCCCAGGACGGGGCAGAGGATCGCTCCTCTCCCCCCCGCCAGGACTTCCGGGCGGCTCCAGTTTACAGAGAGGATGCACTTTCCCTCTCCAAGAGCTGCGGCGACATGAGCTGCAGCAGCCATTGCGCCGGCTCTAGGTTTGTTTACCAGTTTTGAGTCATTATTATAAACGGAATGTTATTTCATCAAAATAAGAAACAATTGCAGAAGGACACCGAATCCCTAACTCGATGGCCTGTGCATACATTATCTTACGATTCCTCCAAAGTACTGGGGTCTCTTTATGTTTTGGGTACTCAGACCCCTGTATAACTTTGCCCGTGAGTCTGGAGAACAGTGTGGAGGAGTTAGATTTTTTTATATTTATCGAGATTAAGAAATAAAATCATGAAGCCACAATACACGATGGTCATCACATTGTTACCTCCAAGAATCTCAACGTAGTCTAGGGTGAAATTTCTCAAAGTTCGGCAACCTTCTACTTTCATATTGCTTTTCCCACGTGACTTCTTGAACGTTCCTTGGCTCTTTATTTTGCATTCTGCCTCCATTCTCCTCTATCCAAGGACATCAATGAGGCAGAAGAAATTGGTTCGAAGACTCCCCGAGGTAATTAACGCGGCCCTTCATCCCATTCCAATACCTTCCCAGTTTCATTTTTATTTCAGAAGCAGATACTTTAGGGATGTGAGTCTCCAGATGTAGAATCCACCCTAAATCAATTAAAGAAAGGCGTGGGGGTGGGGGGGTGGGAGAGAAAGCAGCAGAGTTAGCCAAAGATAAAGCCTCCGTAAAAACTGGGACTGTTTCAAAGTAAAGAAGGTATAATACATTCCAAATCAAGAAGTTCAACCACGTAAATCTCATGATAAACGCCACGAGATTTCTCTGTAAATTGTTAACATTTTCTAAAAATCTTGGCAAAAATAAGGCTTTGATCACACTAACTGAGTGTAACTTACTTCATGCCTAAACAATGGTTATGCCATGAATTATATCACTTTTAAAATACACCTACACATCTAATTTATGCCTTCCAAGGGACTTTGGAATTCTTTCCTATGAATGAGACTAAAGTATATAAAATATTAAAATTATATTTGCTAACTGGAAAATATTTAGGAATAAAAATAACAGTTGAAAAGTTTCCCACTCATTATTCTGTGTGTTTCAAAAAGTATTGCAGAAGATTCGAAAACTATATGCATATTATTTATCTTATTTATTCTAAAGACATATGATTACTTAAATCTTGTCACAGTAATCTTCACACCAAGAAGAATGTTGGTCAATTTGCTCATAATTACTCCATGTTTAAGTTATCGTATGAGGAAATGCCCTAAAGAAAATGAACCATTTTGCTTCCTTAACATAGAGAATCTCTGAGATATTAGACTTAAATTAGCTTAACATAGCAGAAGGATGGAAAAGTGTCCCCCAAAAGCCCTTGAAAATAAACAAATATTTGAAGAATGTATGCAATCTTCTTTTTGCTGGAGGCTTGGGATCTTAACACATTGTCTCTTAGGCCAGGTGAGATTGTGTTTTTCCGTCACCCCTCCTGAGGTCACTAAGAGTGAAATCTGAAGACACTCCCTTATTTTTTTCACCCTTTTCTCCTATACCCATTCAAGCACTTAGCTCCTGGATTGGGAGTCAAATGACCTCATCCCCGCTTCATCACTAATTTCCTGTGTGACCTATGTAAATCAAATGATGTCTCTGTGCCATTCTTTTCTCATGGGTAAAGGAGATTGGACTAGATGTTCTGTAAAGTCCTTTCAAACTCTAAAGAGTGCTTATCAATCTACCCCGGCCCAAAGCCACAGATTGTTTTCCGTAATATCCTAACACCATCTCTACCAATTAAAAATAGCCAAGGTGTAAACCCTGGGATCACAAAGAGGAAAAAAAAGGAACAGATCTGTAGGGGAAACACCTTCTTTGCCCTCCTGATCAGTAGTAAAGGTATTGCTCGAGTCATATTTTTGCCTCATTTAGATTACTGTTGTGTTTTTGTATTTACCGTATGGGTTTTTGTTTGCCCATCTAAGTGTCTGGGCCGAGGTACCTGAGAGTCACTGAGAAAAGCCTGGGTGATGGAGCTCACTATTTAAATGGGTAAATGAGGGTAGTCGTGAGTAAGGGCTCCACAAAGATATCACCTGGAGCACTTTCTCATCCATTTCTAAAAATTCCAGAAACCCACCGTTGCTTCCTGTACAGTATGAAGAAATTTCAGGCTTCCTTGACAAGAGAAAAAAATAACAGCGCACACACAGGGTGTATTAAAAAAAAAATTTAGTGATGTCTGAACTCTCCTAGGACATTTATTTAAAGAGCAGAGATGGTTTAGCTGTGAAAGTGCCAGTTTTGACTGATGGCTTCTTTTTCACTGAGGAAGACGAACATTATGACAAAAGTCACATCCAGCTTCTGAGGCTACTTGTATTGGCTGTCTAGTATCACATACTCCACTTGTGAGTCTTACTTTATATGAAGCAGAATATTCTAGATCTTGCAGCCTGGCTTCCAGCCCTTTTGAGAGGCAAGGAAGCCTGAGTCCAGGGAGGTGAAATGACAGAGGTCTCACCTACAGCTGCAGAGCAGGGCCTGGCCTTTCACTCTTGCACTCCATTAAAGAAGGAGAAAGAGGAGGGGAGATTTATTTAGCATCTATTTTGTGCCAGATGCTCTTCTAGGTGTCTTTACATACGTGATAGCATTTAATATGTTCTAGTCTCTGTTTTGTGTAATGTCTCCTTTAAATGGTTTTTAAATATGTTTTAAGCATGTATTCCTTAACATACAAACCGGGACTCTGATCCATGGTCATGTGTCATGTAAGCATGTGTCACGTTTTACGTGGCAGAGCTGGAGTTGTCTGCAATTATTTACATTCTCTATAACTGAGGCTATTTATTGACCAATACAAACACATACACACACCAGAAACCAGCACAGGTCAGGGGTATGGTTTATGACCCAGGCTCAGTTTTGCCTCTGCAAGTTAACTAACCTGAGTGAGATTGAATCAGGCACTGTGCAAAAGTATAAAAAGTCCCCTTGGACTTATAACATAAAATAGACTAAACAAATTAAAATGGGTAACCAAAATCCCACATCAAAAAGTGGGTTTCACGTAAAAGCAAGTAGACAGTTTTTGTTATATGCACCCGCTACCTTCATAAATCCCCAACTATGCTAAATAGAGAAGAAATATCAGCGTCAGGACACTGGACAATGCAGCTTTATTGTAGCCTCAAAGCCCCCAACCTATTCGATTTTACTGTAATAAGTCGCTTTAGTGCATCTCACTACAGAAATAATTATTCTGGTCAAAGAAATAATAGTTAATAGACCCATAAAGCCTTGATTTGCAGTGCCATCTACTGGAAACAAATTTTGACTTGCTTTCAGATTTTTTAATATAGTTTTTTTTTGTTTTTTTTGTGGTGTGTTGGGAATGCAGCTATCGGGTAAAGGAAGAATTCAGTGCTTACTGTATTTGATTAGAGATAACAATTTGGCAGCTGTAGTTTTAAGTAAACTGAAATATATTCATATGAAATCATTCCGTTTTTGAATAACATATAGAGTACATAACATGTTTCTTTGGAAAGTAAAACCTCTTCCATTTTTTAAAATGGGTCATTACAAGTAGCTTTTCAGTAGAGTGCTGTGATTTTTTTCCTTATCCCTGTAAAGATTAATTTTTACACTTGTAAATGCTTCTGAAATAAAGTTGATAAGTTCTTAGAGGTTTTCATTTTAATTTCATACCCTGCCGGGGAGGGACTCAAGGATTTTTCAAGGTTTCCCAAGCCAATTTCTTGACAAGGTAAATGTATTAAAAATTAGATATAGAAGAAAATTAACTCCTGGTAAGTAAAAATCAACCTCAAATATTTATTGAGTGCTGCCTGTATTCATGTTATTTAAGAGGCAAAATGGTTTGCGCTGAAGATTGGGCTGCATTAGGCATTACTCAGAGCTAACAGGTATCTTTTTGCCAAACTCACCAGAGGCCTTCAGAAAACTCCCTGGTTCTACTGAATCCACATCTGCCCCCTAAGACAGTATGTTAGAATGGAAAGAACTTGGACTGGGAATTCCCTGGTAGTCCAGTGGTTAGGACTCTGCGCTTTCACTCTGGGGGCACGACCATAAGTTTTAAAAGAAAGAACTTGGACTGGAAGCCAGAAGGACTTGTACTTAAATCCCAGGTCTGCCATCTTTGGTTTCCCTTTGTCTCTGTCTGTCTGTCTCTCTGTCTCTGTGTCTCTCTCTCCTTCCTCCCTCTCTACCTGTCTCTGTGTAAAAATGGATTAAATTTCTCTTTCAGAGAGAAGGACTGGCACATAAGAGAAGCTTCAGAAGTACTACCTGCTCCAAAATATTACCTGCTCCATCTCCCATCTGCCACTTGCTCAAAATATGCATTGTTCGTAAACTTCTAGTACAATCTTGTAACATTTTAAAATTCGTGTTTAATAACTACAGGTTGAACGATTGGATCAAATCATATCCCCAATTTATTTTCTGCACCACCAAGGTCTTGCACCCTGTGTGATCATTTCAGCCACTTCCTCGTTGACCATCTTCTCCTGTTATCTTTATTCTTACTTCACTATTCAATAGTTTCCTCTCCTGAAAATGTAAATAAAATATTCCAGAACAAGAATGGGGCTAGCAACTGATTCATATGATATTAAAAGGCTTTAAGTTAGATTCTGCTTCTTGGAAGCAACGTGTTCACGCATACCAATGCTATACTACTTTTGTGAAAAGTTGTCCATCTCTAAAAGTCTAACAAATTTTAACACCCAGTTTGAAAAGCAGACAACAGCACCAATAACCACCTCCTAGAACACTGTTTTAGATTCACATGTGATGGATCATACAATAATACTACAGCCCAAAATAGTGAAAAAAAGGTATAAGGAATGAAGAGACTTGCATTCAAATCCCAGTGGTGTCCCCTAATAGATTCTTTATAAGTCAATGAATTTCTCTGAGCCTCAGATTTACCAACTGTGAAATGGACATAATAGCATCTTACCTCATAGGAATGAGAGAATTTAAGGAAATGTATTGTAATAATATACCCAGTGATATAAAGCTTTGACTTGGGTACTAAAAAATAAAAACACATTTCCTTTAATCCTCCTGTTTTGTTTAATAATCAACTAAGTTTTTCAAGTCTAGCCCAAACCATGAGTCAAAGAAATCATAGAAAAAGACATGTTGTGAGGCAATGCTGTAGTCCAAGTCATTGTAAGTTATTGTCTGTTTTATTCCAAACACTGTGCTACACACTATTTGCTTTCATATTTGTACTGGTTTCAAACTGCTCTGGACTCGTAGAAGCAACAGACCTATAAAAATGGAATGTATGGTTGTTATTTCTTAAGAATCTTTTGTTGGTGTGCCTTCAGCTGCTAAAAAGAACAAAAGAAAGAAAGAAAATCTGTGAAACCAGGAATTCTTTGAGACAGAAATATCTCCATCTTTCTTCTCTTGACTCAAAGTAGCATAAATCACATTGAAAGAGCCAATATTTTCTAGTTTAAAAAAATGCCAGGTTTTTTCTCTTCATTCCATTTGTCAATTAAAAGAATGCTTCTGACAAAATTTTTGTAGTGAAAAAATACATATCTGAAGATCACAACCAGAATCTGACATTTACCATGGTAATTTGTACACAGAAAAAGCTCAGTGAATGTTTGTGGAATTTGGTCTTGGCTTTGGCCTTGACCTGAATGTAAACTATGGAGTGAGGCACCTCCCTTTCTTCCCCTTCTGTACAAGGAGCGGGATATTATCATGCATACACTTTTGGAAAGATTGTATGAAAGTCATCACAGTTTTGTCGCTTTTTTAGCTTCTTGGAAGAAAAAGGATGATAAGGATTCTGTTTTTTGAAAGCAAAGGTTGTTTGCATAGCTTCTGAGTGACCCATTGCTTGCACTCTTCGGGTTTATTTACTTTCTGTTTTGTTGCTCTGGAACAGGAGGAAACAGACTGCCGGGTAGAAGTCCCAGCAGCAGGCTGCCGATGCTTTTAATAAGAAAGCTATTTTTATAAACTGAATTTTAGTGACAAAACAATGTGGGGATGCTGTGCCCTGCAGTGTGGTCTGTACTCTTAAAAATCTGTGGATAAATGAGTGTCAAACTGGGGAACCTTAGAGGTGTAAAGACCTCAAAATCTTTCTCATCGCCAACGCTGCAGTAGCATTTTGCCAGCTTCAAAGAATGATGCAAATCTGAGCCACTATTAATATTGTTCTTATTCCATCTTGAGCCTCAGTGCTGGGCTCTTGTGAGAGAACTTGCTGGTACACGGGCAACTTCATCTCAACACAACCCTGATTGTATTGCTTTAAAAAGTGTGATGAACTGGGAGATTGGGGTTGACATATATACACTAATATGTATAAAATGGATAACTAATAAGAACCTGCTGTATAAAAATATAAATTAAATTAAATTGAAAAAATAAAATTAAAACGTCCATTTTCCCACAAAAAAATAAAAATTAAAAAATAAAAAGTAAGGTGAGGGGAATTCCCTGGCGGTCCAGTGGTTGGGACTGTGCAGTCACACTGACCAGGGCCCAGGTTCAGTCCCTGGTTGGGGAACTAAGATCTCACAAGCTGTGCGGCACAGCCAAAAAAAAAAAAAAAAAAAAAATCACACAAAAATTAAAAGTAAGGTGTCCACCTTGACGGACACTCTAAAGAGCGAATAGTTCAGAGAAGTGAGCCTTCCTCTTCACAAAAAGTATAAAATGTCTTTTTGTATTTTCCCTAGAGAAGGCAATGAGAGGTAAATTTCCCATTGTTGTTCATGTTTTTTATGGTGGCTTTCTTTAATGTTCACCTGGCATTCAATGTCATGGCCCCAGGCCAGAAATGTTAATGGTAAAGAGGTCTTATGCAGTCATGGCCGGGAGTAGAAAGAGAATTGAATTTTCCAGTTTATCACAGGAAAAGCACACACATTCATTTGTAAATGAATTTATTAAAAAAGGTATATCCTTAGACCACCAGCTTGAGGATAAAGCTGGGGGTGAATAAATGGCACCAGCACTGTGATGCCTAAACCCCTCAACTTTCTTCCCTCTTGCAAAAGTGTGAGTGAACTGAACTTGGGGTTTGGAGGTTTTGACAGTTAATTTTCTGTGTCTACTTGGCTGGGCCACAGTGCCAGATGTTTGGTCAAACATTATTCTGGATGTTTCTGTGAAAGTGTTTTTGGGGATTGGATAAACATTTGAATCGGTGGATTTTGAGTAAAGCAGCTTATCCTCTTGGTATCAATGGGCCTCATCTGATCAGTTGATGGCTTTAGCAGAGCAAAGCCTGGCCTCCCCTAAGCAAGGGGGAATTCTGCAAGGGATAGCCTTAGACTTGACCTGACATATCTCGGCATCGATGATATGGGCCTGTGGAGTTGCCACGACTGGCCGACGCTTGGCCAAGTATTGATTTAGACTCTTCTGGGGCCACTTAGGGGATGAACCCCTGGGTATGGTGTATGGCCCATCTGATTCCAGTTTTCTGCTCTGGTACTTATTCATGTTATTTTATCATACCACATTGTTTTATTATTAATGACTAAAGATAGGTGGATTTTTAAAAATCCATCTTTTTTTTTTTTTTTTTTTTTTTTGTGTGTGTGTGGTATGCCGGCCTCCCTCTGTTGTGGCCTCTCCCGTTGCGGAGCACAGGCTCCGGACGCGCAGGCTCAGCGGCCACGGCTCACGGGCCCAGCCGCTCCGCGGCATGTGGGATCTTCCCGGACCGGGGCACGAACCCGGTTCTCCTGCATCGGCAGGCGTACTCGCAACCACTGCGCCACCAGGGAAGCCCATCATCATTATATTTATAAACTGCCATATTGACGACTATAGTTGAGTCACCATTTCTGATACTTTCATATTTTACCTAGTACGTTTCAGTTTTGTTTCAGTAAACAGCAGTCTGGCAGTCACTATATGCTGCAGCATGCTTCGACCCCACCTTCAAAATGTATTCCATGCTCCCTCACCTCCTCCCTCCCTAGTTCAAGCCGTCAGGCTCCCCAAGCCTCCAGGTCAGCCAGCTCAGCAGTGACCCCCAAACCAGCTTTCCTGCTTCTCCTCTTGCCCCCAGCCATCGGGTCCCTACACAGAGGCATAGGAGAGAGCCCTGGAAGAGTAAATCAAGCCACGCCATTCACTGCCCAAAACTCTCCAGTGGTTTCCCACCTGACCCGGGTGAGATCTCACATCCGCTCACAGCCTTTGTGCCTCCTACTTCCGCCTTTCTCTCTGTCCTGTCCACTCTGCTCCCCTCCCTGGCTTCTCCCAGAGCTGGGTCAGCTGTTCCTTGGACAGGCTGAGCGCAGCCCTTTCTTAGGGCCTTTTCCTTCACCCTTCCTCCGCCTGGACTACGGTTGCTCAAGTACTGGCCCACTTGTTCCTTTATCACCTCCAGGTTTCTACTTCCTTCTATATTTAAAAACACACTTCCCCCAGAGCCTCTATATCTTGCTTTATTTTCCTTCACAGGACTTACCATCATCCATATCATATTATTTTTAAGAAATTTTATCATCCGTCTCTCCCACTGCAAAAGCAGTGCTCTGGACTGAAAAAACAATGCACGTGAGAGTTGCAAGTTAAGTTTTATTTGGGGCAAAATGAGGACTGTAGCCCAGGAGACAGCATCTCAGATAGCTCTAAGGAACTGCTCCAGAGAGGTGGAGGGGAGGTCAGTATTGTTTATGACTTTAGTGAATAGGGACACGTGCATCAAGCACACATGTTGGCAGAGGCTGGCTGCTAGTCAGGAGGAGAAGATGTCACTGTTAACGATTAGTGCTTTTCTAGATGAGAGGAAATACAAGAATTCGGGCTCATAAAATCTTCTCCTGAAAATATCTAACTATCGGAAGGCCTGTTCTACTGGTTTTCCCGGAGCACAGAGGGCCTCGTTCCTGATCTCTGCCCTGAACTGTCAGGCTGTGTTGAAGGTCAGCGGCTACAGTGGTCAGTGACCTCATCCTCGTAGAGGCAGATGGCAAGGGCCAATTTTTAGTTGGCACCACGAAAGTAGGGACTTTCTCTTAACTATGGCTGTATCCTCCACCCCTAGAACAGAGCCTGGCACACAGTAGGTGCTTTGTAAATATCTGTTGAATAAAAGGTGAAAGAAAGACCACAAAGTCTACCTGAATTAGGCTGAAGAAACATGGTTTACATAAATTCTAGATTTCACAAAATCTGCACATGTGGATCAAGCAGGGACATATTCAAGTACAGCACATTTTCTGAACCCCTGAGGGAGAGCAGAGGGTAGTTTTACAGTTGAGGAAGGCTTCTGCAGTGAGCACACAAGAAACCAAGCAACCCCAGGCACTTGCCCACTTTACCTTATGAAAAAAACACCTCTGTTTGATCCTTGCCATGGTTCCAAAAAAGGACTTGAAGCCAGAGCTGCAAATGTTCTTCCTTTCCTCCTGGAAGCTCCCACACTTCCAAAAGAAAATGTTTAACGTGTTTTTTGCTCATAAGCTTTTTTTTTTCTTTCAGGTTTGAAGGTAGATTGCAGGCATTATCCAAGACTTATCGCATCAGTTACTTTAATAGTTTGAATACAATGCCACATTATCCTCCAGCACTTGAAGAGAGTGGATCCTTTCAAAATAACCCATGAGGACTCAAGTATTCAGGAGGCTGGCAAAAATTAGACCTGCTATTGGTGTTAGTTCCAGGCTGCCCAGCTAACTTGTTGCACCATTCAGGAAGGCAAATCCTAGGTGAAAGACATGCACAGTACTGTCTAGTCTTTAATAACTCTACATGAACCTAATTAGGGTGATTGGTTTAATGCAAATGACTCTGAACCACAATTTAGGCTCAACTTCCTTTTCCTGCTCAGCCTTTCACCAGCTTTATGAGTTTGATGAGTGATGTAACCTTCCAGTGTAAGTTTCCTCATATTAAGGGGAGGTGGAGGGGGGAACTAAAGTTTGAATGAGGCCTTCTAAATCTAATATTTTCCATTCCACCCCCCCCCCATTTCTCTCCTCTTCTTATCATCTAGGCTGAGCCATCTAAAGAGCTCTTCTGATCCCCTTCAAATTCCAGCCCCACCCTCCTTAAGGAAAGCATTAACACCATATTCACCTTAACTACTTAGGAGTCCATTAGCAGAAGGAACGCTAATGCTACTTCAAAGATGAAGCAGTGAATTTCCTTTTGGAAAACAGAGAAAGAGAAATGAAATTCAACCATGGACTCAGTCACAACTTATAGGCAAGACCCACTCTCATCCTTTCCACCGTTTCCCTACCTGTGTACTGAAGGTGATGCTAGTGGCAAACACCTGCGCCTTCCAGCCATGGGGAAGCAAGAGTGACTCCATCCCTTTTCTCCTGCCTATAAACCACAATACGCCTCTCTCCCATGGAGGGAGAATTGAAAGGAAATAGCTCATTTCTTTATTCATGTTATGTTTCTTTTCAATCTCAACTTCACATGCAGAACTTTTGCCCCGCAGTTGAATTTCTAGAAGTATATTCTAGGAAAACAAGACAATCACACAAATATGTGTGTACAAAGATGTTCATCACAGGACCATACGGGGTCAATTAAACCAGCCAAGGCTCATGTGTATAATGAAACATAATACAGACATGAAAAATGAGTGTTGTACATTTATATTTATTGGCATGGAAAGCATTTTTAAAATATCATATATACCACAATCCTGTCTTCGTAAAAACAATACATGTATGTATGCCTAAAGAAGGAATCAGGTACCAAAGTGTTGTGTTCGTGGTAGCATTTGGAGTACTTTCATTTTCTACTTTATATCTTTCTATATATCGTGTAATGTCTATTACAATGTGCATCTATTCATTTAGAAAAATGTTTTTCATGGATAATACTTGCACAAGTTACAAAATTTAAAGGACACAAGAGTAAAACAATTAGAATTAAGGCTCCCTGCCTCTTGCAATCCCTTCCAGAAGACAATTACTGTTTCCTCTATCTTCTTTAATCTTCTGAGATAGTCTACACTTTTCCATATCAGAAAAACAATAATACTGGTTCCATTTTTGAAAAAATAATATCAGGAAAATTAAAATTAAGTCTTTGAACTTGAAATCAAGGACCCAAAGTAGTAATATAATGACTTGGATTTTCTTCTTTGTTTCGCAATAGAGCAGTGGCCAGGAAATATTGAATATATTTCCCAACTCTGGGGTGTGGAATAGGCCTTCTTTGTTATGTTGCATTTATTTAAGTATGTGTCTTTCTCCCTCATAAGACTATGCATACACATTTTTTGAGGACAGAATTTGTGTCATGCAATTTTTGTGTCCTCCACAGCGCCTATGTACAATAAAATAAATTAAAATAATATTTATACTATATCAAGATTTCATGTTATAAGGTTTCATTAATACTAGAGATTATCATGACTGCTAAATAATAATTTGTATACAGCAAGCAAGAAATATATCACTCCTTAAGAGCTAAATAAATGCATGTGGTCTGAAACAAGATCGGACAGTTTGATCTGGAGTGGAAGTGTTGACAAATACTTCAATGGTACTCACTCTGTGCCAAGTGTAGTTCTAAGCACTTGACAGGTATTAACTCATTTAATCTTCTTAACAATCCTGGGAAAAATTTACCCTATTTTACAAGGATAAGGAATAAAAGGCATAGAAGGAATTAAATAACTCAGCCAAGATGGTCACGTGGGCTCTGGGGAGGTGTTGCTTATGTTAGTAAGCCAGTATTTTTCACCTAAGCCTCTTAAAGTATTTTATAGCAGACAAATAGAAATAAAACCGTACTTCAATACAGCACTTAACGTTGTTGTGTGTTATAATGCCTAAAATAAATATCTTCATATTACAATGGAGCTGACAGCCCTGAATCTCTGCCTCTTGCTCTACAGCATCTAGACCACACTCCCTCACCTGTAAGAGTAAGAGTTGCCTCATTTACAGGTGACAGACCACAGTCCAAGAAACTGAAAGGAAAGATGATGAATGCTTGCCATTTAATGAGGCGTTCGTTGAGTAGTCAAAGAACATTCAAAGGGATCAAGGAGAAAGTTACTGGGTAGCGAGGTCATTGTATCAATGCCAGGGTCTGTGGTCTCACATTTAGGTGAGTTGAATTTAGTCTTTTCCAAGCTTGTGGTTTTTATTAAAACTTAACCACATCCAGCATTTGATGTAGACTGCAGAGAGACACTGTAAATAATTAACAGAAAAACCTAAGCTGGACCTTTTTTTTTTCCAGGATTCTGAGAGCAGTCGAGGTACCGAGTGTCCTAAATTCAACAGACAATTCAAGCAACGTGATGACAGAAACAGGAATCCTTGGGTCGTCTAACAAAATATCTTATAAAGAGGAAAGGAAATGTGTGAATTATCATCATTACCAAAACACGGTGCTTGGACCAGCATCACTGGCTCTGCTTCATAGCTGAGTAGATAGATGCTTAGGGTCCCACCCTGGAAACCTCCTGAATTCAAATCTGCAGTTTATCAACACCCCTAGATGGTTCAAATGCACCATTACAGTTTGAGACACACTGATCTAGTTTAATTCCATTATTTTTCAGATGAAAAAACTGAGTGCTACCAAGGAGCCAAACTCAAAGCCTTATGCTCCATAGAGACAAGATTAAAATGCAAATGGGAAAATATAAAGGGACTAATACAAAATAGCTTTACTCACGGAGTTCTAAACTACCACTGTGCATATTAATATTTTTTGTGGTTGTAAGTGGGAATTAGAGGTGATGTTGAAATAGGAAGTAACTTCAGCTTTTCTGTAACCAGTTGAACCCCATAATCAATATACTCCGAGCCACCCTTATCTCTACAAATGGGATAAAATGTCTTGGGCAAAATGTATTTCCTTAGTGAGGGCAATTTTCCTAGCATCAGTTTTTTTCCCCAGTCTTCAGGTACACCTGCAAAAAAAATTTTTTTAGGCTGTTTTCTCCATGATATGATAATTTCTGCCATATTTTAAATGTAACGCTCTTCTAAAAATATAAATGTTAAATGCAATATCTTAGCTGTACACTATGATTATCAATCATTTCCATTGCTCAACTGATTTTCCAAACAGTATCAAATCAACTAGATATTTATTAGAATTTTTTTCTCTTTCCCTTTTGGAGGACAGAAGCATTTATATTTTCATCCATGGGAGAGGTAAAGCAATTATAGGTTATTTAAACATGGTTGGTCCCAATTCTAACTTCTTGGGAGGGGTTCATGATTAATTAGTATTTAGAAGCAGATTGAAAATTGAAATAGCTCCCTGAATGCTTAGAGATAAGTAATTAGGTACAACAGTTTGCCTGAAAAATGCAACACTTGTTAGTGTTTAACAAAGCTGAACAGAATAATAGTTGTTGACCTGTGTCTCAGTCAATTCAGCCTGTTATAACAAAAATACCACAGACTGGGTGGCTTAAACATTGATTTCTGGACAGTTCTGGAGGCTGGAAGTCCAAGATCAGAGTCTGATGAGGGTCCACTTTGGCCTTCTCACTGTGTCCTTACACCACCCAGCGTGAGAGCAAGCTAATCCCATTCATGAAACTCTACCCTCATGACCTAGTCACTTCCCAAAGGCCCCATCTACTCTGGGGAGTGGAATTTCAACCTGTGAATTTTGGGGATGACACAAACATTCAGTTGATAACAACATCCAGTTCTAGTTGCCTGAATTCATACCCACATTGCATAAGAGAATTTGATTGGATTTGTCCATATCACGTAATAGATTGTTATCCATCTCTTTTCTCAGCACATTTCCTTCTGCATAAAAGATTCACCTGGGATATTTTCAGCTCTTACTGTGTACCCAGCAATGTAGTGGGTGCTTCCACTTACATTATCACACTGTCTGTTCAGTCCGTGTTTACCTCTTAAATTGACCATGAGTTTCAAGATTCTAAAAACAATGATCCTCATCTGGGATTTATTCCAAAGAAATTTTTTTTTTTTCCTCACTCAAGTGACTTATTTGAGAATTCCTGATGGTCTATGGCTAAAGACTGATCAGCACTACTGGAAAAAAATGGAAGACCAGAGACACTTCCAGGAACCCATGGTCCCTTCAGACCACCGTATCCCTAGTGGTTCACTATGCATGTATTTTTGCGGAGGATGGTGGATGCCGTGTAGGAAATTACCGTCAGAGCTGGAATTATCATTCCAGAGCCAACATCTCAAGGTCGTCTTCAGAAAGAATATTTTGGCTTCAGTTATTTGTCCTTGACAAAATGAAACATGATATTTCCCAAGACTTTGCAAAAGTTGGATGCTTTCTGTACCAAATGGGCTGTGGGTTGACCAAAAAAACCAAGCTATTTTTTTGAGGGAGAGTTATCAAGCACAAAGTGAAGTTCCATTTAAACTGAAGTTACATAGACAAACATACATGGCACGTTCCTCTCTTATCCCGCGAAACCCAAGGCAGGGAGACTAGGAAGCAAAAAGTGATGGAGGGAGGAATCCAACCTACATCCCAGCTCTTCAGGATTACCCAGCTCTTCGGGTCTATAAGGAAGGATGGAAAGGGTTTTCTGAGTCAAAAATGAAGCATCAATTATGGTATGTCAAGAGGCACGAGGAAAATATGAGTCCGCGAAAGGTTTGGGGCGATTACTAGAAGGCTTACATTTAGGTTATAATTTGACTGATCTATCTCATTTTATGCAGTCTTATGGAAGATATTTGATTTAGAGTTTTTACAACATGAATCCTAGTAGTCTTGCCGATGACACGGTGCTTAATTCCCTGAAGGCTTCACCTTTTTAATATATCTTTCATCACTGTATTATAGTCTGCCTGGTGATAGACATCTTTCTGAAGATAATTATGTGCCTCTGGTATTTTTTTTATTCTTCAGTAACTTGCACAGTGTTTGAAATCTACAGTCTTTGCTCTTTTATCTCATATGGCGTAGTATTTTTCCTCATGAAGAGTTCTTTCATAAAAAGACCTTAAAGTTCTTCACAGATAATAATTAATTCTCTCACCAGGAATTTACCTATTTTGCCTCCTTGGGAAACTGAGGCAGAAAGCAAAGTGACATATTGAAATCATGTAAAGACCTAGCACCAGAGCTTGAATGATTATCCAGGGGATAAATTCTCACTGTTATCTTCAGAAAGAAATTGTATTCCGAACTTGACGTAAATAATGGTGATCAAAACAATCAACTCATGAAGTAGAAAAGACCTGCAAAATTTCACTTCACTGACACGCAAACCTGCAGAGAAACTTATTCTTAATGAAGATTTAGCCGCTAAGGCTTACAGTGAAACTCATATTACCAAGATTTTATTACCGTGCACATACACACACCCAGCAGGATTTTTAGTACCCAACTATGAAGTGTTATTTGAAATCATTAAAACTAAACTGCACTTGTCAAAATAAATCAACCAATACATTTAGTGATTCGGAATCCCTGACTCTTTATCTTTTCTATACATTCATTAATTCTTAATATTCTGTCCCGTCATTAGAGTTTCATTTCCAAGTACACCTGTCCTATAAAAATAGTCTGTTAAAATGAAATTGGGTATTTAATGCCCAGTTCCGTCTGTGGATTCATCTGGGTTGAGCTTTGTCACACAGTATATGCTTACCATGCTGCTATAGGGTTTTCCTCCTATAAAATGTTTTACAGCTTTACACTGTAAAAGTCAATCCAGCTGACAGATCTTGGCTGTTGCCTTTATGTATGTCTGTGTGATTTAACATGTTTCTGATTAACAGTGGAGCTTCCTGATGCTGTCAAAATAAGTAAAGTACGAAATGCCTTTCTAGAAATGACTATTTTTAAAAGAGAGATTAAATAAACAAGCCATTCCTGCTGGTAAAATAATTGATTATGGTGCTGACTATTTAATATTATGTTTAGCCAGAACTCCGTGAGGACAGTTTATTACATTAGCATAAACAAAGGGAGACCTGAAGGCGGGGACACAGTACTCCATGAGGGAAGCAAATGAAAGGAGGCCACAGATATTTGTGTTTGAAAAGGACGGAGCAAATGCTTTCCTTGCTGAGGTCACCAACAGATTGCATGAAAACACACACACAGACTCCAGAGTGGCCAGTTCACCAGCGCCATACTGAAAAAGGGACCTGAGTGTTTTATAAATAACCCTAACAAGCTCTAACGATGTATGCAATTAAGAAAATGGTTTGCTTGATAAAGTTTAGAATCCTGACTTTAGCAGGTAGGAAGCTGGCTGGTTTCAGTCTTCATTTTGCTTCATTCACTGCCCAGTTTTGTTTCTACTTTCTGGCTACCCTTGGGAAAACTCTATGAACCTATTTTCCATGGACTCCTTGAGTAGGGGTGTCAGGAAGAGAAACGGATCCAGTCTCCAAGCCTCCCTTGATGAGTTAGGCATCCAACATATTATTCGAAAACACGGAGCTAGCCACTAAATGGTGTCATGATTATATCTGCATGATCTGGGATGGCTCTATAATTTTTTGAGCGTGTGCTTTCATTTTGGGATTAGGAAATGTTTGTTTCTCCTGTTATGGTGGATTTTGAGAGAAAGGAGGAAGTGTTAAGACTCTACTGTGTCCTCTATTTCTATTTGTGAAAGCTGGGAGTTTTACAAGCATTCTTTTCTTGAATTTTCCCCCAAACCATGTGAGGTGGTTATGATCGTCTTATTTACAGTGGAAAGAAACCAAGACAGAGTGAGGTTTAGAATTCACTCGAGGCCACACAGCTAGTGAAAGGCAGTGTCCTTGATGGCAAAGCCCAGGGTGTCTCTTGAGCAGGGAAGGTGCCTCTGTGCCCAATACTGCCTTTCCAGGTCCCTGGGGGAGAAGAAGGTAGGGGAGGAGGCTGAATGCCCCCGAGCCCAGCGATGCGCAGAGCCAACCGGCCTGCTGAGCGTTCCTCCTGCCATCAAAGCATCCCCTCAACGCTCCGTTCAGATTATTATCTAATATTTATTGACAGCACCAACACCATCCCGATTTCTCCCATTTTCAGGGATTAAAGCTGGCTGAATAAAAGTGTCAAGAGCCTTGTCTCACTTTAAGGGCCTACGTTTATTAACTTGAAAATGGAAGTATGGGTTTAAAAGTTGGGGGCATAATAATAGTGGGTGTAGAGATGGGTATTATTTGTTTCTCTCTTTCAGATATTCCATGTGTAGCTTTTTAATTTAAGGATAAACGGAAGTCAGACCTTTTTTCCCTATTCCTTACTGCTAGTGTATTTTGGTTCATTACATATTTGCCAATAGAGGTGTTTATGTCCTTAAACTATAACTCATAGTAGCTCCCGCCATGGGTGTGATCACATCCATATGACTACCTTTCTCAGCCCCCGCCATGGCCCCAAACATACATGAAGAGTTGATTAGGTGGAGACCGAGACCGTGGGCCAGAATTATCATAGAAGATTCAACTAGTGTATCTTGTTATCTGTGCTCCATGGGGCATAGTTTTAAAAGCATGCATTTTGGCATAAGAGAGGCTTGTATTTATAGGTCAACTGAGTAATTACTTTGTCAAACACATGACTTCAAGATTCAGATTCTGGCTTCAAAACTAGCTCTGTTGTCTTGCGCTACATTTTTTTAACTCTGAGCTTTGGTTTCCTTATCTATAAAAGAAGGAGAGTATTTCCCACCTTACTGAGTTGAGAAGGTGTCATCCAGGTCATGATTTCCAGGCTGAGAGGGAGCGGGCTGCAGTGGGACCTGCAGGGCAGCTCCTGGTTAGGAGAGGTAGAGCAGGTGGGCTGGATTGTGGGACATGAGGAGGGAGGAAGGGAAAATCAGAAGTAGGATTTAGAATGAGGGAAGGCCGGGGTGAAAAATGTGAGAAGACCCAACTGTAGCTGGGAAGACAACAGCACAGGTCAAATCCACATGGGTGAGGCATGCTCCAAAAGATGGGGCTAAGTAGAGAAACAAGGACAGAACAGGTATGACACTGCTAGGACCAGTGCAGTAGCTTAAAGGAAGGTAGCAGGCGAGGCAGTGGGAGAATTAAATGAGATAATGTGAAGGCTTCTGGCCTTGAGCTTTATAGCAGACTCCTAGTTCTTCCTTCCATTTTTTCCTTCCCCTTTTCCTTCTCTTTCCACTTCCTATGAAAGGGAGAGGCTCAACTGCTCAAAAAACTGCTAAAAACCCACCTGAGCTCCTGCAGCACTTTCAAATGATGAGTCATTACTTCAGTGATATTTCTAAAGAGTGGTGCTCTCAATCCAAACACTGCCAGATGTGGCTTCTGCTCAAAATGATACTGTTCATTTGTGCACATTTTGAATTTTTTTTTAAGTGATCTGATCTATAGTGATTTATTCAGACAGAAATCAAAGTTCAGTTAACTTTTTTGACTCAGAAAGCCTAGCTTTTAAGGAGATGAATATTTAAATGATTTTAAATCCCTACTACCTTTTCCAAAGCTCAACTTATATCGTGAAGAAACGGAATTAACTTGTGTGATCGAAGTTAACCCAAACGGTATTTTTTTTGCCTTATTTTGAACTTATATGCAGTCATTGATAGTAACATCATGCTAAAGACCTTCTGCCGTTAATCCATCCCCTCCTTCCTCTAGCACTATAAACTACCCAAGACTAAAGAGTGTTCCTCTTAGAAGGTCACACCAAGTTTTCTTTAATTTAATCATCAATAAGCATTTCTCATTTGGATGAGCCTTTCCTGTTGCTCCAGGCAACGGGGTACCCAGGGGACAGCCTAACGTATCACTGGGTGGGGCTCGGGAATGCCACTGAATGGCCATAAGAGAAGCCTGAGATGGTAAAGGTAGGAAATGGCCCGATGTTTATGGCATGGACTCCAATTCCTTCCAAACCCAAACACATACCTCCAAGGCATTGGAGATGGCAGACCAAGTTCCAAGGCCAGTTCTAAAACATACTAGCAACTTACTTCATTTAGCTAGTTTTTCCGTTTTGTAGCATAGGGATAACAATGACAGCTATACAGAATTTCGTAAGGATTAATTAAGACAGCACATAAAAGCACGCGTCACGTAATAGTCACCTAAAAAGTAGTGAGCGCAGACGTAATAGCTATTATTTATGAAGCATTTAATACACTCCAGGCACGGCAATAAGTATTTTATGGGCATTATCCTTTTTGTTCTGAGCTCTCAACAACCCTAAGAACTAAGAATTATTATTCTCATTTTATTGACAAGGAGATGAAAGTATAGAGCATTTACCTGACTTACTCAGGGTCCCATAGACGGTAAGTGGTAAGTGGAGAATGCCAGTTCCTGTTTGTATAAGCCCACTACATTTTAATTAAATACATCAGGAGTTAAGCCCCAGGGAACCATGAAATTTAGAAATGATTTAGAGCTTCATAGAGAAAGCTGCCATATGACTATGATTAATGAAAGAGTACATTAATAAAAGAGTAAAAAAAAAAGCGAGGTGACATTAACTTGAATTATAAAAGTCAGTGGGTACAAATGAACTTATTTACAAAACAGAAACAGACTCACAGACACAGAGAACAAACTTATAGTTACCAAAGGGAAAGGGCGGGGTGGCGGATAAACTAGGAGTTTGGGAATAACAGATACACACCACTATATATAAAATAGATAAACAACAAGGATTTATTGTATAGCACAGGGAACTATATTCAATATCTTGTAGTAGCCTATAAGGTAAAAGAATCAAAAAATATATATGTATATATATATATATATATATATATATATATATATAACTGAATCATTTGACTGTACACCTGAAACTAACTCAATATTGCAAATCAACTATACTTCAATAAAAAAATTTTAAGAGAAAAAAAAAAGCCAGAGAGACTTTTCAGCATCTATTTTTTTTAGAATTTATAAATTCCCATTTCAGTAAACTCCATTTAACTATCAAAATAATCATGAGTATAATGGGATCAAACCAGAGGAAGGTCGAGATGGTTTGGAGAGAAGGGACTAGTCCATGGGAGAAATACCAGGACATAATTTGGGGCTTGTGATCTCTATTCGGATTATGACATAACCATTGACAATCATGCAAAAACAGCTCTTATCTGTATACGGTGCTGGATTTCAATCTCCCACTAAATTTTTAGTGGTTGTTGTCAGCTTGTTTCTAGAGAAATTCTGCTTAATGATGAGAGTGACAAGGCAGGTGTTTTGTGTGCATTTTTTGAAGGAGAGATTGTTCAAGCTCATTGAAAGCGTCCTGTGACGACTGCAGACTAAGAGGGAAACATCTTAGCAAATAGAAGAGGGAAAACTTCCTATAAAAATGTGAAGTTTAATGAGATGAAAGTGGAATAAATGTGAGGAAAGGCAGCCCGAGCTAAGGAATTAGAGAGTGTTTCCCTTGTCTGGGTGTTGGAGGGTGTTGAGTATCATTGTTAATTGCATTCCTGTAATGGCCTGGCTACCGGGGCCTAATGTCCACTTTAAGACCATCTCGAGCTCGAGCAATTGAAAGATAATAAGAGGAAAATGAGTAATGAATCCTTTTTACTATCTGCTGTAAATGGGCTCCATTGAAACACTCTGTGTTTAGACTGGTAATAAAAATGAGTGATGAAGGCAGACATTTAACTTGGGAATTGGTTCAAGCAAGCAACATATTTTCTATTTCAAAAAAAAAACAAGAAAACACCTCACAAATAGTTTAGGTTATGGAGAAATTCCTCGCTTGGAAACTTTCTGCAACGACTGTGCAGTTTTTATAAGTCTTGGCAAGGTGTATGTGTGGTTTTTTTTCTTTCTGTGTCTTGAAACATTGGCAAGGACTACAGCAGTAGCTGAAGAACTTTATTTGTTAATTTGTCAGTATGCAGACCTTTGTTTCTCCACTGGGCAAACACAGGAGCATTAGGAATTATGACATTCATAAAACACGTACCACAACTTAGGGACCAAGGACCCTGCTAACACGGAGATCTGTTATTCAAATACTCCAACTAGAGCCTTACCTAGACCCTGAAATCATTAATCCAAAAAAAGAAGTATCATTTCTTCACCTCGTTTACACTCTCCCTAAAAGAAAATAAATCTGATTTATTATTTTCTTACCCATCACAGTGTAAGAGTCTGAAAAATGGAATTGCTCATTTTTGGAGAACTAATGTCCCTAACGCCCTGAACACAGTCCTTATACCAGCAGCCCGGCAAGGTGGGGACTTTTATCCTCCTCTTAGGGATCAGAAAATTAAGGCTCAGAGAATATGTCCACTAATAAGTAACGGAGCCTGGAATTCAGTGCTAAATTGGACGAACTCTGGAGGCCCACATTCTTTCCACTGCACTGCTGCCCAAGGTTGGATAATGCATGGCAGTCACTTAACTAGAAAGGACAATGATAATAGAGATCACACCTCTAGGCGTGCGTTGTGTAGCTATCCAAGCAACAGCGTGTGCGCACGTGTGCGTGCGCGCACACACACACACGCACACATACACACACAGAGCCCTCGGCCTTTTCTTGGCTCTCTCTTCTTTTTATTTAATTTAATTTAATTTTTTAATTAATTTTTAATGGGGTAGAGTTGCTTTACAATGTTGTGTTAGTTTCCACTGTACTGCAAAGTGAATCAGCTATACATATACATATATCCCCTCTTTTCTGGATTTCCTTCCCATTTAGGTCACCACAGAGCACTGAGTAGAGTTCCCTGTACTATGCAGTAGGGTCTCATTAGTTACTTATTTTATATATAGTATCAACAGTGTATATATGTCAGTCCCAATCTCCCAATTCCTCCCACCCCCCTGCCCCCCTTGGTATACTTATGTTTGTTCTCTTGGCCCTCTCTTCTGAAGCAAGTTCCCTGGCTTGCTTTTGCCATGGAAAGCATCCCCAGCAATTATTGAAGAAAATGTGATTAGGAAGACGGGGAAGAATGAGTAAGATGGAAATTACAACAGAGACTGGGAACAGATGAAATTAGAACAGAGACTGGGAACAGGAAAGTGTAGGGGCCCACTCTCCTTGCCCCCTTGCCATGAAATGATCCATCAGGTGTTCACCAGTGTAATTTACAAAGCTTTCAGGCCACTGAGTCAAGCCGCACCTCCCCACTGGTCTTTGTCACAGGGAAATGGAGGTGATGGCATGGAAGAAAAATGATTCTTTTGCCAGTCCCACGTTAAGATCAGTACAACATCTCCTCAGATCACTTGGGCTTCTGGGAACACTTAGCAACTGCTAGGAGACACAGGATTGCTCTAGGGTATTCTGTTCAAGGTTTGCATTATTTCTGAGACTGAAGAAGCAGGTAGTACTTAGTTAAAATGAATAGTTAAAAAAATGGATTCCCACTTCTAAGCAAAAATCAAAACAAGATCAAAAAACCCTCACTGGCCAATGTTTTATAAAAATTGTAAATGGAAAGTAAGTTTTAAAAATTGTATTTAAAAAAAGTACCTACCCAGCAGGAAAAAAAAAAATCCTCACTGTTTTGGGCATCTGAGCACTTGGGTGTGTTAGAACCCAAGGGATCCGAAGTCACTCAAATATTTCCTCCAGGCTGAGTATGGGTTTCTTGCGCTCTGAAAATGGCGCTCGGTCCAGGAATCCCTGCAACGTGTGAAATATGAATATGCCATAAACTGGACAGGAAATGTAACCACATGTGAGGACAATCAAACAGCCCACTTTACCCAAACAGTAAGCCTGCAAGGAGCTGATCCAGAAAGATTATAGTGGGAGTCAGAAGCATCGGTGTAAAACCCAAACACTTGACCTTGTCCCCACCTGGCTCCCTACCAGTCAAAAGGAGAGCCCAGGGACACCTCATTCCACCTCGTAAGCGTAGTCAGTGCCACATTGGGGACCACCCCACATTCCTGCTGGTTGGAATCAGCTCCTTGCTCCAATAACTTCTGTGATTGTACTACCCAACCAATGCTGCTCACGGGTCTCCGGGCCCCGGGGCTGACAGTAGCTCCATCGATCAGATTCTCTAAAAGAAACCTAGCTTTGGTTTTGCCCATGTGTGTTCTGCTTCCCTATTGGACGTCCTTCCCAATGGAGCTTTCCTTGAACTACTCAACTGGTTGCAGACCAGGGCTGCGCCTGGGCTTAGGAAATGACCAAGGAGAGGCTGGGGGGAGTGAGAAGGGAAGAGCTAAGGGTACCAAGTGATGGGGAGTCTGAGGCTCACAACTTGTTGTGGGAAATGCAACAAGTCAAAACGGTGAGTATTAGGCTGGAGAGGAGTTAGTGCCTTGACACACAAGCAGAGGAAGTACTCAGGGCCCAACTGTGCTCTTCTTCTTTTTTTTAAAAAAATTTTTTATTTTTTGACCACACCACATAGCATGTGGGATCTTAGTTCCCCCAGCAGGGATTGAACCCGCACCCCCTGCATTGGAAGCACAGAGCCTTAACCACTGGACCGCCAGGGAAGTCCCCCAGCTCTGGCTGTAGACAGCCATGTCTGCTGGGGCACCATCCACACACTAGGCATGTCCCAAGGCTTCAAAGTTCATCATTCATTTCCCCTGCATAACCCGAGGGAGAATTTAGTATTAAAATACCCTCTTCAACAAACAATCAAATGATTCCTAAGTGAGATGTTCAAAGGCCGAGTACCAGTGGGTCTGGCAAACTATTTGCAAGCTTAACAATCCATAGACCCAGTCCTTAGCTGGCTTGGAGGCTTCAGCTACTCCTACTCCACGGTGGTAAAAAGGACAGGTAGAGAACCAGAGTCCACAATTTGGAGACCTCTCCATCGCAGAAAAAGGATATATTTTTAACATTTTGTAAATGATTATGCACCTTGTAACCCAAGATATAAAACTGTTTTCATTCCTATCCTTACTTTAAATTCTTATACTCATAATTTGCATTGCATCTCTCTTTTTATCTTCCTTTGAATTCTTACTTTTGTTGTATTTCGTTGTCTTTCCTTGTTCTATTCCTCGATAAAACCTGTCATAACACTGGGCTGGGTTATGGGGATACTCGCGTTTCCACAATCGCCAGTGTTTCCTTGCAACTCAATGTCACTTTTTAAGTAGCCAGGAGCCAGGATTTAGACTCTAGATTCTAAAGGTCTGGTCTCCAAAATTTTGTACTGCATCATACCCCTACCTGTAAAAAAATTAAATAAAAAATAACTGGGCCTAAACTCTTTACTAAATGTGTAATTATTAATTCATAGAATATCATCATGCACTAATACAGTACTATTACTAATATAATTCTAATAATATATTACTATCTACTAATATATTAGATACAGTATAAAACACCAAAAAGGGGGGAGAAGAATTTAAAGGATGAGAGGAAAATAAACTTACTTAGAAGTTCTCAATTTTCTTCCCAGGCACTATTCAACTGTCTCCATTACCCCCTTTTTGGGGACCATTGATCTAGTGAAGAGGAAAGATAACTTGATAAAAACACTTGTGATGAAAACAGTAGCTTTTTTTTTCAACTGTGTTTATTGCAAATAAATAAAGAACCCAAGAAAACAGAACTGCTGCCTAAGAAGCCAGCTGCAGCATTTCTATCCTAAAATAGCCCTGCAAGGTGGCTACAAGTTCATTTTTCTTGGGCAGAGGAAACAGGCTTGGTTTACACCGGTTTTGTCCTCAGAGGCTTCTCTGGGAGGGGGCTGGACTGTGGTTGCTCTGCCCCCGCCGTTTCTAAGGAGATCCTGCCGGTGCTTGGATACAGACCCCATTCCTCCCTTTCCCCCCATTTGTCTCTGCCTAATTGAACTCCCTTTGGCACAGTCCTGTTTCACCTACTGATGAATAGTCTTTCGCTTTCTAGTTTTAGAGCTAAACGAAGCCCTGGAAGGAACCACTGTTTATATTAACTATGTCCCCTGTGCAGAGACTAGTGCACCCGGCGATCGATGTGGTTTCTCAGCAAATTAGCAGAGTTCAGCAGTTATTTGCTGGAACATCAGAAAGCCAGATACTGAATGGCTTTTCCCCAGAGTCACTGGGGAACCTCATTTGAAGGTGTAAGAAAAAGAACTTAAGCTTTACTCTAGCTTCTTGCTGAAGTTTGGAAGCTCTAAATAATGGCTGGAGTGAACTCATCAGGTAAATACTCCTTCACCTAGATGACTGAGACAAATTTAGCACAAAATAGGTATATACATCTATATATCCATTGGTAACATAGGGAACCAGAAACGTGTTGAATGCATGTCTCTGAGCTTATATATACCCCCAGAAAACGAAGTAGCCAAAGTTTAGAGAGCCAAGATTTCCATCGACAATGAAAACCCAGCCTCAGATTTATAGGAGCAAAGTCTACAAACTGGGCTGGGCCTCCCTGGGGAAGTAAATTAGCATTTGGATTGTTGTACAAAAATAAAAACTTTTTAAAGTATAAATGAAGAATGTGCTCCTTACATTTATTTTGGGTTGTCCTTTTAAAAAAAAATTGTAAAGGGATAAGCAACCTTAGCCATCAGCCAACATTTCACAAATGAAGCCCAGAGAGAAAGAATCACTCACTTTGGGTTACATGCCAGTTAGTAGCAAAGCAAAGACAACAGAACCCAGAATCTTGATTCTGAGACCAGTGGCCCTTGATTTCTAAAATGCTGTTATAGTTCATGCAAGACAAGAGATCCTTGTTTCTCCTGGAATGACAGCTCAGCACCCCCCAAAAGGAAAAGTTTGTTTATTTTTTTTTCAAAACCTTTATGACGGATGAGGAGCTCTGAATTCAGGTCAGCAAAGTTAGTCATTACCTGGCCAACTGAAGAAGGAGATTTGTTAAATCTATCAGTATTTTAACATTATCAATAGATTCTGCAAACTTAACGTATCTCCCACATACGGTCCAAAAAAATCATCGTTTCGAGACTTCCCTGGTGGCGCAGTGGTTAAGAATCCGCCTGTGATTGCAGGGGACATGGGTTCGATACCTGGTCCGGGAAGATCCCACATGCCACGGAGCAATTAAGCCCGTGTGCCCCAACTACTGAAGCCCATGAGCCTAGAGCCCATGCTCCGCAACAAGAGAAGCCACCGCAATAAGAAGCCTGTACACCGCAATGAAGAGTAGCCCCTGCTCACCGCAACTAGAGAAAGCCCGCACGCAGCAAAGAAGACACAACACAGCCAAAAATAAATAAATTAAAAATTCATTTAAAAAAATCATCATTTCATGTGTTCATTCATTTGCACCTTGCTTCTCCTGTGTGCGAGACTCTGCAATGGACTCTGAGAATATTCGAGAATATGACGTGGTCTATGACACAATATCCATGTAAGTCAGTAATAAGCATTGTTAAATGCCCTATTTCATAGCATAGTGATAACTTCCTTCCTTTATTTTATAAAAATAACTATGGTCCTTGATTTTTAAGAATTCAAATAATAATATGGTTTAAAATGAAAAATAAATCTTTCAGAATCTTAGTCCCGCTCCTTAACAATTCCTTGTGTACCTTCTGCATGTTGTCCTGTAGACACACATCCATAGATCTTCTTCTTTATATATACAAATGGGAACCTATAAATCATATTATCCTATAACTTGATTTTTACCCTTGGCAATATACCTTGGCGATCTTTCTGTATCAGGACACACAGCTCTACTAATTTCCTTCTAGCTACAAAATATTCCACTCAGATGATAAGCTGTAAATTTTGATCCAGGACCCTACTGTGAATATTAAGGTTATTTTCAGTTTTCCCTCTTGAAAACAATACAGCAATGGTTCCACTTTTGCATATATCCTTATGTGTATTTTCAGTGTATTTGTAGAATAAATTCTTAGAATTGAAATTGCTGCGTCAAAAGTTGTATTAATTTTCTAATTTTGTTAGATATCACCAAAAAACACTTGAACATGACACAAAGCAAACACATCTAAGGATGCTGTGCTAATTTATACCCCATCTACAGTGTGTATGAGTGCTGGTTTCCCAGACCCTTGTAGTACCTAGCTCTGTCAAGGTGATGAGCAAAAATAGTGTCTCAGTCCAATTTGCAGTTCTTAATTTTCAGTGAGTGTGAGAATATTTTTGTGAGGATACTCTATTTTATGTTAGCTACCTACCTTTTCCATTTAAAAAAAATATATATTTATTTATTTAAAAATCTCTTAATATTTTTTGAAGTCATCTTTGTCTTATGTGTTGCAAGTATTTCTTTCTGAGTTTGTCATCTCAGTCTTTGGTATATTTTACTACACTGAAGTTGAAGAGATATATAGAAATAAATGTATATATAGATATATATGTATCTCATATATATGAGAGAGAGAGTAAATCATTTTCCTTCTGACTTGTGAGATCCTGAGGTTTGGATCCTGCTTTGAAAGGACTTTCTTCACACCGAATTTTAAAATAAATTAGCCTCCATTTTCTTTTAGTGATTTTATGGTTTTACTTTTAAAAATTCAAATGTTTGACCCTGACTTCCACTTCAGGTTAGAATGTAGAAGGACATGAAAGACCTTTGTTCACATGGTAACACCAAGAGAAGCCCAGACATATAAAAATCATACTCTCCCAGGGGGCTAACAAAGATCGGGGGTAGAGGAAAGCTTAATGAACTGGATTTCAGAGAAACGAGCTGTTTCTTGGCAAAGGGAGAGTCAGGACAGCCTCTGCTCATAAGGAAGAGCTTCTGGAATAAGTACGGCAGGGCCGTCCTAGAGAGACTTTGCAGGGAGGAGAAGAAATTCGCTGAGATTCAGATGATCGTGGAGGCCAGAGAGGTGAACCAGAATATGGAAGAGTCCCAAGTGCAAAAACAAATGGGCCCAACTGACTCTCACATTCTGACCCTTACCCTCAAACTTTGACAAGAAACAATCAGTGAAGAAAGAGCTAACATTCAGAGCAACTCACAAAGACCCTGGCATTCTCACAGCACTTGGATTCCAGGACTCTGCTGAATTGAATCCAAAGTAAATGAAAAATATTTAAAAGGGAAGCCCGTTAGCTCAAATATGGAAAACTTCAAAAAGATAGCAGTTGTGTGGGAGCTGAGGGTTGGTCTAAGCATAGGTCATCTCAATCTAATTAAAACTTCAGCCCAGACCCAGTCAATTAGACTCTGGAAGGAATCTAAATAATTAGCCCTTCACCCTGTCAGCAGAAGAAAAGGGCTTGCATTCTCTGAGAAATAAAATCAAAATATTGTTATACTTTGGTTTTCATTGTCTTTGAATACACATATCTTAGATACAGTAAAAAAAAAATTATGAGGCATGCAAACAAGCAGGAAACACTGACTAGTAACCAAGAGAAAACATAGTCAATATATGCAGACCTGCAGTTAACCCCAGTTATTGGAATTAGTGTCAAGAATTTAAAAACCATTATTATAATCATTTTTAAGAATTTACAGAAAAAGGTGAATATAATGGGTAAGAGATAGGGGTATTTCATGAGAGCAAAGGGATTTCTAAAAAACAAAATGGAAATTCTAGGACTCTGAAATGGATGCCTAAAATTAAACATTCACTAGATGACATTAACAGCAGTTTGAATCTTCAAAAGAAAACGTTAGTGGACTTGAACACAGGTTGATAGAAATTATCCAGGTAAGTCAGAGATTGAAAAGAGATTTTTTTAAAAAATCAAGTGTTGGGCTTCCCTGGTGGCGCAGTGGTTGAGTCCGCCTGCCGATGCAGGGGACATGGGTTCGTGCCCCAGTCCGGGAAGATCCCACATGCCGCGGAGCGGCTAGGCCCATGAGCCATGACCGCTGAGCCTGCGCGTCCGGAGCCTGTGCTCCACAACGGGAGAGGCCACAACAGTGAGAGGCCCATGTACCGCAAAAAAAAAAAAAAAAAAAAAAAGAAGTGTCAACAATAAGAATGATAACTGACTTCTCATTAGAAAGAATGCAAGTCAGAAGACAATGAAATGATAATATTAAAGTGCTAAAAACAGACAAACAGAAAAACAAAACCATTGTCAAAACCTGGAATTTTATATAGAGTGAAACTATCTTTCAGAGGCAGTAGATGGCAGTAGAGCAAACCAGATTTAGAAGAAACAAAGTCACAAGTGTGGCCATAATAAGTAGAGGGTGACAGATGTCCAGGTTTGAGGACACAAAAAGCTGTCTGGTCCTCAGAGTTTTTGTCACTGATGCTGTTACTGTGTCCTAACTGATAAAAAGCCATTGTTCTTTTTTCCTTTGCATAGTGGCTATCCAGTCATTGATGTAACTTCCTGATTCTTCTTTTTCTATCCTTTTTAATAAGTCATCATCTGAAGTAAGAGAAAGTCTCTATTCCTTGCAAACTGAAAGAGGAAAATTAACATAATTCCTTGAGACAATATGGTTTCTCATCTAAGTTTTTGGTACATTTCACAAACATTTTATGTGAAAGCAGAGGGAAGAACCCAGCCTGGCAGAGGAAAAGAGCACAGGGCCGCTTCCCAGGGTCCCAGATTCTTTCTAGGCAACTGCTTCCTTATCTTTCAATTAAAATTATGTAAATTTTCACAAACTTTCTTTAGAGAGAATGCAAAGAGAGTGAAATACTACCCATTGGTTTACAAAAAAAAAAAAAAATCAAAGAGAACAGATTGTTGGCTTTGATGAGCCAGTCCAAATTTTTAATGAAGATTGTAAACAAGTATCTGGTGGAAAGTCTGCATACAACTATCAGAAGAGGAACAGGAAAGAATTTTTCACTGTTTTGTGCATTCTAAGCCAAAATGAGTTTATGGGAGTCTTTTCTAAATTACCGTAATTATAATAAACTGTCCCCTGGTAGTTATAACTTAACAGTGTGTTTTATCTACAGCTTGTATGCAACAGATAGCAGTTTAGCTACTATTGGGAATACTTATTGTAGGAAAAATTACCCACCAGTCCCTCCACTGGGGTGGGATGTCACCAGTTATTTTTAGGGCAGTGTTTTTTTTGTTTTTTTAATGTTTGTATTCCATTCTCTGCCAAGAGCTAGTCCAAAAATGGACATTCTTTCTTTGTCTCTTAAACCTTCATTTTACATACACTTGGAAGATCTCCTTAGTGGTAACTTAATGAAGGAGTCAGCAGGATTAATAACACTCGGTATTCACAAACTCCTATCAGCAATTTCTAGAGCTAATCAAAGATTCTAGTTCAGAATTCTTCTAAAAAGCCTGACTGCTCTTTGGGGGCTTGCTAAATGCAAAGCTTTCGGAAGGGGGTTTTGTTGTCAGTACATGATCACTCTAGGTGTGTCAATGTATCAGGAAGGTTTTACAACAAATATAGTAATCTGACTCAAATGGCTTAAACGATAAGGACATTTATTATTCCATATAACAAGGCGTCCAAAGCTGTGGTAGCTCACTTCTTTGGATCTGTCTTGGCTCTTCTTCCTCTGTATCAGGCCGGCACCTCTCAAGGTTGCAAAGTAGATAAAGCTTTCCTGGGCAAAACATTCTGACACAGCGGCATCCTGAAGAGCCTTTGTCACCTGCCCGGACCTAAATTAATCACCAGCAAGGCAAATTGGGCTTATGGCGGCAAACTAGAATCTACCATCGGGAGCTAGGAATGGACCAGCCTCTCCTAAAATGCTTGGCTGTGTAGGGGAGAGTATATTCCTCAAACAAAATTCCAAGCTCTCTTAGGAAAGAGGAAGAGTGAATGGATGTTACTCACTCACTTAGGGGATTCTGCACAAGTTATATTTTTCAATTGCTGGTATTATTGCTTTTTAAGCACAGATTACTGCTTCTTTTGTGTCCTTATTATTAATTTAATTTGTTGTGGATTGTTTTGCTAAGCCTACAATGTGTAGTGATGCATATCTTGATAAACAATGTTTTGGACTAGAGTTTTCCCGTAACTAAACTTAAAGACGTTATTTGGCTACTCAGCCATAAAAAAGAATGAAATAATGCCATTTGTAGCAACATGGATGAACCTAGAGATTATCATACTAAGTGAAGTAAGACAGAGAGAGACAAATATCATATGATATCACTTATATGTGGGATCTAAAATATGACACAAACGAACTTACTTGCGAAACAGAAACAGAATCACGGACATAGAGAACAAACTTATGGTTATCAAAGGGGAAAAGGGGTGGGGGAGGGATAAATTAGGAGTTTTGGATTAGCAGATACACACTACTATATATAAAATAGATAAACAACGAGGTCCTACTGTACAGCACAGGGAACTATATCCAATATTCTGTAATAAACCATGTGAAAAAGAATATATATTTATAGTAAAAACTGAATCACTTTGCTGTACACCAGAAACTAATACAACGTTGTAAATCAACGATACTTTACTAAAAAAAATAAAATTAACGTCGTGATTTGTGAACCAAGAATAAATTATCCACATCCTACTGCCAAAACAGAGAGAAATCCATCATGCTCACACTGATTCCTCCTAACTTGCTTCTCCAATGACCTTTGTTGTCACCAGACTTTCTCCTATGAAGAAAGAGGAAAAAGTGAGTTATGTGTGCTATGGGCTATGTTATTCTGCCTAAGTGGGCCCTGCTCAGAAAGGTTTGAGGATCTCTGCTTTGGATAGGAATTCCCTGCTAGCTTTTCTCCATGTTTCTTGGCCATAGTGAGGTAAGGAGAGAGAGCCTGTCCCTCAGTATCATATATGCTTTCCTCAGTCGCAGGGCCTGCAGACTCAGCTTCTCCCCAGTCGTCTCCTGCATCTGGAATTGGCAGACACAAAATCATGATATTCAGTTGACTTTCCCTGCTTCTTTTATAAAGTGAAAAGATCAAGGCTCAGGAACTAAAAACACAACTATTCTGAATGGAGTAATTCCAAGTTAATTGCTACTATCATTAGGCATTACATTAAAATACTGGCACCTAAACAGTATATGCTGCAAAGCTCAGGCCTTCACCACATCTCACATAGATGATCCCACCTGCTTCTGACTTGATCTCTCTGACTCTCCCAATTCATCTTGCTCACTGTTCGAGAGGGAGCTTGCAAAAACGCAAATCCGGTCATGTCATCTCCCTGTTTAAAATCCTTAAAATAATTTCTACAAATGTCTTAGTCCATAGAGGCTGCTATAAGAGAATACTATAGATTGGGGAGCTAATCATTATAGACTTTTACTTCTCCAAGTTCTTGAGGCTGGAAGATCAAGATCAAGGCTCCAGCAGACTGAGTCTGGGGAGAACCCTCTTCCTGGTTCATAGATGGCATCGTCTCACTGTGTTTTCACCTGGAGGAAGGGGCGAAGGCGCTCTCTCTGTCCTTTTATAAGGACACTAATTCCATCACGAAGGCTCCATCCTCATGACCTCATCACCTCCCAAAGGCCCCACTTCCTGACACCATCACAACGGGGGTTAGAATTTCAACATATGATTTTGACGGCAGAGACACAAACACACATTCCACTAGAAAAGATAAGTGGGCACACATGACCACTCATGTTCTGGCCTCTGCCTTTCTTCCCAGCCTCCTCTCTCGCCCCATTGCCCAGGCAATTCTGCAGCACTGCAGATGACAACACCCTTCTCACTGTGTCTGGAACCTACTGTGTGCCTCCAGCCTTTGCACTGTAGTCCTTCTGCCTGGAAGATCCTTTCTCCCTTGTCTTCTGTTACATGCCCATTTGCTCTCCAATATTCAATCCAAGTGAAGCATTTGCTTTAAAATCCTGCCTTCACTCTACTGGAAAAATTAGTTCCCTATCTTTGATGCAGTATGAGCAGTGTTTGTTTAAGACTGTGGACTTCAGAGACAAACTGTTAAGGTTCAAATTAAAGTTTCACCTTTTACTGGTTGTGTGGCCTTGTCAAGAATTATGTAGAATTTGAGATTTTATTCTACTGACAAGCTATCGAGCTTTCCTGATAGTGTTTCACAGATGCTGGTAGAAGACAGGAGACTCCAGGGTCAGAGACAAAGGACTTTGTTATGACAAAAGTCGTAGACTGAGCTTCATGTTAGCTTTTGTTGGTGCCCCTTGACCCCCAAGTCCCATGGTGGTAATGTCAAGGGCCCATTTGGATGCCTGCTGAAATGCCACTCAATCAATCTCTGGAGAATTTAATGAAGAATGAAACAAATTAATGAAGAATGAAAAAGTTACTGAAGAGGTTTAATATGGTTTCCCATATCTGATAGGAAAATCACTCAGTATTTTTTTCTGAAATAAACTGGGCTCTAAATGCATAACTAACTGTTCCTATTATAATGTCAAATTCTTTTAGCTGAGTTTCCTGGAATTACGGTCCTTCGCCGACTGCCTTGTCTGTGTTAACATCGCTGAAAAAAGACTTCCCTGTTGCTTGGCACTGTGCACTGTTTTGTTAGCTAGAAAAATGTAGCCTTTTAATAGGCATGTGGTTTACTGGTCTCTGGTGCGTAATAAATAGCCAAAGCCCCTCTCACCCTAGAAACGTTAGCACGGAGAAAGGCATACAGCTTTGCGGGTGAGGCCAGACTGACTTCAGGGCTGTGCTCTCCTCATGTTTCTCAATAGGCCCTGTGTTGTTTCTACTGTCACAGCCCATAGGACAGGGATGGAACCCCTGCTGCAGCCAGCGTTCCCTCACCCCTGACGACACACACCTGCCTGGCTGCCGCACGGGATGAACACACTTCCTCTCTGAGGGGAGAGCAAGATAATAATAAGATGGCATGACTGAAAGGGTCAAGTTCAACACACACAGGTGTATGTACATCCAGGGCCATTTAACAAGTACAGAACATTCCAGAGTGGGTGTTCTAGTCCTGGCTCTAACCCCACCTGGCCCTGTTCTATATTTACTAGTCAGGGTTCTCCAGGGAAACAGAACCAATAATATATGAAACAGAACCAATATATATGAAGAGATGTATTATGAAGAATTGACCCATGCCATGATGGAGGCTGAGAAGTCCCACCATCTGCGTTCAGCAAGCTGGAGCCCTGGAGAGTCAGTGCTGTAGTTCCAGTCTGAGTCCAGAGGCCTGAGATGTAGGGAGCCAAGGATGTAAGCCCCAGTCCAAGGGCAGGAGAAGTCCAATGTCCCAGCTCGGCAGGTAGGCAGGAAGCAAAAGGGGCCAATTTTCTTCTTCCACATTTTGCTCTATTCAGGCCCTCAGAGGACTGGATGAGGCTCCTCCTGCATAGGGGAGGGTGATCTTCTTTACCCTTTACTGAGTCCACTGATTCAAACGTTAATCTCAATCCGAAACACCCTCCTAGACACCCCCAGAAATCATGTGTAATCTGGGCACCCCGTGGCCCAGTCAGATGACACACATAAAATTAACCATCATAAATATGAATAGTTTTTTAATGTGTGTGTGTGTGTGTGTATATATATGTATATATATATACACACATATATAATCAATGTAAAAATATAGATTCTTTATATATATATATCTCCAGCTATTTAGCTTAAACAATCATAGAATATTATAAGTATAAAAGACTTTATTCTTTTTTTAAATAAATTTAATTTATTTATTTGGCTGCGTTGGATCTTCGTTGTTGCGCAGGAGCTTTCTCTAGTGGCGGCGAGCGGGGGCTACTCTTCGTTGCGGTGCGTGGGCTTCTCACTGTGGTGGCTTCTCTTGTCACGGAGCAACGGCTCTAGGCACGCGGGCTTCAGTAGTTGTGGCACACGGGCTCAGTAGTTGTGGCTTGCGGGCTCTAGAACACAGGCTCGGTAACTGTGGCATACAGGCTTAGTTTCTCCGCAGCATGTGGGATCTTCCCTTACCAGGGCTCGAACCTGTGTCCCCTGCATTGACAGGCGGATTCTTAACCACGGAGCCAGCAGGGAAGTCCCAGGACATTATTCTTTTTCAGATCAAGAGGCTAATATGTCCTAAGTCACATACCTTGTCCAAAGCAGGGGCAAAATGAGCTCCTGTTCTGTCTTCCAGTCCAAGGCACTGGCCACACTAGACCTCGGTTTCTCTTCCGTGCCTCTCAGTACTATGACATAGAATTATCTGTATCTGAAATAGCCCGTATAAAGAACTCAGTGTCATTTTCTAAAAAGCGTTGAGCATCCAATAAGCACCAGATATTTAGAGAATTCTCATGGGTTCAGCAAGGAAACGACTCACTTTCGAGCCTTGCAAGATGCTCACCAGCTCTGCAGGAAGATGGGGTTTCCAAAATCCTGTACGGTTCAGTGCAGACCACATGGCTGAGTTTGGGAAAATGAATCACACGCAGAAGCGACCTCCTCCCCTGCCAGGCGGGGCCACCAGACATCCTTGTCACCTTCCATGACCTTGCTCTTCCCTGTCTGCTTGCCAGGAGCAAGGGCCACTGAGATGGGGGAACTGCACCATGGACGCTGCCCAAGAGAGCTGTCCAGGAGAGCTGCTGATCCTGTAAAGGATGTACGTGAGCAAAAAGGGAACTCGCATGGTGTTAAAGCACTGGGATTTTCAAGCCGTCTGCCCCAGAGTTGTCTCAGACCCTGTCACTGTCCCACCCTCACCCCCTGAGTCCACCCAAGAGGTCTCCTGCAGCCTCAGAATGGAGCATCCTTACTCAAGGAGCCAGTCTCTCTCTACCCAAGGGATTTCTTTGGGCACAAGGGTTGCTTGTCCTGCATAAAGAACAGGTAAGGGCTTCCCCGGTGGCGCAGTGGTTGAGAGTCCGCCTGCCGATGCAGGGGATGCGGGTTCGTGCCCCGGTCCGGGAAGATCCCACATGCCGCGGAGCGGCTGGGCCCGTGAGCCGTG